>NC_080596.1:50972947-51285004 GCF_027887145.1 Ammospiza caudacuta | reverse complement strand
GCTTATAGAACCGAGCATAATAAAGAGAAGAATGACTTCATTTGTAAGTCTCATTCTCAACTTATGCAAATAAAACACTCAAAAATGCTAATAATAAATGAATTTATTTGACAACTGCTGTCCAGGCTTAAAACACAGCTAATCTCCTACTTGCAAAAGACTTTATCAGATGTCATTTGTACTGGGTACAAGCCAGAGAGAGAGTTATATACTCTATCCTGCATTTGAGTATGGTGAATTTCTGCAACTTGTTTCCTAAATGCATAAGATTATCACACTATTTCCACATTTTCAAGCAGAACAAATTGAACGAGACTATGCACTGAATAGCTCCTTCCTCCTCCCATCACAATGTGAGAGAGGCTCCTCAGCACATTTCTGATGATCCAGGTTTCTGATGGCTACTGTCCTATCAGGAGAAGCAGCAATTTACCTGCAGTGCCATTAAAAACTGGGGTGAATTCCTTCATGGGTCACTGCTACCTCCTGCAACCCCTGGCCCTGGGCACTGTCCTCCTCTGTATCCCAGAAGTTTCCTGCCTGTGCTTAGAGGTCTCATTACAGCTATCTTTTATACTTCATTCTTTGTGCCAGTAGGAAAGTAAGGTTCATAAATATACCCACTTTCCTAAATTAGGTATGCTGTCAGCAACAGCAGTGTATTTGATAAAGTAATTGTTTTCAGTAGGTTACATGGGAATGTAACTCAGCTGCTTCCTGAAATTCTTCCAGAAACCTTGGATGAGTATCCTTCAGTGCTAGTGACTTAGGGAAATTATGCTTCCCTCCCTGGCTTATCTTTTTTCTCTTTTAAAATAAATACCTGTCTCTGCTGGCAGTTAACCACCATCACCTGCACTGACATGATCATATAGAAAACCTCTACTACTTTCAGAGACAAGAGGATGAATAAAAAGCAGGTATTAAAAATTGCCTCGATCAACAGTTTCATTGAAGTTGAATTTCTTTACTTATTAATATTCCAAATTGAGATCATGCTATTTTTTTTAAAGGGCTGTACTTACATAATAACCCCTATTACTGTCCATTTGATGCTGAATTTTCAAAGAACATCAAAGTACTAAACTGGCAGAAATCACTGGCTGAATCCTAGGGATCCACGTTTTTTGAAGTATTCATCTTTTGGCAGCTGCAGCTTCTTCTGCAGGTGCAGGGAGAACATTTTATTTAAGTCACTTCATTCATGTAGCTCAATTCAAAGGCTAGTTCACTTGAAGCTGAGAAAATCCTTGCTTGTTAGATACAGAGAACCAATTTCCAATTTAGGGATAAAAACCAGATAGCAACGGATGAGGTCTAGCCCAGTGAAGCTTTTAGGACAGTATGATCTGTCAGTTCTATTATTGACTAGAAAAACTTGCATTTAAATTTATCAAAATGCCTTTGAACTCAGTTTTTAAAAGCCTTCAGCACATTTAAATAAGCTTTGTATAATTGATTAAAACCAAAAGACTGTTTGCAGTTTTAAAATTTAATTTCACATTCCATCTGGGCAGAGATTGATACAATTTATGGGGAACAAATAATCTATCCAAAAAATGCAAACAGAGGCTAAGGTATGTAGTCTTTTAAAGAAATGTGGCTGCATGAGACATAATTTTCTGAGGAACAAAGGAACTCTAACTATTTTGTTGAAGCATTACTCCCTTGTGGAGCAGCATAACAAACAGCTATTTAGAAAGAATAAAGTATGAAAAAATACTGCAAGGACTTCAACAAGCACATTGCCAGCACTGTGGTATTATTTTATAGCACCCCATATCCTTGAAGTGATGTTTCTGAGGGGGGATATAAACATGCCATACTGAGGCACTATAAAATCCCAAGACAACTGGAATACTTGCCCCAAGGGAACATTGCTAACTGGTTCTCCTCTTGCTGTATTTAGTGGAGGTATGTGTTAAAAATGCAGTACTTTATGGAATCACAGAATAGTTTGGGCTGGAATGGACCTTAAAGATCATCTAGTTCCACCCCCTTGCCATGGGCAGGGACACTTATCACTAGACAAGGTTACTCAGAGTCCCATCCAACCTGGCCTTGAGCACATCCAAGATGGGGTATCCACAACTTCTCTGGGCAACCTGCTCCTTATAATTTTTCCTAGTATCTAATCTAAATCAATCCTCTTCCAGTTTAAACCCATTCCCCCTCATTAAATCACTATATGCCCTCCTAAAAAGTCCCTTGCCAGCCCTCTTATAGTACTAGAAGGCTGCTATTGGACCTTTCCAAAGCCTCCTCTTCTCCAGGCTGAACAGCCCTTGTTGTTGAAAGGCAAAATGCAATTTGTGTCTAGACCTCTGTTCCACAAAGCAAAAACCAGGACCTTCAGCAGCACAAGATATCTCCTGAGACAACGCACAGGGGGCCAGGGAGCTCCTCTCCACGTGACTTCCCGCCAGGAAGAGGAGAGAATGATGTAAGGGAGGTAGATTAGATTAAAATAAATAAAGGAGAGTATATAAAGATATAATCAGTGCCCTAGAGAAAAATGCTGTGGGGATGGGGAGGAAAAAGGGAAGTGGGGATTAGCAACCATCCAACAACATAACTGATAGCATGCACTTCTGCTATTATGAGGAGATAAAAGCTGCAGGACAATGATAGAGCCAGCTACATGCTGAAGGGCACCAGAGGGACTGACAACTTCTATCTCCAAGGAGTGCCTGCTATTTTATTTCACCAACAATTCAACAACCAGGGTAAAGACTGAACAGAAAGAGCAGGAGGATGCTGTGGTGAAAGCTATGGAATTCATGAATTTGGCTGATTAAGTGCTAATCATGTGGAACAGAGTTCATGAAACAAATAGTTGTCTAGGCTGTTCAGCCGGCAGGGTGACAGCAAGAGTCCTCAACCCACCCAGCACCCTCTGGCACTGCAGACTGACTCCCTCAGCCATGCTGTACAAGCTGGTAGACAAGCTGCACTGTGATTCAGAGCAGGGAATTAATCCAAGTTAGAACCAACAACCTGTAAAAAAATGCTGCAAACTACTCTAAATCCCTGCCTTTTTACAGGGTTACAGTTTTTCATTACTTGTCCTTAGACTAATGGCCAGAAAACAATCTCCTTTCTGTTGAATTGTCCTGCATAGGGGAATTTTTTGCAGGTGTTTGAGAAAACTGAGCAAGCATTTTGCATTATTATGTTAATATTTATAATACTTCATAAATAATGATGGTTATTTCATGGTGTCCTTTTGCTTTTTCTATGCTGCCTTTTACAAACAATGGCAGTTGCTTGTGGTGTAGCATTTGTGTGGATAAACTGAGCAACCCTATCTGAATAAAACACCACTTGTACTCATAAATAAGAACATAGGCTATGAAGCTTCATGCACAATTTGAGGTATATAAAAAAAATCTGCCTCTTCCATTCTAAACCATGTTAACACTTGTATTCAAGACTATATTTACAAAAAATCACTGTTTCTTATGAAGTGCAGAAGATGCCAAAATCACAAAAGCAAATGAGCCATTTAGTTCTATTTCCCCTTGGTAGAGAGAAAACAGAAGCAAGACCCTGCTTGCAAGGAATGCAAATTGATTGTATGAAGGAAGTTATGAAACGAGCTAGTGGATAAGGCTGTGTTTGGAGGCACATTTTCTTCCTCCACCTATTCCAATGCAAAAATCCAGATAACAATGACTTGTAAGCCAGCAGCACTCCCTTCTCACTTTTGTGCTAATAAGTACCTTCCTCTTTGATAAACAGGGTTTAGGAACAGAGCCAGTATTCATGGTTGCACCTCTCCATTTCAATCACCAGCACTTGCCCTGCCCTCCATCCAACCCAGAACGTGAGAGAAAGCATGGACTCCAAAACTCAGCTTCTTCTTTAAATAAATCTGAACTTTGGATGCCCTCAGTGATGCATGGTGCCCTCCCAAGGGCCTTGTGGCTTTATGCTCAGTGTCCAGAAACCTGAGCTGAGATCCCCTCTGGGTCCATCTGCAAAATAGCAGAGAAGAATTTCTACCTGAGCTGAGACTGCAAGGGAGCACTTTGCTCACAGTGAATGAAAATTGCACTGAAGTGCCTTCAGTGATAATCTTTTCAAAGTAGCTGGTGAATTGTGTTCAAAGAAGCTACTCCATCAGCTGGACCATACAGCAACCTGAAGAAATCACATGGACTTGACTCTCAGGGGTGAGGAGCACCAATCTAGCCAGTCCTCACTCCTGGGCCAGTAGTGACAAACATCTTTGGAGATTCTGCCACCATCAAAAAACAACCTCAGGCACTTAATATGAGCAATTAACCACTAATAATACCAAGGTACCTCTGCTACTGAACTGTATAAAGTGTAAGTGAAAGCCTTGCCCAAAGAGCCCCTCAGCCACTGCTGCACCATATATACAATATTTGATACATGCTGGAAAAAATGTACCCAACAGAGGCAGGAGCACCGATCACAGGCATAAGCCAGCATGATTATTTCCACCCTTCAACAGTAGCTCTGTTTTCACTAACCCAGACACAAACACAGAGGCTGATACATCATACAATGTGATATATAAATATTTTCTATCATGTCAAGGGAATGATTTAGCATGGAACAAAACTGGAAAGCAGACAACACATTAGCATATCAATGACTTTCAATTTCCTTTTCGTACCTCCAAAAAAAAAAGCTATTTAAAAAATAAAATAAATAAAATCATTTATTTTAAATAAACTAAAATAAAATTAAATATTTTCATACTATTATCACATTTCAGTAGCTTGTGCTTTTTATTGCTCCAAAGATGAAATTCAGCCTCACACAGAAAAAAAGGTGTACTATCATTAAGGTTTCCAGTAATGTTAATACACCTGCTAAACAAAAGCAAGTAAAAAGGTTTACATTTTCAGACCCATGATTTAAGGACTTTATGTCAACTCTCAATTCAGACTGCAATTTTCTATCTAACAATGTTTTTCCTCTTCTAGGACTATTCCACCTGTGCCATTCAGTAAGGATCCAAGCAGAATTTAGCCTCGTTTAGTGCAGAAAATATTCTGCTTCTCTAAGCTTTTTCAGAGAGAATGATGAAGATGCTTGCCTTAAAATCAAGCTCTAAAATCAGGTGTTTTTTTTTTTTTTCCTTATTGCACACTTCTTTATCCTGAATTCATTGGTTGTCTGGGATATTTGAATTTTAGGGTATCTTTTCTTCCCTTTCTTTTATTTGTAAAGCTATTTTAAGCCCACAGGATTACTCAGTTATAACGTAATGACATGAAAGGGCCTTTTGATACAGCCTTTTGATTTTTATTAATTTCATGTTTTCCTCTGAACACTAACAGAATAATGTTGCATATTATCTTGTCCTTTTTTTTCCTTATTGTGAAACAATACAATACAGTACAATTGACCTAAATTTCTAATTTTTAGGCTACTGAACTTTCTAATCCAAGTATGTTTTCATGGTTTTTGATATAGGGCTTCTTAATTGCTACCATCATCTTCATCACATCTTTCCAAACATCTGCATTATACATATAATTGTCCTACCATGATCAAAAGACTTTTAAAATAAAGATCAAAATGCTTTTATATTTCATAAATGAGCTAGTGTTTGCTTTGTGATTAAACACTCATGCCTCAAAATCTTACACAGTGTTTTATTGCCCACCCCAGCCTCTCATCACTCACATTGCTGTGGGCACAGGGCGGAAATGCCAAGATGTTTTCACCAGGGTTAGGTGAAAGGTAACTCTCATGCAACAAACAGCTCAGCTTTTCTTGTGGGGTGTTTATCTCTGTTTTTCTTGAGGGGTTGACTGGAGATAGAATTAGTACTTCAGGCTATCATTGGTTTGCACCAGACCAGTTTTTATGTTGTAATCTCTTCTGGTTTGGCGAGCAAACACAACAGTTTATTAAGGGCATGACCTAGAGCATGCAGATGTAAGTGAAGAATTCATATTGACTTCAATGATCTTTGGGCTGATGCCTAAGTAAACTCAAAAACATAAGCCCTATTTAGTGAAAAATAGCAATGCTCTTGAGACTTTCTAATGCTTTTAGGGGTGAGAACCATTCAAATCAAAAGATAAATTTTCAGCTCAGTGTTAAGGACCCTGTGGACAGCTGCCATCAGTAACTATACATGCTCTTCTATAAACTTTTAATTCGCACAACCTGCAGAGCAGACACTTGACTGCATGACTTGCATTCAAAACCTATGGGAAATGAGATTTGCCATAGATTTAAACAACAGCATCAAAAAATTGCACAATTTCACTCAATTGCTTACAAACTCTTCTGGCAATGGTATGCCTTGCAAAGATTGTGAAATCCATCTAATCACTTTATATTAGAAAGTTGTTGCAAGACAAAGAAAAAAAAGAGGAATCAAAATTAAATTACACTAAAATTAAGAAGAATATGGAGTTCATTCATTTATATTAAGCTAAAAGGAGATAGAAAATATTATTAAGGGATGTCTTTGGAAAGTCACAGTTTTAAAAATCCAAGAACATTTTCACATTTGCTTTCCACTCATTTAAATGCTTTTCTATGTAAAGAAAAACTTATCTGTCATACCAGAGATGCCTGCATCTTATGTGAAACAACAGCATAATTTCTCCACTTCCCAAACTCTTTCACTAGGAAATCTTTTCAAATTAAATGGAAATCTTTCAAAAAATCAAGCAGAAACTCCCACAAATTTTCTGGTGAATCAAATATAGAAATACATTAACATACAGATCCCCAGCAATAGCAACTTATTTATTGGTGCTATATGCCAATTAAAATAAATTAGTATTATTAGCTCATTTACATTTTTTATTTGTTATTTTTTAGTTCATATCAGTAACTCATACTCTATGCCTAAATCTTCCTTAAAATGAAAAGGCACATTTTTAATGTTAGGGAGATATAAATAATTTATTAAATAAGAATTTAGAAAAATAAAAAAGACACTCTGTTAAAGCTGAGGATATTCTGCAGATGTTTTTATTTTGCCTACATCCTGATATAGTGAGTCTAAGAGAGAGATATTCAGGCAGTGTCTCTAAATGCAGCAGCTCCCAAAGCAGGGTTTTCATATGAATTGGCCTTACAGCAGAAGCTGGTACCAAAACAGCACCCACCAAGGCATGAGTGTGGAATCAGTCTACCCAAAAAAAAGCTGAGAGTTGGTAATCTGGCAGACAGATTTTCCTCAGAACAACTGAAATGCAGCATTTATCTTTTAAACCCAACAAAGTAGTAAGGATAGAATGAAAATCTAGGCTAACTACACACAGGGAGAATTCGTTCATGGCAATTTCTTGGTGCAATTTCACATTGCTTTTTTTTCCAGCACCTTCTTGCAACAGCTCTCAAGCCATTTTATACAGCAGATACTGGGATCAAATTCAGCCTAGTGTGACCAGTTGTCCTCCAGTTTAACCCTTTTGAAGTCCTTACAACATAAATGGTGCTCATGGGCTGTACAGTCTGTAGACCAATTTGTTGTTAAAGGTTGATACAGGATAAGGGTAGCTTGAAAGGTGCAAGCAACTTTCTCCTCAAAAGTTTGCCCCTAAAAGAAATGGCAAACTAATAACTGAGAGACTTGCATGTTTCAGAAATAGATCAGGCTTACCACTAAAGAAACAGTTATTAATTCAAATACACCATTGTCAAAACAGTCAAAAGATGACGCAGAAACCAAAATCACCACCAGAATAAATCCTGCAAATGCTGTGAAAAAAGCAAATAAACGTATTTTATGCCACTATTTACTATCCATAAAGAAAGCCCTACATTAAGAAGGGGAAGTTAAAAAAGCAGGGGGGTTGGGGGAGGGAGGGGGGTATTTCTCTGAGATTAATTCTGCATCAGCTCTGGGGCCTTGAAAGACTGCCAGCTGTTCGGGTGTACATATTTTACCACTGAAGTCTGCTTTTGTTTCAGTGACCCCCAAAATGATGTAATCCCCAGCGGAAGACTGACAAGCTTTGAGATATTCCAAAGCACAGATGACAGACAAAATAGCAAATAATCAGTGCAACTATATTGAACATTATCTTGAGAGAATCCAACAACAGAAACCTAATGCACCAGATAACAGCGCTGCTGTAAGCAAACCTGGAGTAGAGCATCACAAAGATTTCTGCAAAGAAGAAATCATTCAAGAAGCACAATTATCTACATGGGTGGAGGGAAGAAAGATGGAGGGGAACATATGCCTTTCATAATTAGGGGCCTGATTATACTGTAGCCGAAAGGGATTTTTTACATTTTAAATTTGATTACATTTCAGAATGAAGCACACTAATTGGTATTTCTGCAGTCTGTTTGAAGAGAACTTCATCTACTTAGGGAGGGGGAAAAAATAACAAAAACCAGTGACCTTCATATCATCTATGTTTAATATCTAGTTCTTTTGCCTGAAGTATTCATGGTTTCCCTTCAATTGCTGAAGCTATCTCTGGGAATAAGTGCTTTATGACTCATTGCAGTTTATCTCCAGAAAACCAGGAATGAGATACTAGCAAAATATACTAGAATCAAATAGATATTAAATCCAACAATCCCAACTGCTACAAGGAAAAACAAATTAAACCAGTCCATCCACCACTATAAATAAGAGACTGGAAGAAATTATTTGCACAGGCAACTCCCAAGATCGCACCTTAAACTCAGGGCCATCGAGAGAGTTAATTAGGGAAGGGACATGTGCATTAAAAACTGCAGAAAGCCCCATTCACTAAAAAAATCAAAGGCATGATGCACTTCCAGTTCCTGTCTATCTGCCAGAAACACTGTGTTGAGGGAGAAGATGGTAATTGGCATGACAAATAAAAGCAAAAGTAACAAAGAATATCTCATAAAACTTATAAATGAGTATATGTTACCATGTATACATATTCTTCTTTCTCAAATACATGCCAGAAAAATGCATATTTCCTGTCTAAGCCAAAGAACTGAGAAGGAAGCATCATAAACATAACTTAGGGGCCATGAACTCAATGTAAAATATCCAGACCTTTGGACAAGGACAGTGCTGGTAAAAGGACATGCACTTCCAAGATAAGATAAACTTCCAATACAAGAGTATTTCTGAAGAAAAAGGGTTTTGCAGAATGTAAACAAAAGAAAAAAGCCAAAATGAATAAGTACGAACAGAAACAAAGCAACATCTAAAATTTGCAGCCTGACCCTTGTTGATCAAAGCCCCCAGGAACAGATTGGGCACTCACTGTCACATCCTGCTGTGGCCCCGGCAGACAAACCATAAGCCAGGCAGGGATGTCTGCTCTGTAAGTACAAAACCAGCTGGGTGAGGAATGGCTCCCACAGCTCTTCCTTGGAAATGGAGGGACAGGTACTTCCTAAAGCTGGTTCAAGACACCTAACTAAACAAGCAGAGTCATACCCTCAAAAAGCTCTTTCTGTGTGCCATAGAAAGGCAGACAGACAAACAGAGAGACAGACAAGGTTCCTGTTTTAAACCTGCCTTGAAGTAAGGTGACAGGAACAAACTTAATATTCTTCACTTTCATTCCTGGTCACTACAAGTAAATGTTTTGGGGGCCCAGTGTAGGATGGAGTTCACATAGAGAGTTTTAGAGAGCTATAAAAAAATAAGCATGTCTTTGTTTCATTTTCTTCTTTTTAATTTATTTTTTTCCTTCTTAGAAATTAATTTCATAACCAGTTGTGGATGGAACTGTGTTCAGTATAAGCTTATCCTGGGGAATATGAGTGAGATAGTAAGAACATGACATTTTCACCTGCAGATAACAACTGGTCACTGAAGTCTCCTCACAAAAAATGCCTGATCTGAAATTAGGAATAACAAAGACTAAGAAGATACTTCGCCTACACGAATGCAGCAAAGGTACAAGACAGCCTGCAGGTGGGGGTCTGGGGAAGCCAATGGCAAACTTTAGGAGAAGGTAAACTATTACAGTGACCTGATGAGATCTTCATGGTGAGAGAGAAGGATAAGAATCTTGTTTGATGATCAGAAGGCTGGATTTATTGATATATGATATATAATACATTATAACTATACTAAAAAGAATAAGGAGAGAAGTTGCAGAGGCTGCTAAGCTAAGAATAGAATAGAAAAGAATCTAAAAACAAGAGAGTTCTCTGTCACTGTGTTCCAGAGAGCTTGCCCTGTGATTGGCCCTTAACTGTACACATGGAACATGAACCAATCACAGGTGCATCCTATTGCATTCCACAGCAGCTGATAATCATTGTTTACATTCTCTTTCTGGGGCCTCAGCTTCCCAGAAGATGAACAAGTCCCAAAGAAAGGATTTCTATGAAAAAATGCCTGCGACAGGTAAACAAAAAAGCAAATGTAACAAGGAGCTAAGGGCTGGATACATGCGGGCCACTGCGAGACAGAGGCAGCTAGCTGGAAATGGGGGCAGATGCAAAAACAGATGGAGAGGGAAGAATATGAGATAAATGGAGGAGGAAAACAGTTGTGGTATGAAGCCACAGAAGAAGCTAAAAGAGTATAGGCAGAAAATTGCAAATTGAATTAATTTTTCGTAAGCCTCAGAACTCTGTTGCTGGCAAATACCTGCAAAGCCTAGGTAGTATGTTTACCTGCTGGTAAACATTTGGTTTGGAAGACAAGGAAAACAACCTGTCATTGCATTGATCACTTCACTAGTTCAAGCAGTAGACATCTATGATGTGCAGACAAATTATTTGAACTTGCCAGTAAAATATCGTTCTCTACAGTCAAAATGTTGTTTCAGCTTTTAAGAATTTTGTTTGCTTACTTCATAAATTATGTTGAAAACATCAAAAGAACAACAGTGAGCTAGTGAAGGCAAGTGCTCCAAAGTTAACAAATTCCAGAATTACAGTTCTTTAGCATGAACAGCATTAAGATGCAGAAGCAATCAATTCTGCCATTCCTTCTTAGTGCACAGGATTTTCAGGAATGTGGGCAGAGTATGGAGAAGATGACAGAAAGGTGCAAAAGATGAAGAAACTGAAGAATTTGTTTCACTTCCTCTGACTCCCAGGTCTCACCTACTGTTAGGCAAAGCACTTGGAGGCATGGCTTTTAACTCTTTTGCACCTCCACTTTATTAGACCTCCAGTCTAATAAAGATAACACAAGATATCTCCTTTAAGATAACACAAGAGTGCTTCTGCCATTTCTATATATTCTCCAATTGCTCAACATTTTAAGAGAAGAGAGTCAGAACTCTCTCTGGGATCCTGGCATATCTCTGGGGTGCCTTCTGGTACAGACATGCTGATATTCAGTAACAGCCTGGGAAAAGAGATGTAATCTAGGAAGTGCAGCTTGGGGAACTGGCAGCAGCACCTCTCTGTGGCTATAAGCAGTCCCCAAGACTCTTTTATAACTCATTCTACCTCTCTCTCAATCTGTGTTATTTTTTTGAGGTCTTGGTGGCTACATCAATACACATGGTGTACACAGATCTGTAGAATAAATATTCACAGACAGCACCAGAAACAAAAGCCTGAAGGAGATTTGAATCAACAAGGAACATTCACACGTTTTATCCACACATTCCTCACTTTAACACAAAGCCAGGCAAGTCAAATTCCTATTTGTATTGTTTTTCCCTAGGTAAATTTGTCTAATAGGTTGTGACTGGCTGTTGCCACCTCTCATCAGGCAACTTCTTCCAGAATGTTTAATTTAATGCATAAAATGGGAAAGTAAGAGAGAATGAGACATCTGGTACAAACTAGACTTAGTGATGCATTTAGCTTTTAAAAATTGTGTACAACACAAACATCATTCTGTTATTTACACCGAACTCTCAATTAAGAAAGCTTTCTCAATCCAGTTTTAAAACATTACTTTCCTTGCCTGACAAAATTATATCTGTGAAAGGGGAGGTGGGAAAAAATCCTTAGGCTATGATCCTGTGAGCTTTCCTGTCTTGACAGACCACAGTCCCAGTGTCTGCAAAAGAGAGCAGAAGGGTCACAGCAAAATGTAACCTGACCTGAACTTTTACCACCAGAGGTGACATATACTCAACTATAAAATTTAAAACTAAACAAGAACAAATAGGGCAAAAACACTATAAGAGTGCCTTCTCCATGTTGATTTAAAATTCAAGACCATAAAATATCTCATTCTAAGTTCTTTCTTACTAGAGCTTGAGTACACTTAAAGAGATTTGTAAGAAAGTACTAATTTAATAAGGTAGAGTTTTTGAATTTCTGTAATACAGGACAATATTTGGACATAATTGAAAATGCAAATAGTGGTAGCACTACAACATTTATAAAGAAGGTATTTAATTTTGATGTGGAAAAAGGTTTAATTAGGCCAGTTGACAGATCAATGAAAATATTTATTCCTGCTTATCCCCATAAGTCAGAATTGATCCATACACAACACCAAAACAGTTTGATCCAACCCTTTAAACTTCATCTTAGGACTGTTGCAAACATAAGGAGAAATTTATACAAAAGCAGAACCTAACACTTAAAATATTGTGTATATGTGAAAGTATGTAAGAAAGTAAATTATCTTGATTAAAATGAGCAGTTGAACAGTGGTCCAAAGCCAAAATCCATTAGTCTCCAAAATCTTGAGATGATCAGATTATGGGTATGCTGAGTGAACTGCATGGGCAAGTGATGCATGTTTAAACTATAAATCCCTGAGCTATTTATTAAATTCTAGAAATTCTTTTAAATTCTAGAAATTATTTTTCTAGTCCTGGTTCTTCTGTTGAGATGGCAAGATGACCAACACAGCAAAGGTGTTGCAAGATAAAAGATTGCATGGTTATTGTCCATTATTCAAAAATATTTCTTTGGTTTAACACTGCAGAATGGCAGAGCTGTGTAACTCCATTTTATATGTGGGCTTGACTCCTTGAAATACTGGATTTCAACATATTGCATTATCATTAAAATGTGTGGAGATTGTTAAGATGACATAGGCTGACTGTCCAAAATTCAAAGAACAGCATTCACCTCTGATAAAATCTCATGGTTTCAAGAGAATTATCACCACCACTGAGCTGAAAAAAAATAATTAGAAATATCTAAAGATGGCAATTATTCCTCCTTGCCTCTGCAGAGGCAATGCTGTCTGTCCTTGTGCCATCAGATCCAGAACACATCATGCATTTAAAACAGATTGAAAATTCACAAGAAGAAAATTTACAAGAATTAGAGTAGAATACTTAGAAATTCTTACAAGAAAGCATTCTAATGAACCAAGTGACATTTTGCAATCTACAGCAAATGCCTTAACATTTGTGTCTGTATACAAAAGAAAAATAATCCTAAAACAATCTCACTAGTTTTCTGTCATATGGGTGATGACTAGCAAATCTTTCTTTTTGTTTTGACAGTTATGTAATACTTCACAATTTTTGGTCTCCCAGGCTGGGTGTGCTCTGCAAAACAGCAAGAATTTACTCATAATTTTACAACATGATGCCAAAACTTGAAGGTTTGAGAAGGAAGTGATTTGTGTGAAAAGAAGAAAAAAATTATTTAGCCATGCCACATACATACAAAAGTACCTTCTAAAAAGTTGCCTAATTCTGAAGAGGCTTCAGTTTTCATTTTAAGCTTGAAGCAAAGATGTATTTGATATTAGAAGCATCTTCTACATGCCATTGAAATTGCATGCTGAAAAAGAATATAAATCATTAATGAAAATTGCAGGGTATCAGTTTCCTGTTGCAGTTGGCTGTCTGCTAAGTTGGCGGTGAGACAGCAGCCTGCAGAGCTGCAGGCATATGTCTCATGTTAAAAAAAGAAAAAAAGACTTCATGTTATAAACACATCAATGAAAATTACTATCCAGTTTGGAACCAACTGAGAGCAGGTGTTGAAGACAAAATAAACAGACAACATACGAAAGGTTCAGAAAAAAAATCCCCAATGGCACTGGCCTTCCATTGGGATTGTCTTCTACCATAGATTTTAATGTACATCATGAAGTCCAAACAAAATATACCTGCATGTGTGGAAAGCAGCCAGATTTTCTCATGTTTAGGACTACAGCTTTTTAACAGTGATATTTAAGATACACCTGAAATTTTTAAATCTATAAAAAATATGCCTATGCAAATTTAGATATAAATTAATCCAGAAAACTACTGCAATTTGTCTTTCAAACAATTGACTAGAAACCCTTCCATGTTTCTCAGCTGAAAAATAGACCAGAAATCCACCAAGCAAAGTCTGCAATTGATTTGGCTCACTCATCCTCCACTTGTGATCCACAGATTTTGAACAGAAATGGCAAAACCCTTTAGAAAGGTCACAGCAGAAAGGTACTGTGGTCTCAGAGAGCTCAAGGATCCTAAGGAGAGCTGATAAAATTCAGGATATGTGCATCAGCTAAAGCAGAGCAGATCACTGCTTCAGTGCATACCCAATTTCTCCTCGTTTTTGCAGAGATCACAAAAATTCCCATAAACCCTTCTGACTGTTGTGTAAATGAGATAAATATCTTGAGACATGTGAAGTGATCTTTTGTTGCTCAATGGCCCTGTTACCATGAAGCAAAGGACTGAAGTGCTGCAGCAGTGGCAGCATCTCAGATTAATTAAAGTGCAGGCGCTCCCTAAGCACCCCCTGAGCTGGGCAGACAGCAGCTTTGCCCGTGTCTTCCCAGTGCTCCTGGCAGGGTGAACGTCAGATCTACCACCATCTGGGACTGCTGGACCACAAGTGCTTTCCCCTGGACCATGTCCAAAACACACTGAGAAACAGAGATACCAGGAGGTCATTTTACACACAGTCAAAGAGGGGTATTTTAGGTGTCTATAAAATCAGCTGGGGCAACAGGAAAAGAAGCTTCCTGAACATCCAACTTTCACTTCTGAATTGGGAAGTAAATGATCTGGATTTTCTCTAGCTGCAGTATTAATGCCTGCATGCTTGCATGATGAAACTATTTAGCTCTAACAACAGAGAATACATTTTGTTGCCTAACCCAAAAGGGAAAACTCATTCCAACTGCATCTTATCTGCATGCCAGCCTGGGAGGACTCTGCAGGACAAGGACCTTCTCCTTGCTGTTGGAGGAGACACAGGGAGAGTGGGAGGAAGAAACATTGCCATAATCTGAGGTTTTTTCTATCATTTGATTAGAGCCAGCCTATGAGAAAGATTTTCTCCTTTGAAATGCACCCATGGTGAGGCAGCAGCCCTGATGTTTGCACAGCCACAGCACACCAATATTTGCAGCTCCTCTCTATCACAGCAGATATGTACGGATAGCTCTACACAGATCATACTCTGACATTTCTGGCATTTGTCTTCACTATGGAGCTGCAGAGCTTGCAGGAAACGGAACAGAGATTACTAAAACAATGGAGCCTACAATCATGCACATAGACAGACTAACCCCATGGAAAGAGGTCTTCTTCCCACTTCAAACCAGAGTGCAAAGCTGTCCCACTAAAATTAGGCATGAGTATGACTCTTTACATATTCAAGAATTAGGACTAGAAGAAGCTAATCAGTATTTCTGAGAGAAGCCTATTTGGACCTTCTAAATGTTTAGCTTTTTGATGTGTTAAGGTATTCTCTCACCCTCTGTAACCCCTGTGAAATCTTAACATGAACCATTTAGCTTATTGTGCTGGTTTGGACAGAGATACAGGTAATTTTCATCATAGTATTGGGTATGAGTCTGGTTTGGATTTGTGCTGAAAAAAATGTTGATAACAGATGGATATTTTAGTTGCTGATGAGCAGTACTTACATAGAGTTCAAGGCCTTTTCTGCTCCTCACCTCACCCCAGCAGGAGTCTTGGGGTGCACGAGGAGCTGGGAGGGGGGACACAGCCAGGACAGCTGACCCCAACTGACCAAAGGGATATTTCAGACCATATGGAGTCGTGATCAGCATATAGAGCTGAGGGAAGAAGGAGGAAGGGAGGGCTGAGACATTTGGAAGGATGGCATTTTTCTTCCCAAGACACTGTTACAGATGATGGACCCTGCTTTTCTGGGGATGGCTGCCCATGGGAAGTGGTGAATGAATTCCTTGGTTTGCTTTGCTTGTGCACACAGCTTTTGTTTTGCCTATTAAACTGTCTTTATGTCAACCCACAGGTTTTCTCCCTTTTAGTCTTCTGACTCTCTTCTCCATCCCATGGGAGAGGAGTGAGGGGCTGTATGGGGCTGGCAGGGGTTAAACCACAACACTTAAAAAGCTTTGTTTTGGTAGCAAAGTAGTAGATGCCTGTTTACGAAACCTACTGGCAGCAATTTCCACACACCAAGAATCATGGATCAATTTTTAAACCTGAGTCCTCTACCCAGACATGCAGGGATGCCCCAGAAGCATCCAGCATTGCTTACACATGGCTCTTGGTTTTTTGTGCAGATAATGCAAATGCAGAGCTCCTGAAGTCTGAATGGGCAACATGGAAGGTCTTGAGAAGGCTTGCAGACAGCACAACTCATTAAGACTTCTCTAAACATTAAAAACAAAGAACTTTTAATTTCTTGAATTATGTAATCTTTGCAAATTCAGAAAAGACAATATTTTTTTTTTCTGTATTTCCCTAAATGACAGCAAGCAACAACTTGGTTGCAGATGTTTTAGTTTTATTTTGGATAATTACAGCCAGTTATAGTTCCCAACTTAAATGCCTACACTACACAGAAACACCAGATTAACCATTTCTCTAATCTGTCTACTTGTCGCCATAATATGTTTCATTTTTTTCCAAGTCACAACTATTTTTTCCCATCAGTTCTGCTGCAAAACTCACAGATTACATGGAAATAAGATAGGATGCAAGGAAGGGGGTGGCCTAGCCTCCCAATGGACTAGTGCAAACTTTATTAACTGTACAGAAAACATTTGTTTTCTGTAAAAGCATGGAAACTTTAAAATCATTCAGAATTCACTCTTGGATTTTATGTTTTAAACAATGGTTTCTTTTTCTGTATGAATAAAAAAATCACTACCAGATACCTGAGCTATACCTCCACTGTGAAGCTGGGAAAACTCTTTCCTTCACAAAACAAGTGGCACATTTAGTCTAAAGGGGATACAGTATAACTTTAGCCAATTTCATACCTACCCACCCACCCATAATATAGCCAGGTTTGGGAAATTGTTGCTCCAATCCAGCAGTGAAGACCACGACCAAATAAAAGTGTGTATGTCTGTCCTCTGAGAGAACTGGCTGTCCCTGTCTAGGAATGCAAACATTTATTGCAAAACGAGGAGCGACTTTAGGATTAATGACACTTAGGTCACAGTGGCATTAGCATGCAACTTCATTAATATGAAACATCTTCCTCAAAAAATCATGTGCTGAGGACAAGCAGAACCAGTTGAGAAGTGTCTAATCCAATATGGCAATGCCTACACTCCACAGAATTACAGACTGATTTCACTTGGAAGGGACCCTCTAGTTCCAACCCCTCTGCCATGGGCAAGGAATCCTCCCCTGGCCCATCATCTCTATTCTGGTCTTTCAAATTTAACCCAAATCTATGAGAAAAGAGGGAGAAATAGCATCCAACCTCTCCTCCCACAACCAAAGATTCAGATGTCTCTCCAGACAAATAAAGAGACTTATGATTCCCGGCCCCTAGATTTTTACACAGGTCAAAAAGAGTACAGTACACACTTCAGACAGCTTGTATTTCCTTTATGCAAGACTCTAGACATTAAAGAACTCTGCATTTCCACTTTGGTCTTTACTTAAAGATTTCTCAGTTTGCTTTCCCTCCCCACACATTATATAACACACAGAATTTAGAAAAAGCAAGAGACAGGTCCAGAAATCCACCTTGAGATTAAAAATTCACAGCAGTTCCTGGCTCAAAAGAAGAATTTTATTCCTATTACACCTGTGCTCAAGAGGATACAACTGATACAGCCCTATCAGGTGAAAGTTACTGCACATGGGCAGCACAGCCAGCTGCTTGTGCTGGGGCTGGGCTGGGAATCTTCAGAGCACACCATGGAAGGCAGATCTGCTCTACAAAGCTCCCACAGAGACTTGTAGATGAAAAAGAGAATGGCACAGCTGAAAAAATAGACCTTTATTGCTTTGTGGCTCTATTAGCATTACTTTTGCAGACGTTTGCATTTGCACACAGCTCTACACAGACATTTAGAAAACTAGATGAACAGATAAAATGATAAAATAAATATGCTATTTTGCAGCGGGTTTATTTTCAAACAGCTGCCAAAAAGCCCCACCCCTAAAGCTCCCAAACCTAGCATTCTGGGAAAAGCATCATTTTCCATTATGCTCTGGTCTATTCTCTTCCCCCTCCAATTTGTAACATTCTGCTGGAATCAGTGATGAAGAACATATGTTTGAGATAAATTACACCCAGGAGAAATCTTGGAACTGTTACATTCAGTTTTATTACCCAAGGCATTAGGATGCTCTTGCACTACACTTATTATTTAACAGGTCCATTAAACAAGACACTGCTAATGTACTTTTATATTATTATGCATGCAAAAATTAGTATCATATTTCTTAAAACTCAATGTGTGATTAATGCACTCCATTTTCATTTTACTTAAAAGTTCCAGGATATTTTTCAGTGCTTCAATGAAACAAGGTGTTACATAAATGCAGAATGCTATTGTAGAAATATTTGAGAAAACATATGTTCAGGCAACAGTAAGGTTGAGTATCCTAACACTCAACATCCAGGAAATTGGAAGGGCTTGTGCTTCTTACACAATATAAACTTGTGCAAGTGCTGCATATGGAAGGTATTCTGCAGAGGGCTGTAAGCTAGAGTGCCTTAGGGAATCCTAGTGTGCCCAATGAGACAGACAGGCCCTGTCTCTGACAATTGTTTTCTTTGCTCTGCTGCAAATACTGGTCCAGTTTCACTAGGTAACACCAAATAGCACAAATATCCCCTGTGCACCTGTGGGCTGCCTCTTTTGGGAGAGATTTGCACTAGCTCTGGGAGGCAGTCACATAACTGGAGATTTCCTATAGGCATAGACTCATGCATGCATCAATAAGTTTACATTTAACAAGTATAATAGGAATAAAAGATAACTCATATAAACCTGACTAATACTTTGACTGATAATTTGATCTCAAAAGACAAGTCTAAAGCTTTTAATAGGTTTTGCTTTGTATTTTCAAGTGACTCCATGGGAACAACAAATAAAACCAAGAAAAATGTGTACTTGTCAAGACTGCACAACTTCCATGCTTTGCAGAAAAGAAGAAAGCAAAAGGCTGAGGCAGCAGTTCAGAGCCACAGCTAAGATATGGGTTTTAATTTAAATTTCAATTTAAATCAACCACAGAGCCTTAGTACAGTGTTGGGCCCAAGCTAAAAACATCAGGCACCAGGTGTATCGGGAAGCAGAGCACAAAGTCCCTTCTGCTCAAAGACATGTAATCACTAATACCTCAAAATGTAATTTAATGACTTTCTGCTTCAAGTTCCAAAATGAGTCACAAAGCTGAGAGCACCAGTCCCCTCCATCAACAGCAAACTGAGAGCCAGAGAAAGTTACTTGCTGAATATCATAAGAGTCTCATTTTATTAGTACTTCTTCCTCATGTGAAGAATAACCGAAGCTATATTGTTCTAGTTCTCTGTGGTGCTCAGTCCATGCAGTGAATGCAGCCATGGCTCACAGAAAATACACTATATGATCATGAAATGAGGGCTGTGCTGCAATCCACACAGGAGTCAAAGGATGGTTACATGGCAAAATTATTTACTGGCATTTCTCAACTTTGAAGTGCTTGGATTTGCAGCCTACCTATTATTACTTCTGTGTGCCTTTTTTACAGGCAACAGTAAATTTTGCTATCTCTTGCTATAACTCAAGCTGTCCAATCATGGATTGCCAGCAGGGTTTGAAACTTCATCACGGAGATGAGCAATGAGCCAGCAGGCAGTGTCTCTCAAAACCACAAAAAAACTGGCATAGTTTTCTCTCTGATCTATCCCATTTAACATTCTTCCTATTATTTACCTTGATGGACAGGTGAAAATAAAATACCATGAGCATTTTACTTTGTTCTGATCATGAATCAATACTTCTAAGCATTATTGAAATTTATTTTAGTCTATAACTTTTGTGGCCCCTTAATAACAAAAAAGGTTTTCTTGTTTCTGAGTTAAAAGTAAAATGAGGGCAGAATGCTGTAGGTCTGGAACACGATCTGTCCAGACTTGTGGCTGTTGGTAACTTGCAGAGCTGTGTTGACTTTGTGAAAATATGCCAACCTGCATCTGCTAAAAGGAATTAGTCTGTAGTTCATAGATGTTCTGCTGGTAGCAGAATATGTCTTGGCACTGTATCTACAACTGTACAAAAAGGAGAAACCATCACTGCTCTATATTCCCTGACCTTCAGCCCTGCTACAAAGACAGTCCTGCTGTGCCTTTGAAGGAAAGTTTGTGGGTATTCCTTCAGTTCTGAGTTGCTTTGCCTCTCAAGTAGCAAGCAAGCTACCTAAGGTTCAGAGGGCAGCAGGTTGTAGAACACACGCCTGGCAAAATAGAGATCAAGGAGGAATAGGTCTAAACCTGGTCAGGTTTTAAGTCTTCCCAATTCCCCTGTACTGCAAATACAGCAAATTGCAAATTCAGCAAATTCCACCACCACTGACAAAGCAAATGGTTGGATAAATAAAGGCTTGAAAACTACCAGTGGAGTATTCCTAGAAATTTCATGTAATACTTTGCTGCCAACATGACGTTTATTACTGGTTATGACAATAGATGTTATTTTCCTTTGCCCTCTGCAAAGGAATAACTCAAACGAATAAGTCAAAAGAAATAAGATGTCAAACCAAAAAATGCTGAAGAACCAAAAAAATATCAAGCAATGAGTATGGAAAGTATGCAATACTGTCACCTACTTGTGCAGATTGCACAGACATGGTTGTGCTAAAACATAGATAGAGAAATATAAGGATGCAAAGACTCTGGCTTTGTGTTGCACTTAATTTCATCACATAATAATGATGGACTTGGTCTAAAACTATCTGTACTGAGTTTCTTCGCAGCTTCTCTTTGGTACTTGGCTGAAGTTTTAGAGACTTAAATCTTCACATACTTACATTAAGCACAATGAAGAGAAACAAAAAACTGTGATTTAAAACTTTGATATTTGGAGAAAGGGAAAAATACAAAAACAGAGATTTAGAAATTACTACATCCCATTCATTAGAAGACATCACTGAAGCTGCGAGGGAAGCAGCATTTGGTGGACAAGTTGTGCAGTACATATTGAAAAACAGGAAGGCAAAAGCCTACAAGAAGCCTGGAACACTGTGGGCACTGTGGCCAGGAGTATTAAAATAACACCACAGTGCAAATATGACTGAGTGACCTCATTCCTACCCTAAATCCTTGAACTATTACAGTATTTTACACTCAAAGCAACTGCAGACCAGCGAGACCACACCTGTATTTTGAATTAGAAGTGTCCATAGGGAATAGTACCAGAATAACCAACAGCAGTATTATTCCACTTCCCCTGAGACTCCCCACTTAGGCCCATTCTTGGCAAATGCTTTCAATTGTATGCTCCTCTCAACATCTTGATTTATGTTCATATGCTCCCCACCTCCAAGATGACCTCTACTCAATATTACTAAATACTGAGAAAACTGATAGCAGAAAGTGAGATCCCCTCTGCCATGCTAGGCCACCCCTGAGCTCATTCATTTAAAATTAAGTTTTTAGCAGGTTTTTTTTTTCTAAAATGTGATACCAGCAACAAGAGGTTAGGGTTTTCCTATTCTATGAGTGCTCATCTAAAAAAAGGCTTACCATGCTATTTTTAAAGGCTAATGTTCATGTTGTTTCAGCAAAATGCTCAATGTTGGTTTTAGACACATTTCTTCTTTTATGCCAGACAAGCCAGCTCCTCATATTCACAAAGCAACTGTGGTTCACTGAACATGTTTCCAGGATTAATTCTGACTTCCCAGGGTCAACTTTACACCAATCAATGACAGAAATTGTGGAAAAGATTACCTTATGAAAACACACAAACTTAGGAAACCTTTAACAAAAAGAACAACTTGTAGTGCTTTCATCAGACTCAGCACTCTTCAAGGACAGCCTGTCAGCATTTGGCATATATGAACAGAGGAGATGGAACAAATCTACAGGAAATCCTTGTGCTTACTCATGTACTCTCAGCACCACAGACAAGTCAAGCCATTTTTATACACTTCTCCCAGTTCACACGTTCCCAGACATCCACTTTCTCACCACAAAAGCAGAATCTTACCTGTAATTTTCTGCAGCAAAGGAGATGGCTCTGGCTCATCACAAATTGCCGTGACAAGGGCCCTTTTCACTTTTTCTTCAGCTATGTCGAGCTCTTTTCCACCTTTGATTTCTCCAACCACAGAATATATGTATATCAGCAAAACAAGGAAGTCCTCACAGGCATAATCATCTTTTGTCCTTTCGTTGTAAGACTTGATCATTGGCAATAACTGGTTCAAAACACTGGGCATTTCTGACTCGCCAATAGTCTGAAAAACAGAAGGAAGATTGTGTCAGATTGTGTCAGATTGCCTCCATAGTGCTTGTAAGCTAGGACCAGACATCATTAAATATTCACACTCTCAGTAGTCAGCAGATGGTGATGTGATTTATTTGCTGCTCAGACAGTGAGTTTATTAATTGTCTACAATTTTTTTCCTAGGGATTCACAATAGCAGCCTTTTAGCACTTGAAAAGCCTTAATATTAGATCTTTCTAAGTACCAGTATAATGAGAGGATGAGAGCATCCATCCCTTGGTATGAATAGAAATGGTACAAAGTAAAAAGTCAAATACTTCCTCTAAATTTTAGGCTTTATCCTTAAGTTTGATTTTGTACATGAGCGGGGGGTTCAAAGCCCACATTCCATTGACTTGCTGACATCCACATCATGCAACACCGGCACTGGCATTTAGATCCATTGTGCAGTTCTCTGCCACTCAAAGCAGGCCAATGATTAATTGTACCATCAAACTGCCACCCTACTGTCCACAAACACCTGTGGATGAAATTTCTACATGCTAATTTTCTGCTTTGGCTTAGCTGGGAACTCAGCAGCAGGATCAGGTGAGAGGTGGGAACACTGCAAGGCAAACAGGAGGAGCACTCTGCTCTTGGATGGGGAGGGAGGTGTGGGAGGAAAGAAGAACAGTCTTTCTCTCCTGGAGGGAGTGATTGCTCAGGTCCATCCAGGAGGTCTCCTGCAACACCAGTACCCCTCCCCTTGTTCTCTGATCACCCAAAAGATCCCCCTGTGACAACCTGTGGGTCAGTTCACAGTGTACAGTGAAACATCAAATCTCTTGTAATCCAAGGAGTCAAGTTTGCAGGCATTTATTCTTGGTTGTTATTACAGTAACTTCACAAAGACTTGTCATGGTAAATAGGCACCAGAGCCAATAATTTACTCTTTAAATTGATTCACAATAAGTAAATAAAATAGAAATCAAACATACTAGGAAGAGACACAAGTTTAGACAACAGCAAAACCATGCAAGGGCTTTAGGAACACAAACACTGAAAGCTTTATCTCCTGGTGTACTTCATACAAGACTTCAGGGGGTCTGGTTGTATTTTTAGAGTTGTTCTTTGTCAGTCTCAGAAACACTAACAAGCATCTAATAAACTGTCATTTTTATACCTACACTGATCCACCACAGATCTCAATCATTAAGAAAGCATGAATTACTTAAGTTCCAAGAAGCTTTTTTCCAGGCTGTGCTATAAGAAACTACACTTCTGTGGACTTTGGGACTCCACCCTGCTCTTGACATACAAGTTTTGCCATGGACCCATCTCTCCTGAGACTTCAGTGTGGTCAGATGTTATGTTTCCATTTGAATACATACCTTGGAGAAGAATTTGCTAACTATCCACTACACCTAACAGTAAGAGCAACTGCAGACTTGAGGCAGTAAATTACAAAGCTGCAATGGTCAAAAGCATGTGGGAGCTAAGAAGGAACATTCTGAAATCCAGAAAGGGTCGGCACCCTCTGTGTTTGGGCAGGGAGTGGTAAATCACATACACAGTAAGTCCAAGCACTGCTCCACCCAGGAAGGAAATCCATGGTGTTTGGCACTGGTCTGGCATGTGCTGGTAGCTGGGCCATCCTCAAAACAAGGCTGTTTGATTCCTGGATTTCAGCTGAGCCCTGCCTTAATTCAGTATTATCTCTTCTCTTCTGAAAAAGTGACACAAATAAATTCTCATCTGGAGTACAGATTCTTTCAGATCCTAAGATGGATAAAGACAAAGCTTCAAGCAATTCAGAGGTATGCATCTATCATAAGGAAGCCATCTGCAATGAACAAAAGCCTAATAAGCCCCAAAAATCTAAGAAATCAAGATAAACCTATGTGTGGAGTTATTCTGGAATAGATGACAAACTTCAGTATATATTATCCTGAATTCATTTTATGAAGAGGCAAGACCTGTGCCAGGTATTATTGAACATCATCTTCTATCTAGTGGCACATCATCTATGCCCCTCCTCCCCTCCCAATCCACAAACTCTACTTCACTCCATCTCTAAGTGCATGGCATGCTGCTGCAGCACCAAGATGAGTTCTTGAAAAGGCTGTATTTTGCATGCACAGATGAGCCACAGGCATGGAGCACTGAGGATGCCCATGGCTGTACAGAACAGTAGAGTCAGTAGCTCCTGCCTGAGGATCGTGGCTCCTGCAAATACACATGTACAGCATCTTTGGCAAACTTTCAAACATACCTGATTAAAACAATCATGTCTAAACTTTCAGGGTGATTTACTGTAGGACAGGCTGAAACTCAACAACTTCAAGTAACAATTGCCACCTCTTATCTTCAAAGTAAAAATGAAAGAGGAAAAAAAAATTAAAGAGCTGTAATAAACCATTAACTTCAGAATGCACGTAGGGTCTTTCTGGGGTATGAACTTCTCTGGAATGTTTCTCCCCTTATCTCTTGGGAAATGGCACCACAGAGGACTTCAAATGGAACTTCCAAGTCTTAGAGGCTATTTTGTCCAAACAGGCCAGTTGGACTGGACTGTGCATAAAAAAAAAAAAAAAAAAGCGACTCACAAATTCACTGCAGAGCATGGCTCCACAGGGAGTTGGGAAATTTGCCTCAAACAAAATCCACTGGCAGATAGTCATTATCTGGCCACCTCCAGTGATTTAGGGGCTCCCTGCACCACCTAACAATCAATCAATTACCCTGATTGAACAGCCCTAGAACACAAGTTTTAAAAATGTAACTACCCATGACCCAAATTTCCTGCTGGTTATGTTGGCCTCAAGTTAGCCCCATTTGTCTATCATCAAGGGAGCCAATAAAAATAATAAAAACAGGTCAATTCTGAGCTTTCCAAAGACTGTATAAAAACATTAGCGCTGCTTAATGTAGAGCCAGCTAAAAGGGCCCAAGTTCGAACACTTTCTGCTCAGTTGCATTGTTTGGACATTTTAATGCTCTAATCATACATTCTCCAGAATTCAGAGAGACTTTGTGACAGATTTTTGTTGTTTTCCATCTCTTCCCTCCACCCTCTTTAGTTATTTATTTTTAGAACTTAAGCGGTGTAATAATTTGATGTCCCTAAGGATAAATAAACTGATGTCAATTTGCTGATTTTTGCAAAAGGCCTAAATTTTGGCAGATGGGATAATAGTGAAGAAAGTACAAATATATTCTGGGGGGTGGGGTTTAAACACTGAACATGACTTTGTGCTTCAAAATCTTATTTAAAATCTTATTTATAAGATCTACAGGAATTAGGAGGAAGTGTAATAATCCAAGAAAAAATGTTTTGCAATTCTGTGAGAGGCATTATTTTCAGTATTGAAATAACTGTAAGAATCTAAAGCCATATGTATCATTAGACTTATTTTTCTCAATAGAAAAAAGAGTGAGTTTGGAAGGAAGAGGAGGTTCAGAGTTTACTTGAATTAACATGTGTCCCTGACAAAACTTAGAAGAGAACTGAGCACTGTAACCCCTGTGCTTCCAGCCCAGTGTCCTCAACTCGTCATTAAAAACATTAAAGCAAAAATCAACTTCAACCAAGTGGGATTTATTTTCTTTAAAATCCAGGAGGAAGGAGGAGATACATCTTGAGAGACTACCTCAGTCTGTTAATATTCTAGTGGCTTCTGTTCAGGAAGCAAAACATGTTTAATTCCTTCAGAGGTTGCATGAGTTAAACAGAACTTCTTGGAATGGGAACCACACAGCTTTATACAAGTGAAGAATTTTTTTGGGGAAAACCAAAACTAAAAACTCCTAAACCCAGCTACAGGTAAAACCAGTAGAAGAATCAGTGGAAACTCACAAGCCCTTGAGTAATTTGCTGTCCCAAACTCTGGGACTGGCCTATTTAAACACATCTCCTTTTATTGATAACTTAGGTGGCGAAAGAGATGTGGAATAAGCAGCTTTCCAATGTTGCCCTATTTGATTTTTCATGTTTTACCTGGGCTTGACTTGTTTGTGGTTTGTGATTTGGCAGACTGCATATTAACCTTCCCCCTTTCCAGACAGAGGCAAGAACATTCTAACTGCTAAAAGTGACAATGGCACCAAAGGAGAAGCTCATGGGTATGTGAAACTGGCTCAGATCCTTTGATGGTAATAGATCTCTGCAGGAATAGTCATTTTAGTAAAAACAACAGGCGCTGCCAAACTAAGGAGGAGTCCTTGCTGCCTGCAGTGCTCAGCTGCCCATAAATCAAATGCTGCTACTCGCTGTTTTACACTGTTTGGCCATCTGAGATTTGGGGTTGGTTGCACATAATTTCCATATGGGTGGGAAGATGTCTGTACTCCCTGCAAAACAATTATTTCATGTATTTAGTTTTTATTAAATGGCCTACATGTGACTAGTGATTTCACACAATAAATCAGTTAAGTATGATCTTACCATTCAAATTACGATTTGCCACATGAAGCTCTAGAAATCATTTTAATTATTGACTTAGGCAGGTTTTGATAAAAGTGTACCTCTGCTTTGTCTTCTCTTCACATATTTCTAGGGTATCATTTAGGAATAAGCAACCCAGAACACAAAACAGAAAAAAAAGTTCTTCGAAGTACCACACTCTCACTATTAGGAAACACTTCAATCTGTGTATGCCAAAGTATAGAGCATACAGTTACTCAGACAGATGATTTTAGATAACAAAAGTCCACTATCTATGTATTTCCTTTGTCAGGAAGTAAAGTTTTAGTCTCAAACTTATGTTTCCAGCTGGGGAGGGGCTGACAAAGCCTCTCCTTGCAGGGAGAATGAGCAAACTTTGGCCTTAGGGGAAAGCAGACACAGCATTGAGTGAACTCACAGCAGATTGAGAGTGGAGGTGTAAGATGCTGGCAGTAAATGGCTGCCTCCAATTTAAAAAAAAGTGTAAGCCATTCAAGATCAGGAGAGACACCCAGTGCCTTTTGTTGGAGACCAAAACAGTTTTATGACTTGTCCCTGCCAATACCAAGAGACTGCACCTTCCTCTCTTTAATGGCAGTGTCTGTCTAGTCACTTGATAAACGATACAGAAACCTACCAAGGATACACATATAAAGAAAACAGTGCAGAACTAAACTGCTACTAAGAGACACAGGAAACAGTAAAAGAATCTAGGATCTGTCTCCTCTGTCATTACTTTTAATGATTCTTCTGTTTGAATGAAATATCCCTACAGAGCCAAATCAATCTGCCCTCTTTTCTGCCTTTATCACGCACTCTGAACATTGCCCAAAGAACTATGTTCTCAAAACTGGAGAGACAATTTTCAGGCTCTCCCTGTAGAGAGACAGCATCTTAAAATTTTACTATAAACAAATGAAAGAAAAGGAGTAAGCTTTCCAGAAGCTATTTTTGACCTGGCTCACACTGTCAAAGATACAAATTCACATTCATCCCTTGCTCATGCTCTCCCAATTAGACTTCATTCTCACCTTCCA
Source organism: Ammospiza caudacuta (assembly GCF_027887145.1). NCBI lineage: Eukaryota > Metazoa > Chordata > Aves > Passeriformes > Passerellidae > Ammospiza > Ammospiza caudacuta. The sequence goes on along the minus strand of NC_080596.1, from coordinate 51,257,091 downwards.
CTCACCACACAAGCCTCTTCCTTGTGCACCTGCTAGAGTGTTTCTGTGACTGTGCATTAAATCAAATCATTCTAACCATACTGGTTCTCTGCTTGGGTTTACTGCTTGGCCACAGAAACACACTAGTTGTCAAGGATAAAGATTGGACTGCCTCCTTACGCAACAATGCCAACTTAAAGCTTAGATGAGCTAGAATTTAAGGTTGCCAAGAGATAAAAGAAAATTGTAGAAATAATCACCTGCTCATAGGATGACTTCTTCAATACACTGTCAAATGGCCAGATGCTTAATTGGTGTCTATCAGCCAACACTACAGATAACAAAAGCCCTTTGATATACCTGAGGAATATCTATCCGGGATGTTAGAAGTTACTACAGAACACAGTGACAAGTCAAAGGCAAGAAGAAATTACTGACAACATAAAACTTTTTAAAAGCACAACATCTGTAAGCTCTTCTGGTCAGAGATAATTTTTTTAACATGTCTTGCATAATTCCAAAAACACAGCATTGACACTTAACAGCTAATATGTGATAACAACACAAGTATTTAAAACAGGCTCTTCAAGCCCTATCATTTCTAAAACAAAAACAAAAGCAAAGCCCAGGACAGTTCTTTCTGCCAATAACTCCCTAGCCTATGATCATGACCTAAGCAATTGGATTTTATCTGGATCCCACAGCCAAAGTAGTATATTCCAGTATTTTTCTTTAACTAATATCCTTAGGACATAAAAGAAACTATATTTTGAACAACATAAGTAAGATTTCTTCTTAACACATTTCTCCTGTCTTCACTGAGGACCACAGTTGCTTGACAATTTCTTCTTTTTAATCTTACAACTTCTTCAGTTATTTCTGTTCCTGCTGCTACAACAAGCAGATTCTGTCACTATGTCAGTACTGCAAGACTTAGATATTTTAAGAAAATTCAAATGCCCACTGATATCTCTTCCTCCACAGCACCAAAATCACCTCATTGCAGTGAGTGATGCTGTTGGGCAATGTATCATTACATGGTATGGTCCAATTTTTCCCTCTCTCTGTGGAAATCATCGACATGTACAGCTGTGTTAAGATATTTTAATGGTTCATGGGGGCACAGCAGCAACAATGTACTGAAAAAAAGGGTATTTTATAAGTCTGGATTTTATTAGACGAATCTCTGCAAGGATAAGGAGAATTTTACTTAAATCACTCATGTCTGACATGAGAGACTCATCAGCAGGTTAAAAAGGGAATACCTCCAACCTACTCAGTCAAAGCTTTTAGCTGTGATAGCTTCTACAGACATGCTTGGTAAAAACATGAATCAGCACAGTAAAAACAGTGTCAGCAGAATGAAAAAGGAATACAGGCACAGCCAAGATAAAACCTGTATCAGAAAAAGATCTTGGTGCTCTGCATGTCAGGATCTTTTGTGTATGGCTTTTGAAGCTGTTTGTTTCTGTAAGTCTTAGAATATTGAGAAAATTGCTAGAACATGGTAGGGGTTCAAAACTGAGAAAATCCCTGGGCACAGGGATAACATAGTATGCTATGAGGTTAAACTTCATCAATTTCGAGGGAAACAATGGGAAAACATTCAACCACTACAAAGCAAGGGAAAAGAATCCAGAGGGTTAGAAAACAAATAAAAGGGGTATAAATCATGAAAAATATAGTATAACCAATTTGGTCATTCAATAGATCATGTCTGCAGAAGGAGGGGATTCTGTCCCAACAGATGTGTACTGAAAATGATTTGGGAGATGCTCAGGACAAAGAAAATTATTGAATTCCTGCTTAGAAGACTAGCTGTAATCATTCAGGTTAGAAAAATAGACGACCCAGTTGAGAGAAAAGGTCTAAAAAATCATGAGTGGACCTGGAAGGCAGGTAGGAAATGATTGCTCACTCTGTCTCATCACAACAAGAAAGAGGCAATATACAAAGCTGGAAAGGAGCCAGTTTAAAGAGCAAATTAAATGGAGGTATTTCCTCATGCAATTTGCTCAGATGTGGAACTTCTTGCCAAATGTTGTTGTGCTGCTAAATTCTTACTTGTGCTCGCAAAGATGATGGGAAATCTCACAGGGCAAAAAAATTCCTTCAAATATCAGTAAATACACAGAAACGACAACTGTTACAGAACTCATAATGGTTGGAACAGGGAGAATATCATATAACCTTGTCCTCTTCTCTTAATCTTCTGTAGGCAGCTGGTTTTGAGCAGAAGTGAACTTTTTTTTGTTAAACAAACTAGCTCAGCTGCATTTTTGATCCAATCCATAATAAACATACTTACATCAAGGCTGAGGCAAAAGGACCAATGTCACTATAAAAGACAGTATCCATGGCACAGAAGTAGGAAAGCAGGTTTACTAAAGCATGTGGCAGTGTCAGGATTAATTCCTATATATCGTGCTGAGTCTTAGAGTCCGTATTTCTAAGAGGATGTGAAAAACTAGAGATAACATTGAAAGGAGTTACAAAACAATTGAAAGGGTGAATTTCATAGTGGGAGACAATTCCTTACCAAAAGGAAGAATAACAATTTATGTGTCTCTTTGGACAGAAGAGACAGCTCTTGAATCTAGTGAAGAAAGGCACATGAGGAATGAGAGAAGTTGAAACTATGATTTTTCCAGTTCTCAAGTTGGTGAGGATGTTCCAAGTGGTGTGCACATTTTACAAAGACTTTTGAGGGTGAAAGGGCAGAAAACAAGCAGAAAGCACAGACTCAGTGGTCTCATGGAATAGAATATTGTACATTAAATACATCTGGTGAGTAGAACTACAAACTGTTAGCACGGTTCTTGATTGCAGTGAAAGGAATTGGGAACTGTGAGGGAAAAATACTTCAGAAACAGCAGAAAGGATGAAAGCAATACATGCTGTAAAGGCTGTAAGCAGTGAGTCATAAAATGAGACTAACAGTCAAAACAAGCCCATCTTCTTCTTTTCCTTCACAGGAAAATTCTTGCCTTTTCTATAATCTCTTTTCTCTCAAATCTTCATTTTATGCCTCCTCCTTCAGTCCTATGTGAATCTACCATCAAATGTTCCAGAAACTCCTCAGAGCTGCAGGAAAATCTCCAGACATTTGTGATGGGTCAGACCACGGTGGACACTGGTACCAGAAATGAAAAATGAGGGCTGGGGTAAAAATGAGGGTAAAAAGGCAAAACCAGTCATATCAAGTGAAAAACAAAAGGAATTTGGAGCCTGCATGACTGTTTGGGTCCATCTGAAAGACATTTGTTTTCTAGCTTTCTGTGTTTAAGTGTGTTATCTTACCATCAAACTTTTAAAAATAAATCCAGTCAACTTCTGTCCCTAGAAGCTTGATATTAACAGACAACCAGGATATCAATCATACATTGCCACAATGCCAGTTTGCACCAAAGCATCACTCAAATAATGATTTCAACTAAGGTTGGGCCAAATGTACACCTGGTATTTTTTAGTGATACTTAGAGATCATACTTTTACATAAAATATGATGAATAGGGGTACTGTTTTGAGCAGAACATACCCCATTTTGCAGTATCCCTGAGATTAAAGAAACTTGGTGAAAATCTACCACTAAGACAATCTACACTAAAACAAAAACTGTTGGAATTTACCAAAGTAATAGTGACTGAAACTCCTTGATGTCAAGAAACTTGAAAGACATTTAAAACACCAACTTGCATGAGATGGTTGTCTGAGACTAGGTACCAGATCATGTTGTTCTAGAAATTTAAGCAGTAGCTAATTTGAAAATGTTTTGCATTGTATTTGAAATATTTTAGACCTTGGTTTGCAGATAGACAGACATAATACATAAAAATATATGGACATGGGAGGTTTGCAGAGGAGATCCCACTGCTCTGTCCACAGCCCCAGCCCCAGCTGGAACCACAGGAAGGAGACACAATGGCAACACAAAGACACAAAAGGCAGATTATTGTTCTGCTGCAAAGCACCACGGCTGTTAATCAGTACAGTAAATGTTATCACAATAGAGTACTGGCATTTCTAGCCCTTGTACAAGGCTCACCACGCTTCAAGCAGGATTCAGGCTTTCATGGTGATTAAAGGCAGATGTCATATGTATAAGTTTTTAACTTAAAAATGCCTGGCTCATTTTTGTGTGTGGAAGGAATCTTTCATTCACAGAACATCCTCACTGGAGGATGCTCACTGTAGCCTGATTTGCAAATGAAAGGACATTTTTTTTCTCCTAAGGTTGGACAAAATGAAAGAAAGTTAATTATAGAACCGTATCTCACTCCATCCTATGAAATGTAACAGGTTAAACCTTTAATTTTCCTGTCCAGTTTTTTAGTACCATGAAAAACTAATCATCTTTCAGAGAACAGCAGGTGGCAGAACAATGATACTCCAAAGAAAAGGACATTTTTTCCCCTATAAATGTGTGAACTGCAGCAACAACTACTCAGCATGTATATAATATTAAACATCAAGTGAAGTACAAGCATAGGCAAAATGACAATTATGGTGAAACACTATTGAAATCCCACTCTTTTAATCTTCTCATTCCATCTTGGAAGTGCTTTCCTGCTCTAGAAGCTAGCAGTTCTCTTTTCAAGCACAATTTAACTCAACCACCTACAAACTGTTTCTTCAGCTCCCTAGCTGGGCAGGAATCTTCTGTGCTGGTATTCACCTGCAGTGGTGAGCAGACTGCACAGCCAGGGCTGGTGTGGGTATGTGAATTTTTAGGATGCTTGTTATTAGAGAGTACATGCAACACCTGCTTGTCAGTCATGACATGATGTTCTTTGCCTCTTGGCCCACATGTCCTTCCTTTGGTTGGCATGTGGCAAGTCCTCTCCTCTTTTGGTTCCTTTCACCATTCCCATCATCCCCACATGGAGCCAGGCCAGCTGGGTGGCACTGGCAGGGGTTTTGCTGCTGGCCCTTGCTCTGGATGGAAAAGATGTCGGACTGCTTTCCCAGTGCCAGCTGCAAGGGCCATGTGAGGGCATCCTGGCCATGTGCCGGGGATTGCTCCTGCCACACCTCCTCCCCATCCACTTGTCCAGCGTGAGCTACAACTAGAAAAACCATCCCATTTTCTGTCCGCCTGGGATTTCCCTCCCACTCAACCAAACGCCTGAGTCAGCATAGCTATCCTTCATGAAATCCCATTTGCACAAAGGGAGACCACTGGAGCACAGGACATCTGGTCCCAATATCTAAAACCACTTAAATCATGCATGCCATTCCAAACATTTAAGGACTTCAGAAGTTTTCAGTTTTTTTCATATGTATTTCCTAGTTGTTTCATGCAGAAAGCATTTATGTTCCAAGTTTCACTCTAAAGAGGTAGGCAAATGTATATTCCACCTCATTTTAACTTGGAAAAAAAAATACTCTGCTTTAAAGATGATAAGACTAGATCTGGCTTAAGCTACTTTAATGTTAACTACATTTTAAAAAATTATTTTAGGAGAGTATCAACATGTCCTGAAATACAGCACAATTCAGACTCCATTAACAGGCAACAAAAGATGGTTACTATATTCAATATAAAAAAAGTCCCAAACCTATCCAATAAAGAAAGAAAAACCCCACAAATTCAGCTGTATATGCTAGAAGGTGAGGTTCCAAGGTGTTTTCCAGTTAGTTACCTGTTATGATTTTTAGTAGCCAAAGAAAGGACTCCTGGCCCAGTGGTCAGCACTAGACTGATCCTCTAGAGACCAATGCTCAGCTCCAAGTCCAAATGTGCCCTTCTTGCCTTTCTATGCCTGTAAGCAGTGGTAGCTTCCCATGCTACCAAACACTAATTTGAGTGCTCTGATAGCCTGATGCTGAGGCCTGGACATGAGAAAAAACATTTAGTGTAGTTAAGAGGTCCCTTTACAGCCCCCATGTACATTATGAGCCATGGTACACTGATGCCAACACAACGGAGGCAGACTTGAGTCCTCTGTAACCTATTTAGAGTGAAGCTTCAATAGCCATCAAGGTGTCACAAGATGGAGCTCACCATCAACTGGCTTCTTTCTACAAAAGCCAGTATGGGTATGTCAGTGTATCTCTCTTGCACAGGTCTTAAAAAGAGAAAATACAGCATTTTGATATAATTTCTTTCCTTCTTATCTGGCTCCCCACACTTCAGGAAGGGAGTGCTTCCAACCTTTACCATCGCAGCATACTCATACTACTATAACAGCAGAAAAATCCAAATTTCTTCTTAAAGTACTACTAGAAAATTCTAAAATCACTCCACAGCACTCCACTTTTCTAACAAGCCATCTGTCAGTATGCTCTCAGGACATGACAATCAGACTTCTGGGTCCTAAGTGATACGCTGTATGGAGACACCACTGCAGCAAAAAAAAAGGAGGTCTGAGACACCCTAGTTTGATGAGAGAATCCAGAGTACCTTTGTTATATATTGTAATGCACACAATACTTTAAATCATTTATCTGAGCCTTGGATCATATTTTGGAAGGCAGACTAGTATTACAAAGCTCTTTTAGACACTGTTTATTAACATCAAAATGAAATATGAAAAGCACTTTCTGTTAAATCCAGGATCTGAACAACTCTTATAATGTACCCTAAATGCAGTAAAATGGTATTGCAACAGCTAGAAATAACTGTGTTATTACTAAAAATAATTTTTTTTACTGCACTAATGTATGTTTACTCCTTCTAAAAGTAGGAGTAAACTTTTCAAAACATCATCATCACAATTAAATTACCCAGAAATGTTACCATGTGAGTTAGCACTCCAGTCATCACCTGGGACCCTCACATCCCAGACTATTTCTAGTTTTCGTGGAGCAAGCATTTTGATCTTCCCAACAGAAAGTGCTGGAGGCCCTAGAAAAGATCACATAGCCCACAAAATGTCTCTGCTACTGTGTAAGAAAAGCATCATGGGAAGGGGGTGGGTGAAGATAAATGTATACACAGTTGCTTCTATTTAAAATTTCACCTTTCTTTTTTTATAACTACTACAAAAATCCTAAACTAGTCTCAGAACAATCTCTTCTCCCGCCTCCAAATAACATCCCTCTGCCACCTCAGTCATGGCCACTTCTGTCAGACCCTAGCAAACTACTGCTTGGTGGTCTCTCTGTTCTACCCTGAGTCATATTTTAATTACCAAGAGCATTGAGAAGAGATCAGCGTACAGATATTGGAGAATCTTCAAACAAGAGTACACGCTGTCCATTTTCTTCACAATGAAAAAGTTCTTAAAGAGATTTTGATAAAGATTTGCCTCCTGCTTGCAGCCCACGTTTGTAATGTTTATATAAGTGAGAGATATAAATCATTTTCAAATGAACCCCACGGTTTTTAAACCAGCCTCGTTATAAACTGCCTGTTTCCGTTTTGCCTGCCTAAGCAAGCAATGCAGGGCCTGCTTGGGATAGACTGGAACTAATTTAATGTGCTCCAGGTTTAATCCCCATCCTCCCGGCTTTTACTGGCAGATTTTACACAGAGGACTACTGCTGATTTTAACAATGATTCATGTGATAAGTGGGTTTCGACTTGTTTTTCCACATCAGAAAACATGGAAGAGAAACGCCACCAAAATAATTTTAATAAAACATGGCCGAGACGGAGCAAAGCTGAACTAAGAATAATTAAACTTTAACACAAGAACTGTTTCTCTGTGTTTCAATTCATAAAGGCGAATTTCTAGCTCGCTTTATGCAGAAGAGCAAAGAGAAGTGCGCGGACCTCTCCGCTGGTGTGCAAGGAGGCCGGCGCGCAGACCCGCAGCCCGACACGCGGGAGGAGCGCGGGCAGGGCTCTGCGACGAGGAAGGCGAAACAGCGGGATAGAGGCATAGCCCCCATGCCGGGGCAGCCCTCACGGCGGCATAGCCCCCATGGCGGGACAGCCCTCACGGGGGAACAGCCCCCATGGCGGGACAGGCCCCACGGGGAGACAGGCCCCATGGCGAGAGAGACCCACGGGGCACAGCCCCCACGGGGGGACAGACCTCATGGGGGGATAGACCCACGGGGGAACAGGCCCCACAGAAAGACAGCCTCCACGGCCGGAGAGTCCCCACGGCTGGACAGTCCCCACGGCCGGACAGGCCTCACGGGGGGACAGCCCTCACGGCCGGATAGCCCCCACGGCTGGACAGCCCTCACGGCCGGAGAGTCCCCGCGGGGGAACAGCCCTCAAGGCCGGACGGCTCACGGCCGGACAGCCCCCACGGCCGGACAGCCGTCAGGCTCCCGGCGGCACCGGGCGCTCCCGGCGGCGCGGCCCGAGCGCCCCGGCCACAGGCGCGGCCTGCAGGTGGCGCTGTTGGAGCGCGGCGGGCGCGGAGCCGCCGCCTGGCAAACTGATCCGGGCTGGGCTCGGCTCCTGCAGCCGCATCCCAGCAGCAGCAAAATCCTGCTACGTCCTTTCTGCTGCGGACATGCTGCTTAGCTCTCTCTCTCTCTCTGTGTAATTTTTTTTTTTAATTTGTTTTAAATTCACAGGAGCAAAACATGTTCATTAACACGGCACACTGAAAAAGGGACAGCAATTACAGATGTAATAGCTGTTTATTTTTGCAAAAGGTAACTGAATGACTGATGCAGAGACCACGTAGATGCTATTTTGCAATCATCTTCTCGCGTATCGAGTTCCCTGCTCATTTACATAAACCAGATGTTTCCCCGACAAACCAAATTCCTTGAAGAAAAACCAGAAGTTGCTATACTTCATGTCCAAAATGAAAGATGATGTGAATGTTCCATTAGCCACTAAAGGCAAATGTATACTTAAAGTGCAACAGTTTCCTTTTATTTAGCACAACTTTTGTGAGGGCTTAGATGATCCTCGGCAGAAGCATTAGAAAATAAAAATGAAGCTACTTAATTTTACCCACTGGCCTCAATAGCTTCTACTTCCCTTGGGAGTGAAATGTCTTTGCCAGATCTTGACCCTCGAACCAGTCCACGGGGTGGACAAATACTCTGAAACAAGTAATCAGAATTCCTCATTCCTGCAGGAGAGCTGGCTCCTGGAATCTTTATTTCTGGTACCAGATTCCCAGAGGATCATTGAAGAATAAGAATGATTGTTTTACTAGTTTAGTGATAATTTAAAACTTGCAACCTTTTAGTACACGTGGGTAAAGTGAAGGACATGAAAAATACATATTTGCTGTTACTAAAAGAAAAAATTATTGTCAGGAAAAAAATCTGAAATCTCTGTTACTAATTCTTACTGATTTTACCAAAAACCAGATTGCTAAAGTTCTAGATTACTACAGGAACGACAGTGTTTTGTACTAAACTGAAGTGCTGAATTCATGGAGGATGTCTGAAGGTTATTCTTGTTACTAATCTTCCAGAGCATACCCTAATCCTTCAATAGATGGATCTACCAACTTTTGGTGTGAAGCTATTAAAATTCTCAGGCACAGGGCAACAGAAAATTTGCACTAAAAGCAAAAAAAACCATTTAGCCTGAGAATAACTAGTAGGTAACTGATCAACAGTCAAATGACCAATAATAACCCAAACATCATGAAAAGAGCAAGGGTAACCTCCAAAAGCCAGTATTTCATGCTGTTTCAGCAAAGAGTGTGATTAAATGTGGAATATTTAGTGCCATGGCCACAAAATTCAGAACAGGCTCTGATGCTGCAGGTAGGAATGTAGAAATCACACAGCAAAGGCAACTTTGCTAATGGCAATGGCAAAAAAATGGGTAAAATTTCTTGATTTGAAAAACATTGGGAATCCTGGGAAGTTCCAAACTCACTCTTTATCCTGAGACTGAGGTATCAATGGGTTTTGCAAGAGCTGACTCAGCTTTCAGCTATAAGAAGTTCTCCTTGGAACCAGCACAATCCTTTTTTTCTTAGCTCCTTTCAGCACAGGCTAGCAAACACTGAGCCAACTGCAAAATAACTGAGACTTGGAGTCCACCAGTTCTCAGTCTTGAATTAGGTCACACGTTTCACTAGCCACCTATCTCATCTAACTATACCATGAATTGAGAAGACAAGGTTATTAAATGTCTATATCAAACCACTCAAGGAATGTATGTGGTAGCTTCAGTAAAGCAAAACTGAAACAAAATACTCCAGAACAATGTGTTACAATTAACCTTTACTATTGGTCCTTTCAAAAGACACTGTGGCCCTAGAAGGGCCATGTGGCCCTGGTGTGTGTCAGTCATGTTTCCCTCTCCTGACAGCAGCAGAGCACTGCCACAAAGCCCACAGTTCTCACATCCAAATGCTCCTACACTGGCCACTGAGACAGCCCTACCAACTACTGTTAAATCTTCCACGTCCACAAAAGCTACTCTGGGTGTCTCAAAATCCTCTGTACTTATGTTTCCACTTTCTGGCAAGAATGATTATATGAACGTGATCATGTAAAGGATAAACATCTATCCACAAACTAAGCCTCCTGCCAACACAGACAAAAAAAATTACATGTATAACAGGGGGAAAAAAAGTTAAAATACTATTTTGGCTGCATCCCTCCAAGCTGCAATGATCAGTGAGCCTTTGAAAGACATTCCTTCAAAATCACAAGTTCTCAGTTTACAGTTCTCTCCACATAAAATAACGTGGAATCATCATATGCTGGCAGAATTTTAACTCAGTCTAGAATGGATTTCCACCCCAAATCTTATTATGCAAATAAATAAACAAACAAACAGCATGACTGATCCACCATTTTAACACAACATAATCAGAGCAATTCTAAGTCAGCATTTATGCCTTTTTTTTTTTATTAAGAGGGAAAATCCAGTCTCAGTGTATATATCAAAAAGATTGCTCACATTTTTTGTTCCCAACTCTCACAAGTAATACACACTAATTACCATCAGACCTTTACACATCTGATATCACAGGAGAGGGCTGAACCCAAGTCCATGCTACATAATTAAATTCAAAGTTTTCATCTTAGAGCAAAGACCAGATTGACAGCATGGTGAAGCAAAAGCCTTATCTACACCACTGATAAAGTAAGTATGCAAAAGCTCAGGAGGTTAGGGGTAGCCTGAGCTCCCATACCACTCAATCTCTGCCAATTTGGCATCAATTAGACCCCTAGGAATGAGACTGATATTCTCAATTTACTTGGTATGTGCCATGAATAGCCAGAATGCAACAATGCCTTTAAACCAATGGTCTAAAACTACAACATTTCCTTGCTTATTACTTATCAAAATCAGTGACAAACTGATTTTTCCAGTCTCTCATCTGATGTTTTTCAAAAAATCAGTAATGATCATTGCCGGGCTGCAATATTTGTGATACACTGCTTTATCTTTTAAATAATGTTGTAGTCTGCCAGATCCAATGTCAGGGCTTCACACTATTGGTGGAATTTTAGTATTATTTCTACTAAGTCTCAAACTTTCCAGAACTTTAAATTATTTATATTTAAAGCCATCCACTCATGAAGAACAAACAACTCTTTCCAGGGATATGATATAGATACTTTTAAAAAATCATGGTGCAAAACACAAACAGCTGTAAAAATTAAAATACCAAGTCAATTTTCCTGACACTACATAGCTGTTCCCTTGAGTGTGTATTTTGTTCACAATAAACTGTAATGTGTGAAGAACTGAAAAAGAAACTCGATGTATTTTGCTCAGGAAGTTTTTCCCCAACAGATTTTTGTCAGAATTACTCTCCTGGTCTGTATAACATCCTTTGCTTCTCAGTCTTCTATGCCTGCTACATTATTCAGCTGCTAGACTGGTGAATTATGAGGTTATGAGTAACATGATGTTCAGTATTTATATAAAGACTGCACTTAAGATGTTTTTTTGGAAGAAATGCAAAAGCAGCTTGCTTCTCAACAAAAAAAACCTAAAAGCACACGCTGAAACAGACATGGAAGGCTGACATTACCAGGACTGAGGAGCACTTGGAACTTCTGCAGTGGGTGGGGAAAAGTTGGGAAGGGTGGCAATTAGAAATGTTTTGGAAGAAGAAAACATTTTTTAGGGTGAAAGTTAATTTTTACTGTGCCAATCACAATTTAAGTTAAATTCAACTTTATTTTTCCTCATTCAGTTTATGATCTCATCTAGTCATCAAGGATGATTGATGATGTTTCAGCATTTGGGCATTTGCCAGTTGCAAGTAAAAGGGAATTATTTATTTTTCTTTAGCACTATACTGCTGCCATTAACTGTATCCCACCCCTTTTGTTTACAGCCTGTCACTGAAGCCACAGCTTTATTTTAATGTGGTATAAGCTCTTGTCTGGGGTTGATAGTGTAAGTGATCTAGCAGACATCTTGCACAAAGAGCATCATTTTGCACAGAAAACACACAGCCTTTACTTCTGAAATTATCCCTGCCACTGGTCCAGACAGGATTGTCCTCTCCCATTAAAATGTGGACTTCAAAGCCGTAAGTGAGCAATGGACGATGTCAGTTTCCTTGTGGTAAAACTACATTCATTTAATCCCTTTAAAAACAAACAAACAAGAAAATTACTTTGACCTTTGCCTTGGCACAAGGATTCTGATTTGAAATGTGTATTACATGTCTAGCATGCTGTAACTGTGTCCAGCTGAACTGGGCCAGATTTATGTGCAATTAGGAAAAAAGGAAACCAAAACAATTTCATTTTCATTTTTGTTAATATCAAAACATCTTGTAGCAGCATTAAGTTTTAACTGAAACACACAGAACAATGAAAAAATAAAATAACTGGAGAAGCAGTGATCTGATAGAAACTGCATTAAAGAAATAATATGGACTTTCTCACTTGCATTTTTTCTGGATTAAACTATTCAAAAATGTATGTTTGAATGTCCCCACTTTGGCTGTTCATAAGCCACAGGGAGGTTTTTTTGCATGAACTCTTCAACCTGAGAGTTTTAGCAGAAAAGCTTCTTTACAAGGCTTAATTAAAAGCAGGTTTCAGTCAGGGCCCTCATTCAGTCTGGGTTTTATTTTGGCCTTCACTCTGTGTCAGAAGTCAAGTCCCAAAAGAGAAATGAAGGTCATTATTGAGTCAAGAGAATATTTTCTCCTTCATTCTAAGCCCAACTAAACATGTTTCAGGTTTGGTTTTAGGTATCTCCAAATGAGATTTTATATAATATGCACCTAAGGGTGAAACACAAGAAGATGCTAATCATGGTGTCTAACTTTGCCCTACATAATAAATAATGTGCCAAAAGCACACTGCAATCTTCTTTGCGTGCAACTGGTTTGGTATGGAAAATGTACATTCTAAACAGATGGAGTTCACAGTGAGTGTACGTCTCACTGTCAGATGTTCACCATAAATGCAGCGTCATTGTCATGAAGCGTGCTAAATTGTCATGCAGCCACACTACAGAATGCACTGAGCAATGTACCAAACAGAACTGCACTGGCAGATCTATCAGAAAACATTCAACTTTTTTTTTTTTCCAGAATGTTGTAAGTAGTAACTTCTTGGAGACTCTTCACATTGAATACTAGGCTAGTGGGTTTTAGAGCATGCTCTGCTTAAAAGCAAGATTATATTTTAGTATGAATCGCTATAAAAAAGTTCATTCCTATCAGTCATTCTAGTGCAAGGAACAAGGACCAATAGCCAAGCAGTTAATCACTTCAGCTAACAGGAAATGTATGATGCTATCCTTCGTGGTTTTGTAACTGGACAGTAGGCACAGCCTAGTGCATCCTGTTTGCAACCAATAGCAGAAGCAGATGCAAGACTGTGATATTTGTCACAAGCATTTCTAAGAACAAAAACATGGTGATGCTTTTCAAAAGGCTTTTCAATGTTCACCAGATGTGGAGCACATGTGACCCTTGAATGTGAAAGAATAATGTGACAATAAAGTTGAATCAATACAACATGTGCCAGTAATCACACCAAGATGACATGCAAATGTTTTAAAAACAAAAATATGTAAATTATTTTTAGTTCTTCAGGACAGAAAAACCTGTAACCTGGTCATCCATGAGTTGCTGTTTTCATCCTCATTTGAAAGCCCATCTGCTTGAAATATGTTTCTCCCTATGTGAGACAGCATCTAGCTTTTGTATTTTTACATAAAGAAATTCCATTCCTGTGCCATTACTTACTGAAAACAATTAAGAGATAGATTTAGAAGATTTTAAAAGATTTAAAGCTTTCCTCTGCCTCTATGCATTTTATGAAAATAAAACTCCTATGAATAACACATGCAGGAAAATGATAAGAAAATTAGTGCCAGGCAAGAGTGCTTCAGTGATGTCTTAAAACTATATCTCCTCTTTTGACTTACAGAAGGGAAATATAATGAGAAGAGGCACACCACTCCATGCTTATCTTTACTACTCTAAGTCTACCCATCAGATACTAAAGAAACAATTCATTTTTTGCTAGCGATCATTTCTGAAGGAGATCTTGCTCAGGCTATGGATAAAACACATATGCACACAGTGATAGGCTAGGAAACAATTAATTTCACAGAGGCAACAAAACCATTTGCAGATGCTGATATTTGAAGTTCAAACTGATAATCTTACATGGGTGAATTCATACAGAGAAAAAATTTCATTCCATGTGCTCAAAAATTGTATGAAATCAGAACCCAAAGCAAAACATTGAATTTTTGCAAGCTGTTAACAGACTTCCCCTAAAACACATGGTGGCTTCCCAATCTATACATTTGTTGCCAATGCTTGCAGTCAGACCCCTACAAATTAAATATGGGCACATATGTCTTCAGTACATTCGACCTCTACTCTGCAGATGAAACTAAACCAGCATGCAAAGCCAGACTTGGCCTATGCCAGTGAGTGAGACTGCCTTGCAGCAGCAGCACCGTGTGTCCTTGTGCAGCTGCTGTCATCTCTGTGGAGGCAATGAGAAGATGAATGTGAACCATTTCTCTCCTACAGTAGGTAGCTTCTCAAACAGCCTTTTCTTCCACAGGATAGAGAAAAAGCACAGATTTCCTACAGCTGTGGCAGAAGCCAAGGTCTCACCAAGACAAGCTTGGAGAAACAGTAGATAAGGTACACAGAAGGTGCTGAGTTGCTCTAGAGGCTCTCCAGAACTGTGAAATTCAGATGTTTCAACTTGAATGTTGTGTACTG
Organism: Ammospiza caudacuta; assembly: GCF_027887145.1. Lineage (NCBI taxonomy): Eukaryota > Metazoa > Chordata > Aves > Passeriformes > Passerellidae > Ammospiza > Ammospiza caudacuta. The sequence goes on along the minus strand of NC_080596.1, from coordinate 51,242,059 downwards.
ACTTGTTGAGCATTGAGTATTTTTTTTGTGGAATTCCAGAAATTAAATAACCTGGTCAGAAAAGAGAGTCTGGGGATAAACCTACACAGAGAGAAGCAGGATAGTCAAATAAAGTGAGAAAGCTAAGAGAGCTTTTCACTTCTTTTTTTTTTTTTCTTTTCTTTTTTTTTCTTTTTTTTTTTTTTTGTACAAGAACATATATTTTGACATTTCTCCCTATGAATCATATAGTTACAATCAGAAGAGTTATGTCCAGCTGAGGCTACTGTGCAGTAGAGATAATGAACTTTAACTAGTGGTACATGATACCAAGAACTTTAGCTTCTTAAATATTATTTGTTTGGGATGTAAGCAGAGACTTGCAGAGTTTTTTTCATAACCATATCTGTTAAAACAGATGTAAGAATGAAGGATTTTTAAAAATATACTTTCAAAACCAAACAGAACTTAAAAAAAATCATGCCAGTGAGAGCCTGGTCACCAGGGACACCAAAGCCATAATTAAAATATATGTTAATGAAAAGTCAGTTGAGGATCTGTGCCAGTCTTCCTCAGGGAGCCTTTATGTTAACCACACTCTGATACTGTTACTGGAAAACAATATTCTGAGCAGATACATTTAATATCTACAGCTATTAATAGTTACAGGTAGCTTAATACAGTGTCTATATCTTCCCAAACTCAACTGTCTTATCTCTGTTTCTGTGCTGCAGAAGAATACTGGGTTAAGAAATTCAGATAATGCCAGAGACAAATTTTTTTAAAACCTGAAAGAAAATGCTCCTTATTTTTTATCAGAGAAGAACATTTCTGCTCCATTCATTATTTTTTATCAGAGAAGAATATTTCTGCTCTGTTCAGAAAAGGCAACAGTACTATCTATGCAAGAGTAAATCAGATGCAACTATGAAACATGCCTGAATCCTTTGCTGCCTATGGCTTAGCAGCTACCTCATTTTCCCTAGACTTGAGGATGGGTAGGGAAGAAATATAGAAGAACAACTGATGAATAGAATTACGTCATGTTTGGAGAGTTTCTTGTCTCTGGCACATTACCTTCTCCTCTTCTCTTCCAAGTGCCCTTGTTAAAAAGAATTTGAAACTTTTCCCTTCCCCAGAGACTCAGATTATAATTTATTACTTATCTGTTATCTACATTTTATTTTCCTGAAGAATAAACCTACATCAACCTGACAGTTGTGCTGAATGGCAATGGTTTATGGACCAAGTAATTTATTTATTGTAACTATAACCATATGTTTTAACCTGCTACAAAATCATGAAATACTTCCCATCAATACAATACAATTAGATTTCTACACTGAATTGCTTAATGTGAATGTACAGCATTTCTGTACTTCAAACAAATAGTGTGAGGACATAAACAGCAGTTAAATGTATTCATGCCTTATTAGACACAGCTGCACAAATGGGCTGTCATATTTCATTAGAAAATACCATACAAGTTTTACGTGTGCACAGTACCCTTCATTTCTGCAGGCAACACCATACTTTAAATTACAGAACCCTCACAGAACAACATGCTATTTGTTTTAAAGGCACACAAAGGCAAACAATCTGGGATGAGGTGGTGCAGGGGAAACATCCAGAGGAAATTTAATTTTTTCTCCCATGCCTACCACATTTTTATTTAACAAAGCATTTTTATTAAATAGACAAAAGAGTAAACAGAGACTACAATGCTACAGAAGCTTCAGAATAGGAAATGCAGGTAATTTCTAGTATGGAGCAAATACTTCCTTCTGCTTTTTGGAGGAAGGTGGGATACAAATGAGAATCAAGCAGTCTTATTACAGTCTTGTTAAATGCACTTTTGTCAGGTCCATGGTATGCTGACTTTGATGCTCTTCTACTCTAATATGGTGCCATGGAGTGAAATAGGGAGGCCTCTGAAGAGGCATCTTTTTAGACAGTGAGAGTGCCTAAAGAAACCTCATGGCAATGTAAGGTAACTGGTAGCTGAAGAGATATGAACTGGAGAAAACCTAAAGAAAGACAACCCCTAGAGGAAAACCTCTTTTCATTTCCCAGGAAAACTCATGCTTGGCAGTAAGTACTACACAGGCAGTGGCAAGCCAGATTTGATTTTAAAAATGATTGTCCATTACCTACTGCAAAGGTAAAATCCCAATAGTTTTTTGCTGGCGAAATCAGCATGCTGCTTTCAAACATGACTTGCTTTTCTAACGTAGAGAAGGAGAGCTGAGCCTGCCTTCTTTGCTGGAAATGAGCAAACAATAGCAAGCAAGTCTATACATATACAAACAATTATGTTATAATTTATAATGAAAAAAATCTACCATGGCTCCACAGCTAGACCAGCCACAATCAGCTTGTTGTGTACTAGTGTCTTTTTGTGTAGCTTCCTTTGGCAGAGGGGTTTTCATTGAAAACAACAGTATTGTGAGTTCTCCAACACACTGCCAGTTCCACTTCACCACATAAAAGACAAAATCTTAAGTCAGAAAAAGAAGTTAAGTCCTAGACCACCCTGATCTTAGCTGGCCTGAAAGCTCAGAAAATTAACACCACCTTGTTTTTCATCAAATAAGCAAAATCAAATTAAAGAATATACTTGTTTTCCTGCTGAAAAGGATCTTCTATGTCTATGCATGATCCATGTACTTGGAAATATCTGACCCAAGAAGTGTGGGGGGCCTGTTGAAAGTTAATAGGACTCATTAACGTGGGGAGACAAACAGTGGCAGCCCCACTGTTAATTTTGGATATTGCCCACAGTAAAGTTTTCCACTAGCTTTCAACTGTGTTGTTTCTCTGCTTTCTTCTTGCTAGTCTGTAGGAAATAATCAAGTATATCCTACAAAGGAAGGAAAACCAAAGTGACAGACTAATATAATCACACTCAAACCCACATATACAGTGCTGGCACTATCAAACTGGTTTGCAGATAAGAGATTTGATAGGTGATTATTGCCTTTGAGCTAAGAAACCCTATGATAAGCAGTTCCTATGAATAAAGTTCTCACTATACACTGTGCTTTGTGGTGTTGACTTCATTATTATTACAACAGTATCTGTTGGGAGGGAGGACACAGGGGCTGTAAAAATAAGGCAATGCTCATTTCCTTTAAGACTACAGTATAATTAGTGAAAGCACAAAAAATCCAAAGGTAAACACAGTCTGGCTTTAAAAAGGGGGCAATATCCAATTGCAATTATTAGCTAAGAAATCCTACATATCTCAAGAAAAACCCCTTGCCTTTCCTACCTAGCCTATGACAAGCTGGGTGAACCATTTTGACTGAAAGCATTAAAAAAAAGTACGCCAAACAAGTATTTTTATCAAATAACTATGAATAGCATAGTGAATGAAATTGAAATAAAATAAAATGCTAGAATTCAAATGGAGCTGTCTACTTCCCCATCTCTATTCATATATGACTTTGCCTGCCAGTAACACTCAACTAACATCAAATTGATGAGCTTATTAGCAGAGACTTAACACCACAAAAACACACTTGATTCAGTATTCAGCAAAGCCTTGATAATTAACTTGTCTATCAGGAGGCTGATGAATGGGCATTGCTAATGGGATTTCTGTAGTTAAGAGGCAAAAAGATGAACTAAAGGAATCTGCAGTCTCATACTGCTTACCTGTGACCACAAAGCAACATCTTAAAAGGCACTGCTTACAAGTCCCTGCCTTCCAATATAAAAGATGCTGCTGCCAAGAGTTCTTGACTCCTCCACTTTGTCGGATCCAAAATAATGCATGCCATTTTTCTGTGGGTTAATAAGCCATGACATTTGTCCAGGCTATTGGAGACAATTGCCATGTAGGAAAAGTGCTTTTAAAAACATATTTCATGTATGACAGCCTATCCTGTAGAAGTAAAACCAGAAAGAAGCTAGACAATTTTTTTTTTGTGAGGGTGGTACCAATCTCCTTAAGAAGCAGACACTGGAAACCAGATCCTGCATCCAGGTAGTAGGCAACTCATCACTGGAGCACTGTGTAGAGCAAAGCAAGGACTTACAGGGAATACATGCAACAGAAGCTTTGCCTCTTGGAGCACAATCATCAGTCAAAGAATAAATGATGATTTATTCAATATTATTAATACTGAGCCTCCTCACTATTCCTCTACATATACTGGGAGGGATTGTGGGCACCCACCTTTTGGCACAGTTAACATCAACTCTTTCAGAAAGTAAGGAGTTAATGTTACATTTTAAGGAGGAAAGTCACAGAGGAGAGAGAATGGCAAGTGACAGGCAGGGCGATAGCTCTGCATAGGGATTTATTTAATGTTAAAACAATTGTTAACTGTATCTTATTTGTACTTTCAAAGTAGTCTGAGCAAGAGCATTCTACATACAGGAAACTATTTTAACAAGAAGAATGCTACATATACATATAGAATAAAATAATTTATATGTGTATATATATGCACATACATATCTTTCTTTCTGAGCAGAACCACTTGGAATGCCTTAATCCTGGCATGTCAAACTGGGAAATGACCATAACTAAGCTCCCTAAGCCCATGGAATATGGATTATAGCCAACAAGCTCCTTCTCTATGGAGTGTCATAGATGGTGACACAAAACCAAACACTCTGAAAAGAACTCATCAGTTCCTCTAACTTAGTTCACTCTTTCACCTCTATTGCTGTAGTACCAAGATGTCTCCAGCAATTTAGGGCTCTGCTTTATAGAAATGTTTAAGAAACACATAAACACATCTGAATTCCAGTTAAAAACAAGGTAGCATGAGCATAAGAGGCACTGAACAAGCAAAAGGAATTGAGACCATGTGAGACAGGTGTCAAGATACTTCAGGGTTTGTATATACCAGTTTTTATGAAAGACCCTGAAATTTAATATAAAGTTCATGTAGAATAAAAACTTAAGAAGTTAAAGGAAGAATCCAAATGGGTTTGCATGTAATGGAGTTGACTACAGTGTAAATGCAATAAGTCTAACAAACAGATGGCTAAATAAAAACTAACAGTAAATAATTTGAAAGCTTAAGTAATTGATACATGACTATTTTTACTTAATCAACAAATTACATTTGATTGTTTAGTTGTGTAAGACAGAATGTGTATCAGTGTCCAAACTACAATTTCATCCAAAGATACCAAATTCCAGAGGATGACCTTTGCAATCACCATGGTATCATGCAAGACTCCCACCAAGACAATTCATTCCATATGTAGCTTTATGTTGAAAAGTAACTGAGCTAATTTCAAGATTTATTTTTAAAATGTAAAATCTCTAATTGTGGGCAGCTAACACTATGGTTCTTTCCAAATACTGTTGGAATATCACTTCTGAAGAGATTAACTGATCAGCATTGTAGGCCACCAGAAAGATAATTTATTGCACTGAGCTGAGCTATGTAATTATAAATTACACATAGAAAAAGCAATATAAATAATAACAACAAGGAATGTCACTGATCCTAATCTAGTCTTTGTAGAAGGTCTCTCAACAGCTGACATTAATTATTCTTGCAGAGCAAGAACAAGAACTACAAAAGCTTTTCTATTTTCTCACTTCTTTCTAGTAAACTGCTTGCTTGAGCAGACCAAAGCCCATGCTTAAGCTCTTGGTATACACCAGTTTAGAGTCAATAAATGTTACCTAGTGACTACTGTATACTGTAGAAAAGCTGAGGAGTCTAAAAACTACATTGAGTTCTAGGCAGGGAAAATTTGTAAGCTGTCTTAAGAGTTTCCAAATGTACTGGCAAAGGTTTCTGTGCAGGCATGTATGTGTGAGGAACGCCTAACCTATTATGTGCAAATAAATAATAATGTCACCCTTGATTAAGTAATGAGTTGTGTACCTTACATTTGTAAAAATGGTAAAGAATCACAGCACAGGATGACATGGTTACTAACACCCTAGCTATTAAATCTTGCTACTAAAACATTAACTACAATATAAAATACTCAGCAGTATTGTGATTTTTCCACTTCTTTTTTTTCCCGAATTTGAACGCTAATATTCATAAGAGAATGATGTAATTTATTAAACTAATAACCACTTTCTGCCAAAAGGAAAATAAACACATTGGAATGACATCTGGCATTAAGTCTCTGTTTCGTTAAAAACATGTTTATACTTTCTGTTTCTCAAGACACCAAGGAAAACAATAAAACAATTTTACAGCACCAAATTAGTACTAATTAGTACTTGGAATTTTAAACATGAAAATACTGTACTGTCAAGAGCTCTCCACCTAAGTGTATGTACACAGCTTCCACCACCAAAGTACTTGACCTACTTGTATTACTACTAAGAGTGACTAAAAATTCCAGTTGCTTTTGCTAAAATATTAATGTTCTCTTTTTTATGGTAGCTGAAAGGACTTTTAGTCAGATAGGCATCATAAAGGTAGTTATATCCACTGATCTATAGGATGAAACTGTGAAAGTGTTAACAATTTTTGGTTATGGATTGATTTTGTGAATTTGTTTGGTTTGTGGGTTTTTATACTATCCTTTATTATGAATTTAATTCAAATTACTCTTGAGATTATGTGACATTAATAAGCATCACAAAACAAAATTTTGACAGTTCTGAGATCCAATGGTAGCATCATGGTTTTTACATCAATGCTGAAGCTGTCTAATTTCCCAGAAAATTGTGAAATGTTGGACAGCTGGTGCAAAAACTTTGTGGCACAAAAAATCTCAAGAAGCAAGATTTCCCTCTCCAACACTATAATAGCAATGAATTTAATAATCTTTCAGATACACTTATTTTTGTCAATTCAGCTATTCTAATACAACAGTGCTGGTACATTTGCAGTTTTAGAAGGAAGTTTACCCCAGATACCTTAAAAAAGAAGGGAATGTCCTCATCCTAAAGAAGAAAGACAGCTTCCTCTTTTGGGAAGGGTCACTGAAAAAAATCCTAATCTTGGAATTTAAATGGTGGGGGTTAATAAAATAAGACTTCTACTCAGTATGACAAGTACTTTACTCTTAAATCTTGAGAATAAGTTATGCCAGAAGGATTCAGCAAATTCTAAGAGGTAGCACCCAACCTCAGCAATTTTAGAGTAGAGCCATGCAAAGAGGAAAGACATTTTCCCTTGGGGCACATTATGGTCCTATTCACACTATCTGCTGGGTACTTTTAAACTGAATTTGGAGGCAAAAATCCCTGCTCAGTAAATATATGAGTAGTATATCTTAAAAAAGCAAGGTTTTTTTCTCTCACAGTGTCACATTTTGTTTACTCTGGAGAGAGCTCCTCCTGTGCTTTTGTATTTCATAGGCCCAAGAAAAGGACCAGCTAGCGTGGCAGAGCTCGGAAAATGCAAAAGGCTTAAGTCCTTTAACTCAGAGGTTTAAATCCTCTCCCCATAAAGACACACATTTTAGAGGAAGAGGGAATATAGCTAAAAAGTATGGAGTGGCAACACTCTTTCTTTGTTACCTCCCTAAATACTAAATCTTCGCTTGCAGGGAAACAAGGCAGTCACATGAGGAATACTGGAGAGTTACAGGCAGTGTAAATGGTGCAGCATTTGGTCTCTTTTCCCTTTCCCATTTATCCGTTTTATGGATGGTTAGAATGAGAAAAAATAGAAAGAGGATCTCAAGAGAAGAAAAATGCAATGGGGTAGGATATCTCCTAGGTAAATAGGACAAGCTGTTTCAATTCACACAGTATTTAAAACTCCTCAGTAATGAAAGCTCTATCATGTGCAGAGGTAGAGCAGTAAAACACAGAGAAAACCTTTGATTGACAAAATGAATCACTTTGATGCATTACTCTTAGATCATCATCCTCTTTCCTTTGAGGTCAACACTATGATTCCATTGAAATCTAATTTCACTCTCAAACTACTTATCCATCCCAGTAAAGAAGAAAACAGCACTGTGCTAAGTATGCAGCTGCACTTTTAGCAGACCTTCAGTCAAAATCAAACTTCCTTGATGCAGATGTAAAAAATTTAATGAGCCAACATAAGTCTGGAAAAATGTAGAGATTTTAGTTATGAAAAAATAGTAAAGTGGGCTGTTTTGACCTCTAGCAGACCATTTTTTAAACTGAGTACTTGCAATTGAAAAGGATAAATCAAGGAGCAGAGAGAAAAAGAAAAAACCAAAAAAGGTTATTCAGTGTAATAGTTAGACAAAAGGTTTCTTATTAACAATGTGGTTTTTTTTTCTGAAAAGCACAAACTAGATTCATCAGAGAATCATGAGAGCCATCAGAGAGATCCAGTAACAACAAAAATTCCAGCACTGTGCAGATTTCTTTTTTTGGGAAATCTGAGATTCTAACATCAACTGTTTTTACTGCATTATCTCCTTTAGCATCAGCTGGAATCTGACATTCATCCATCAGCAGAAAATCTAGAATTCCTACATTGTCAGAATCTAACAATATTAGTCCCAGTAGATCTTTTACAAACAGTTATCTTCAATGTTGTTCCAATATACAGTAGAAACAATACTGCTTTCATGTTGAAACAAGTACTTTTTATTGAAGATTCTTTAAGATTTATTATTTTAAACTATATGAAACATAAGAAATATGCTAAAGAATTTCTCAGTAGTACTGCTGAAATAAAGTATCACAGCACCAAATTTAGTGCAGTGTGCTATGTACCAACCATTCACAAAGTAATGCTCTGGATGATTTTTTTAAAATAAAAATATCTCTAATGTCTTCTGGGTCTCAACACTTTGCTCTCCCTACATACCCCTGTAAACAGTGCAAAGACAGGCCATGCACTCAGAAGCAGATAATGCATGTCAGATTTTGTCTTCAAAATAGTCTGTATAATTCAAAATAACAGTTGCTTGAACTACTGAAAACAAGTATGTGCTTCAGGAACAGTTAGAAATGCTAGCCTAGAAAGTTTGCTTTGGCTAACACAGTTTACCTTAATATGATGGTGGAAGGCAGAGGGTATAATCCAAAGCCACCTACGATTATGAGAGTGCTTGTTAAACATTTCTTTTTCATGAAATATGTAGTTTGGTTGCTCCTTACCTCTGTTTTCCCATTCTCTGCTGATTTACTGCATTGCTTTTATATAGGCAGCTGTCTGTTGTTGTGAAAACAATGCTGAGCTTGCAGCTTTATTTTAATTCTAAAGCTGAACTGGTTTTAAGATGGAACTTAGCCAGCCTCTGAGAAGAGCTATGTGACATGACTCACTGTGGGAGAGAGAAGGGGACTATGGGCTGTCAGTCCCATCCTCTACAGAAAAACTATAGAATGGCTAGAATGAGTTCTTTTACCTGAGGTGTTCTTCCTTTTTTTAATAAATAAAGTTGCCTATGATACTCCAAAATACTTCAGCCTTACCAAGAGACAATAGTTTTGAAAGTGAATTTAGACAAGAGCTTGCTACTAAGTTTCACAATTTTTTGCTTTCCAAACTTTGCAGGAAGCCATTGACTACAAAGCTATGAAATGAAGTATGGGCATATTCTTCTTGAAGGACCAGGGACTGTACCCTGCTGCCAGAGATGATGAGGAGAATCAAATTGGTTGGTTGTTCCAGACATCTGATTTTTACAGAGGTATCTGGTTTTCACTCATTTAAAGCTGACTCATTAACTTCATTGGGAGTTTACTCATCAAGACATGCCTCTTGTTAGGGTTTCAGAAGATGTTTAAAACAATAAATAGTACAGGAAGAAAAGTTTTGAGCTTTCTGTGAACTTCAACAGAAATTAGCTTTACTAGGTTCTTAGAAAAAGCTCCTCCTTTGTTTGGTACATCTCCAAAGGTTAGTAGGATAAAGTTCAAAATACCACTAACTCTTAATTTCCTGAGAGCAATCCAAATGTGATAGAAAATGGTATGTAAATAATACTGTGGTCACAGACAGGATGCCATAAAAAATGTGATGGTGGGAAAAACTGAGGTTAGATGACAGTTTTGAACAAGAGAAACATCACTCTCCTGGTGTGTGGAATTTCCAACTCAAAAAATCAAACACGTTTTACACTTACATAGTAACAAACTCCTCTCTGCATTTGATTCAGCATGTTACCTCAAGAAGCATATAATGATAATGATCATGATCATGATCATGATCATGATAATGATAGCAACAACAATCCTGGGCAATGCCAGAATCAATATCTTCTTGAAATTTCATATAAATGTAAAACTGTCACCCAATTCAGATTACTGATATGCTTCACCTTTAATGCCTACTCCTTTGTTTATATAATTTCTTAGACACAGCTATAAAAGAATAAATATGTAGGTTACCATTCCTTTTACCCATTTGGTAATAAGGAACAGCTCCTTAGCAAGACATCCCAATGCAGTTCTTGATAAAAAAATACAAGCTACAGAATGCAATGGAAAATATTAAACATACCTGCAGAAGTAATCGCTCAAAGGCAAGGAAATTGTCCCATTTGGAAGTTTGGGGGTGTTTCAAAGTCTGGACTGTGGCCAGCACAAGCTGTAGAAGACCACAGTGGTTCTCCAAAGCTTTGAGATTGTTTCGGAAAAGCTGAATGTATGAGCTGAGCTGTTCAGGGGTGACTCTGCCTGTAGAAAAGAAAACAGGACACAGCATTCAGTGGAGACAAATGCAAAACTAAATGTTTTAAATTATTGTGAAAAGGTTATAGAGAACTTTAGAGGCCTCTCCACTATGGGTCTGATCTTAGCTTTGCTGCAATCACTGGGAGCTTCAGCAACAGGTCAGGACAAAGATTTACATCATCCATGAATTGTGCCTTGAGATATGCAATATGGTAGCTTTTTAACAATGTACAACAGATGGTGACATAAAGGGTAATACTTTTGTTTTCAGACAAAGAGGGACATTCATTTCAGCTAGGAAAATAATATTTGATGACTACTTCTAAACAATCTTTCTGTTTTTACCAGAAGTCCAATGGCAATTTGTGAGTTTTTTACTTTATAGCAAATTCAAATCTTCTCACCACTTCCTGAGGGTACATTTTTGATTAGTCTTGACTCAAGAAACAGGTATAATGTTAGTGACACAAGGAACTACTTTTGGAGCTGTTCTTGGAAGGGACATTTCCAATGTGTGACCCTTCAGTTTCTGACATGCAGTAACCACAGCATGATTTCACCAGCTGTTTGAAAATAAACACCCCAATGCCCACTCATGGTCCTGTAGATCTTTTCTTATTAGAAGAGCATGAGGAGCACCATTTGGGCCAGATGAACATTACAGGATTAGCTGTTTATCCAGCATTAAAATGCCAGCTGAACTGCTCAAGCAACTTATATTTTGGAAGGGATCTCTTTCAGGAAGGAAGGCAGCTCAACTATCCCAAGAAAATCACCACAGATGGCAATTACACATGCCATCAACAGACAGGCAAAAATGGTGTCAAAACACCATCCTAGCTGCAAGTCTGGATTGCGACCCAGGCCAGGGCTGGTTCCTGGAAGCCTCTGCCAGTAACAAGTCATCTTCCTCAAGCAAACCAGACCTAAAAAGCAGGGATATATGAGCTAGAGTGAGGAGGATCCTTTAACTTAAATGGGACAGTCTTTGGTGCCAGGAAGTCATGAGGGTGTCCTGATGCTTATTGGTTCATAGCTTACAACATTGATAATTTCAGTCAGAATTTTTCCATAAAGGAAAAAACCTTATAAAACTGCCACTGTGTTTCTTCTCTGTGTTAGGTTATATCATCACTTAACAAGGCTCCCCATCTGCCTTCATCCTTTCAGTATCATATAAATGGCAAATAAATTATTCCAACAGTGAATAAATGTTGAAAGCTCCTCCTCTTAGTTTCAGTGATATCAAGGGCGGTCTTTGAAAGAGCATTTAGATTTGGAAAAGCTGCTAAATAAAGCCAAAACACGCGGGCTCTTTATGTGAATTTTAATGGAAAGCATCAAACCGAAAAGTCAGCAAATTAACACACAAATCAAGCTGACACCACTCAGTGGGCCAGAGGGCTGACAAAAGGCTTCCACGGTTAGCCCACGTAGACTAAAACAGCAACCATGGCCATGTGTGTTTTTAGACTAAACACTGGAGCTTTCAGTCTTGTTTTATTTCTTTTAAAGCTGTGTCAGGCAGATTTACACGGTGATTTGAAAATGTAAGTCCATGATGCCTTGCAGCATACCTTTGATAATGACTGCATTACTCAGAGCAGTGCTGATATATTGTAGCATATTCAAAATCTGATAACTTGCTTCAATTGAGAAAAGGTGCAGTTGCCAGCCCTTCCTTCATATGAGTCAGAAAAATAGGAGGGCTTTCAAGACTTCTGATTTCAATTAAAAAAAAAAATTCAAGAGTTTTGTTCCACATTGTTCCTTGTGAAAGCGAATCCAGATGAAGCACCGGATCAGTTTGAAAGCCATTCAGCACCATTTCAGATAAACAATCAAATTCTTTCCCACCCTCAGAATACCACCAAAAGAAAGTCCAACACATATGTAAGTACAAGGAAAATCCTGACCTTAGCAAGTCATTAACAAAACTTATACTGGCATTAAGGAGTGCAGCATCTCATCTGTGATATTTACAATACCCCTAGAACCACTCAGATCCAGGATTTGAGAGTTCCAGCCAACTTCTACACAGCAATCTCCCTGGACAGCTGGCTGATAAATATATTTCCAGTATTCTACTATTCCAGTAGCTGAGGAAAGGAATTTGGGAAAGTAATTGGTGGTAATCAGCAATTAGATGACTTTTCCTGAGGCCTAAATCCTCATCATCTTCCCTGCTGCTTGCTCACAGAGGGAGATTTCAGCACAACAGACTACTGCTAATCTAATTTCAACCCTACCAGCCCTTTGAGTTTTTGAAGTCCCTTTGTTGTTTCAAATTGTTTTATTGCAATGTTGCAGATAGGTCGTAAGAAATCAAGAGGAGATCTATTTCAACCACATCATGTCTTAACTGTCATTTTGTTCTCTTAAAGCATATTTCAAGGTTCACAGGCAGAACATGGCAACTACTGGCAAAAGGACTTTAGTGCAAGTATCTTGTCCTGCTCTCTTCTTCCTGCCCCATCACATTCATACGCCTCTCCAAACTCTAGGTCCATGCAGAGTCAGAAGTTTGTGTGGGCATCAAAGCCTGACTGTGAGAAATATGTTATGCTGACAAAGCACTTGATAATTTTTAAATTCCTGAATGGGAAAAGGAAAATCTTGAATTCAACCACTGTTAGGATTTAAAAATACTGATAACCTTTTTGAATAAATGCTAGGAATTCCATATTGTCTAAGAAATAACCTTTGCCATTAACAGTTATCAAGCAGAATGTGTGAAACAGGTATATTTGTCCCAAACTCAGTCAACTACATCCCAATACAGGACTTGAAAAAATGACATCTACTGAAAGCAATATTAAAACAAAACAAAAACCAACCATGCACACACACAAAAACAACTACAAACCTCAAGAAAAACAACACCACCACCACAAATCACCCCAACACTTTGAAGCCTCAAGCCTCTTCACAAGTATAAGAGAGAGGATAAAATCAGTAAGGTAGTCACTGGGAAGTATCACAGAGAAACCCAAAACTTAACAGAATATAGGAGGATGGGAAGCAGGTAAGAAAAACAGACTAATGATGTGTGGAAACTGCTTCAGCTAAAAAACAACAAATGGCTAGTTTGGCACAATTAACATATTTGTGCACTAAAGAAATGATCTTGGGAAACAGAATGAAATAATAGGGTAGGAAATGAGACTGGATATTACAGAAGTAACAGAAACAGGACAGACTCGTGACCAATCTCACTACTGAGGAACCTGTCCTATGCAAAAAACACTGAACATCAGTGTGATGAAGCAGTTCTGTGTTTTAGGGCTCTGATAAATGGAAGATAAAAAGTAAGACATAGCAGAGACTAGACTAGCCTAGGAAAAGAGAAATCTAACATTTGTGTCAAAGAAACGATGAAATTAGCTACCTTACTTAGCTGATATCAGGACAAATGTCCAAGAAAAAAAAATCTTGCATCACATGTAACACTGGGATAAAATGCAAAGTACATTTATCAGAGAACATCATGTCAAATTGAGATGTAACCAACCAACAAATTAATTACAATACAAATGGATTTAACATAGCATTAATTGTGCCCTAACCATACTTGAGTGGGAATAGAGTGGGATTACAAGAATTGTAAGATACCTAAGAAACACCCAAAAACAGATGGCAGGTAATATGCAATAGAGAAGTACTAGTATATAAAAAGATAAGATAAACTAAGAGTGTTCTGTGTGCTTGTACATATTTATAGTACAAATTTTGGTAATAAATGGTGCCAAAACAGGTGCTGTCAGAAGCTGGTGGAACATCATTAATATGGAGAAAGAGCAGCCAGCAGATCTGGATTGCTTTGAGTATTGGACAAATGTAAGTAGGATGAAATTTATCAGTATAGAAATGATGCATTTTGGGGGTAGGGTAGAGCTATAAATGCATAGTTAAAACCTGGAAATGACAAAAGAAGGAAATAATGTCTAGGCTTGTTCATTGTAAAAGAGCAGGTACAATTCCTTTCAAGTGACACAGTTGTAGTAAAAACAGAGGCCATAGAATGCTTCAATGTCTAGAGGCCATAGAAATGCCTCAATACAAAGCCTCTCCTTCCAGGAGTCTGCTCTGTGCAGCTCAAATCACTCCCGTTCCTGGAAGTTTACTCAAAACTGTGATGCATGCACAGAGAGGACGCTATAACAATTAGGATGACAGAGAACTAAAGTTAGGAAAGCAAAACAGAAATATCTGGCTTATATGGGCTCCCTGAATCAGCTGGTAAAAAAATGAGGTCTCTTTGAATACATAAAAATATTTACATGAAAGTTCAATTCTGGTACTACAACCAATGGGGATAAATAATACATGAATATAATTACACAAGACATTAAGAAACATCACTGTATCAATCAGCCTTCCAGTAGTGGAGGCAAACAAATATAACTTGCTCTAACGTGAGTTTTGATGAGTGTCTAATGAGCAGCTGCATAAATGTTCACAGGCTTAATTCAATATAAATGGACCACTTCAATCCTTTATTCCTATGGTAATTAATTTGTAAAAACACTGGTTGAATTCCACCTCCAACTTTCAAGAATTTAGAGCAGATCTCAAAAGAACCACAGAATAATTTTGCCTACTTGTCAATTACAGAAAGTGCTGCTTGCTTCTGTTTTTGTTTTTATTAATAATTAATTGAATAAATAATTTTTTGCTAAATATGGAAACAGCAGCACTGAATATCAACATTTTCAGTGTTTTACCATATCAAATATACACAGTTCATAATACATGTACAAATGATGTCATGCACAATTATTCTGAAGGGAAGAAGTATTTTTGTTACTGGTAAGCAGATCACTCAACATAGACATACTGCAGCAGAAATTACCAGTAAGTGATATTAAAGGTCTGTCAAAAATCTGGGTTTGAGTAGTAAAAGAAGGCTGAGTGGAACAGAAAGACTTTCACCTCAACAGTTAAACAAAAAGTCAACTGGACAAACCACATTTGTAGACATTAAGACACAATTTACCAGTATGACTTTTTTTCCATTTGAAATTAATGTTGCAGTCTATGCAGTGCAATGCAGGCATTGCTTCAAGAATATAACTATTTTTCAAGATGGATTTACTGGTAGAAGTAATTTTTTTTAAAATTAGAATCCAAAAGTGCTTATGCATCCAATAAAAATTTATGGATGAACAAGGTGGTTAAAGAGCAAAGGTCAGAATTATCAATGCACTCTTCCAAACATCCAGGCCTTATTTTTTTCATATAACACTTAGTTAATTATCTCCATAGGGACAAGGAAACAAGTAAATAGGAAAGTACATTTTGGACCAACTGAGTAAATCTGTGGATGCTCTTCCAAGACTGCAGGAACCGCCAAATACACACAGCTTTTAACTTTGTTCAGTTTTATGCAAGAAGACAGAGCTTCACTGGCTGGAATCCTTTTAGTGAGGTCCATTTTCCACTTGAAAGAATGAAGAATAAGAAACAATCCTGGCATGCTTATGCTCATAGACAAGATTTTTCAAGTCAGTAGAGGGCTGAAGAAATCCAGATAAATTGTTTTCCTTGTCCACAGTCTAAGCAACATAGACCTATCTCTCCCAGTAGCAATGCTGGACACTTCAGAGGAATGTAGAAAGCTCTTGTACTCCACAAATCCAATTGGGCAACTGTGCTGCTAAGGGAGCTGGATATGTGACAGAGTCAGAGCAATTGAGGAGGGCAGATGTTGCCCCTTATGTCTCCTTGTTAGTCTAATTTCCAGATGCTGTTATTGACTCAAAATACTTTTGTACTTCATGGGAAGCTTCAATAACAATCTTTAACAACAAGCACCAGGAAAATAATTTAATCTCAACTTTTGTTTAGCTTACTTCAAAAGTCATCCGGCCTTTAAACTGTTAACAAAGAAAAGAAGAACATCAACTAATCCCTTGTTCTTTGGAGAGAAGGAAAGTAGGCCAGTATGGGATGCTGTTTGGCTGGCTTCTCCAGAATAAGGATCTGAAGAGCTCTAAACCTTACAGCAGACTGAAAACAGATGTCTCAGGCTTATTTCTAACAGCACACGCTCATTTCCTGCAAATGTGAGTCCATCTGTCCTGGGGTTTATGGTCACTTGTAGGCCTCTCCCTTTTTTTGTGGAAGAAACACCAGTACCCAGATAAGCCCATGGTCACAGGTGTGAGTACAAAGAGCAAGTCCCTACTAGAGCAATGCCAGGATAAATCCCTTTCGGGAGTCTGAGCAGTCCCTGAAGTACATCCCAAAGTACACTGCCACAAGGCAGGGGCAGGCTCCTGCTGCCTGCCCCCACAGCACTGTGCCATCAAGGAAGAGCTGTGATCAGCCCTGACTGATTCCCATTCCTCTTGCCACCTTAACAACATCTGCAGAACACAGGCATTGGAGGTCAGCCACTCTGCCCTGTCTGTCATAGGCTTTCTAGTATATCTCAAGACCATGAGGGAGGCACAGCCTGCCATATCTCACACCTGAAGGTGTGTATTGCAGTGGCTTTCATGGAGCCACAGACAATGGTGACAACTATGCTAATGCTTAGCAAATTCTGCAATAGAGGCATATACCCAGAACAAAAAAAGCTGAACTGTATTTACCACTCAGCTAGCACTTGCCATGTGAGCTTGAACATCTACACCCAACTTGGCTTCAGTCCCATCAGCTGTAGCATTGAGTTGGTTATCCCAAAAGCAGTTTATTCTCTATCACTAGATGTGTATGGTGTCATTAAATCCTTGTTTTAACAGTGTTCCTATAGAGCTCAATTATATATGGCCCAAGCCATAAGCTTGCTGCTTTAGCTTTCTCTCCTAATCAGCCTTAATTTTTTATTACAAAACGGAAGCCACACTTAAATATGAGTTCTGTTGACAATTCTTTTGAAATTCTTTTACATGCCTTAAAACAAATAAAACCTAATCAATTAGGTGGGACAAATATAATGAAAGCACTCTAATACAATCATCAAGATTTTCACTTCTAAGCATCTAAATCCAGAAGCATCTAAATATGACCCTAGTTATGATTTATGACTCCTAGACCATCTACAGTTTCATGTTTTCAAATACATCCTGAAGGCTTTGACAAATATATAGTTTAGGTGCTTCAATATGAGTTGATTTTTTTTTCTTTTATGTTCTTCAGAACTTTGTTTTTAAATGTTCTGGCCCTTCAAATGATTGTTTCCTTCTCTGTGTACTCTACCATTCAGTAGATTGTTAAGTCAGTATGCACAGAAAAGTAACAATCATATCTAGCTAATGTCTACAATACACTCTGATTGCCCTTCTAAATATTAAAGCAAATTTAAAGAAAAGAGAACTCCATGAATAAACAGATGAGATCTTGTCTTCCAGAATTAAGCTTCCCAGGGGTTATCATCAATATTAAACTTCCAATTTAATACCGGCATACCAGAGTTTACCAAATACTCCTCAAAATCCTGAGTAAATATGCATAGGGGTGATTTTATTACTTAGTTTTTACCACTTCCACCAAGTTAATAAATGCAGAATACAAGGCCAACTCCCAAACAGACAGTCTCCAGCCCTTAAAACTCAGTAATCCCTGGAAACAGTAATTCACTGTTTCTGCAAAAGGACTTGAAATCTACAAATTTGGCTGAATCATATCCAGAACACTTTAAACTTCTCACAGAAATGAATCAAGTTGTTTGTCTTAAAAATAACATTCCCGAAGGAATGTCAGGTGGCTTGTGCATGTCCTCATTTAGCCCTACGACATATGTTCTCAGACACTGAAGCACTTCATTGTGTTCTTGGCACACTGCCCCAGAGAGAAGGAGGTCATTGTTCTTCTTTGGTACACTATTCACAGAACTTATTATTTCTCTTATGATTTCTGGAAGACTTCTGCAGCTGAGAATATCCTAACAATCATTTTGGGTGGTAGCAA
Source organism: Ammospiza caudacuta (assembly GCF_027887145.1). Taxonomy (NCBI): domain Eukaryota; kingdom Metazoa; phylum Chordata; class Aves; order Passeriformes; family Passerellidae; genus Ammospiza; species Ammospiza caudacuta. The sequence goes on along the minus strand of NC_080596.1, from coordinate 51,223,617 downwards.
TTAAATAGGGATGGAAAACATGATGATGTATGAGTATGTACATATGTAATTCACCACGTCTCTGGTGTAACGAGTCATCCTTGGTGAGACTGAATGAAGAGGCTTACACAATTATACTTGGGCAAAAAAAGTGTTGGGCAACCCACAGAGTTGTACTGAATTGCCATGTTCCACCTCCGGTTTTACACTTACAGATGTTGCAAGCAAACCAGCATCTATTTTATCTTTGGTTTAAATCCTTTGGCACACGCCCTTCTCAGTGACACTTTGGTCACTTTGGACACTTCTACATCACTTTCAGTCACTTTAAGTTTGTTCTCTCTCCTTTTTTTAACATAAGTAAATTCTAAAGTCCTTTCTGTGATTGTCAGACACAGAAAGCACATTACTTAGTGCTCATATCCTCAACAGTGTTCCATCAAAGTGCAGGTGCCATGTGATCCCACTGCATGCCAGAATGAGCATCCCCCAACCCACACTCATCAAGTCTTCCTTGTGTAAAACACAGTCCTTGTGGCTGATGCACCCTACAATATGAAGATATCACAGCACACATTACAGCAAGTTCTATCTTATTTTCAACCAGGCTACTTCCCCACAGATATAAGAGAACAGCAATTGCAGTGGATTTCATTTTCTGAACTTGAAGTACTTTATTTTTCACCCAGATACAAAAAGGCTTAAGGGACCTGCTCCTATATTTTTAGCAACATCTTGATTGTCACAAAAGGAGAGTCTACTGTATAGTGGCGATTTTTTTTAAAAAAAAAACAACCTTCAAATTCAAAAATCAAAATATTTAGTTTCAAGACTGAGATGATACAATAGAACTCAATATCAGGAAAAAATAAAGAAAGCTTAGTGAGTAAAAAAAGTCTGGTGTTTATCTGAAAAAACCCCACCAAATAAATTTTAGCAGAGAACAGAAGATGGTAATACAATTACTTCTTTTGAGGAAGTTGCATCAGCATTTATAACTGATACTTTACAAATTTATATGTGTGTGTATAGATACTTCTTTTCTTTTTAATCAGCTTATTTCTACAGAGAAGGACTTTTGATCTAGTTATATCAGAACTGATTCACAGATGCTCAAAAACCAGAAGAAGCATTTCAACCTTTTCTGGACAATTTTTTTTGTTTGATATAAAATTGTTTGTTTAGAGACATAAGAAACTGACTTCCTATTGCTACAGATTCCAGAAAATGAACAAGTTAGTTGTGAAATCCCTCAAAACAATACCAGTTGCCAGTATATGTACAAGTAAATGCTATTTAAATTTTTAAGCCTTTCACTCTAAATAATTTTCTCTTGATTTAAACAGTATAAAAAAATTAGTAACAATATGGATTTTCATTAAACCTTTGCTTCAAAACTTCACTAATGTTTAACTGCACATCAATGTTTACCCCCAACTATCATGAACATCACTGAAATTGTCTAGAGAAAGCCACATTAACATAGGCTTTTCCTTATACTTTTATTAAGACAAAAAGACTTCATATTGAAGTTTATATAAGCTTTGCAGCATGACATTGGGAAATAATACAAATAATGAAATTAGATATTTATAGAACTTTTGCAAGGCCAACACTTGTGTTTACTTTTAAATTTTTAAGAATTGTCTTCAATTCTAATCACAACCAGACACAGAAGGAGACTTGGCCCCATGTTTATATTTCTGTGTTTTGGTTTATTTTATACAAAAAAAAGTTGATATAAAAATAATGAAAAAATTAAAACTTTATCCAAAAAAATCAAGGATCATAGAAACACTAATGTCACACCAGTCTCTTCTTAAAAGTAACAGTAAGGTTTGCCAAATAGTCCTGCGCCCATGTGCCAACCACAATTTAATCAAAGAAAACATACTACCAACATATTTTTCTGTTTCCCATCGCTGCACAGGGTTCTGCGTTTCACTTCCATCTGCTAACTGTTTCACAGCAGTGAAGGGCAAAGTAGATGAGGTATGAGACACAAATACAATAGGCTTCACAATTTTATTAGGGTTTGAACCATTACTGATATTGTACCACAAGAAACTATTTAGCATGCAGTACATTATTCACAGAACAATGAGGGAAATTGAGACAAAAATACCTTTACTAATATTTTGAAAACTAACTTAAATTATTTTTGCAAGAATATGAAGTCTCAGAAATAGAAATAAAGTAAAAAAAAAAAAATTCAACAAGAACTTAGTGTAAAATGTGGTATTTAGTACTTCAGAACGAGCTGACATTTTTCTTTAAACTTAAATCAAGAATAAGGACTCCCAATATTACACTTCTTTTTTTAAGGGAAATTCACACAACCCATAATTAAGTAGTCATAAAACAATCAAACATAAAACCCTAACTCAAACCAACCCACAACACTCAAAACAAATTTGAGGAACACTTGATCTGCTAAACAAGAACAGCTAAATGCCACTTACAGTCACCTGCAGGGAATACTTTCCTAAAATATGGAGGGAAAAATTTTGCCTCTAAATAAAATTCTTGTAAGAGGCTACAGAATGTAGCCTTGTAATTCTGTAAGAGGCTACAGAATGTTCCCCAAGAATTTTTTTTTTTTTAATTTCAATACTATTCTGGGTAGTTGCAGTTTTGGATTAAAACGCTTACCTATTCTGCTTAAAATTTATTTTTGCTATGACTGCACTTCACATTATCAATCTCAGTCTCCTTCTATAACCACAGCATCCTTCCTTGAAGAATAGGGCAGGAATTGACTCCCAGGACCCCTTCCAAACCCATTCTCAAAAGTTGTAGCTGTTGTTGCAGTAGCAGAAGCTAGTGGGATTGCACATTCCAAACCCTTATTTTCATCTCTACAATTCAGAAAGGTACTTTTTCTTCAGACAGGATATGTAAATGACACAGATGTTCAAGCATCCATTTTTAACTGTCTTCTCATCTCAGGTGGATTTGAGTGTGTACATTTCCCAGAAAAAGAAATCCTGTACTTTGAAAAGCTGTTCATTTGCTCCACAAGAGTGGTTAAGACCAGTGCAGAGTAACCAAACAGGCTGTGGAATTTAGTGGCCAGCGCTCAACCCACCATACTAATATTCAAAATCCAGCTGAACAAGGGGTACAGTCTATCTAGTCTAACTCTTAAGCTGTCCTTGATTTGAGTAGCAGGTTGGACTACAACTTCAGAGATCCCTTCCAATACAAGATTATTCTATAGTTCATCCCTACTTGTTGATATCCCTCATTCTGTGCTATGATGGAAGCAGTTATCAAAAAAGGCAAAATTCCTGCCAGACCTTATCAATCAACTTTGTATCATGTAATTCTTCCTCTGGAATGCACTTGATAAGAAAGGATAAATAGCTGTGCTCTCAAAATAAGCTTTCTGCCACTGCCTTATCTTCTTTACCACCAAGCTTCTGCCACACAGTTGCCTCCACAACAACAGCTGTTCCCAAGCCCAGTAAGAACTCAATTCAATCTTCAACCTGCATAGGATTCACAGCAAAAACATAAATATTTGCTCCTCATAAATCACATGATTCTTTCAAATACAGGAACCTGTATGTGCTAGACAGGAAAAAAGGGCTGGATAAGTTGCAAATATGCATATGGATGCCTCTCTACATGTAGTTCCAATTATTTTGAGGTGTGCTTGTTTTTTCTTTTGAGTAACTATTTTAAGCTCTCAAAGATGCTATTCTGAGTATCAGCAGGTGGGAGTGAAAAGAAAATGAACAGGCACAATATCCAGTTTGAAAGAAGTATAATGACTAGCACAAAGATGGATCCTCAGCTGGTGATGCTCCTAAACAACACTACATGCTAACACAATGTCTCTTACTGATGAAAACTAAACTTCTGCTCATGAATGTCTCTCCATCTCAGCTACTGTGTCACATCACCTGAAAAACAGAGAACTTTGTTGGTAGGAATATGAGGATCCTTCATCTTTTCTGTTACATCTAGTGAGTTACAGAAATTTGAAAAGTTTAGCTGTTTAAGATACTCTTAAGCATGCTTAAGCATACTCTCTGCACATGTGGAGCTCGGAACATTTCTGTCCTAAACTGGCAAACCCAGATGACTATCAGAGGATGGGATCTATTTAGCTAGTTAGGTGAACCCTCAACAGGGTTGAAGCCCCGAACTTCAGCCTGTTGTAACAATGCAAAGTGAAATAGCCATAATATCAATGTCTTTCTACAATTCTCAATGTGGTAAATACTGTTCAGAAACTACCTTCATCAACAGTACCAGAGAAAGCCTGGTATTATCCCCACAATACTCCAAGTACATTCCCCTGGAAATGCAAAGGCCTATACAGAAGCCTCCCAAATAGGAACATTTCCAAATTTTACAGAAACTTGACTTCAAAGTCTTCAAAAACTTTTAGCACACTGAGAAGCAAAAAGCCTTCCTGCCTCCAGGGGTGAATGATGCAACAAAACATCTGCTATATTGACCATCACTGAGGTTGGGAACATTTGCTTCAGGTCAAGACTATGTTTTTAGCTGCACTACAGGGAAAAACCTGTACACTACAGGAACTCACTATTGTAATATGCTGGAAAAAAATACACTTGGCTAGAAAGTCCCACACTGCAGGACTTCTGTTACTTTTAAAGAGACAAAGAGCAGATTAATTGAAGTTAAGAATTGCCTGTTCAGGGTCCAGGGTGTACAGTGGAAGGAATTCAGGTCTGAGAAAAGCAGCATTCCCCCTCTCCTTGGAAAAATTTCCTAGAAGATCAGGGAGCCCTTGAAGAGGCAGTGTGAGACCCACTATTAGACATTTGGGACACCTCAGGCTAAGCCAGGCCAGTTACAGTTGAGTTGGTAGAAGAAGCCACTCACTTCATGAGGCTGCCTGGAGGAGAACTTTGGCTGCTGCCTTACTGATCCTGCTACTTGTTCTCCCAAAGGATTTGGAGACCAGGTAAACAGGCATCAAAGAAACATAACAAGCATCCCAAGAATCAGTCTATAATACCATGTCTTCTCTGCAAAATGAGGAGTCATAGTCTCCAAACCCAGCTGAAATCCAGGTACCCATCACTTACAGAGACATGCTGCAGAATGGATTCAAATACCCCACAGACCACACCGAACTCTGCTTCTTTCTACTCCCTTGCAAGGACTTCAAACTCAGGCTGGTGATGTCTCACTACTTGTCTCCATCACAAAATTGTCCTAATAGTTGGATTTTAGATAACCGAGATCAGACTTGCTTTATCTAGGAAGATATATATATATATATATATATATATATGTACTTACCCACCTTATTAGCTCATCGTCTTGGCTGGTAGCTTTTAACCTTAAAATTTATTCCAGAAATTTAGAGTATTGAATATTGGTTTTGATATTCAATATTTTATTGAATATTTTTATATTGGTCTCATAAACAACAAATAGCATGTTAAACACTGTTGCAGTCCAATGCAACTCTTCATTAAAAAGAAAATAATGTACATTTTATATGCTTTATGTTTTTTAAAGTATTGATCTTGTCCATTTTAAGCTACTGTTATAAACTCAAAATATTATTTCGTATTGTCACACTGGAATGTCAGCATCTTCCTATTTCCATCCAAACAAATAATTCAATTCAACCCATATAAACCACCCCATCTGAAAAAGTTACAGCACTCTTTTTTTACTTCACAAAGACTAAGGCTTTGCTAATTTTATAGTGAGTGTGATTTTTAAAACTGTGTTTGTACAATTCAAATGGAAAGAAACCAAATGGCTTTTCTCTCGCTAACAGGGGCTTGTGGAACAGCACACTGCACTTTGTTTCTGTTACTGTACCAGTGTTTCAACTTTCACCAATCTCCATGCCAGCAAAAAGACACAATAAAGGAATTCAGATTCAGTCAAGGTTTACTGTGTTCTTTTCAAACAGAAGGGTAAGGGTGCTGCTAAAGCCACAGAAGAACATTTGTAGCAAAGGTTTTACCACTGCCAAATACCATGCTAATAGTAAAGCTTTCAAGGAGACAATAAGGCCCAGCCATGCTCAGAGGATGATTAAGATATGCACCAGACTAATGAAGAATGGAGCAGGAAATTCAGGAATGGAAAAAGCAGCAAACTCTCTGCTGCTCCAGAGAGGCTTCGTTACAGTCACTTACTGGAGTGGGCAGAAGTAATCCCTTTCCAGTATTTACAATTTCACCCAAATTTAGCACAATGCTATAAATCTTGCCCAAAAGCTATTAAGACAATCTTTTCTTTCAAAGAGCTTTTCAAAGCGATATTTATTTCTTAAATAAAATATATTTTAAATGCAAGGATTTTTATTATGTCAAAATAATTTACACCTATGTGTTTACACCTACACAAGAGGCTATCTGACCAGAATTTGGCAAGTATTTACCAGCCCTCATCTGGGTACATAACACAAAAATGCAAATACATCAGAGGAAAAATGGAGCTGATGTATTTCTTTAAAAGTGTTGTTTGTTGGCTTTTGGGTTTTTCAAAGTGTGTATGTATATAGATTGACATGAAATATTTTAATGCCTCTTTATTTAAATTACATCTAGAAAAGGACAGCCTCACCTATTTACATGCAAACAAATACTTCAAACATACCCATTACCACCTCCCTTGATACAACTAAAACAATGAATATGCAAATCAAGAACACCTGAAAGCAGAGCTCCAATCTACCCAGCTAAAAAAACGTAACCACAATTGTTGTATCCTTTATTTCTCTTTTTTCTCTTTCATCAGATCTCTTCTCCTCTCTTCCTGCTGATCTCAATGGAAAAATATGGCATTTCCAGTGGCCTACAGACATTTGAAGGTGCTGGAGAGAAGACATGTGTCCTCTTCTACAGTTTTCCTACTCTCCTTCATCTCAGGAGGAGGAAGACACATTCAGAAGATACCAGAAGGCAAAAGCTTGAGCTGTGTGTTCTCCCACAGCTGTCATTGCTCCTGCCACATGCAGGAGGCAGAGAAAGAGGAAAGCTGGGCATCAGGCACATCCCTTGCAGAGGAGAAGTGGAAGCACATGAACAGAGCAATGAGCAGCCTTTCAAAGCTCAGAGAACAACAGAATTTCTTTTCCTTTCACTGAAAATACAGAAACAGGATGTGATTGAGTTTCCCATCATTGCAAAGGGCTCCCATGCTGCCAGTGTCACAAGTGATGCAGGTTTTCAGGCAGGTGGCCACTGCAGGAGGGCTCAACTACACCAAATGGAATGCAAAGCTTTGCTTTCAAATGTAATTCACTCCTTATTTCCAGGGGAAAAACAAAAAAGCAAAAAAGAAGTACTAGGGAAAATACTCTTACCATCTGACACAGCTGGTCTTAGCAAAGAGAGTAAGAGGAAACTTTCATGCTAGAAAATCTCTGACATTTAATATCAGGGCCATAAAAAACTCAGAAAGTACCCTAAGTGTTGAGAAAAACAATGTGCAATCCACTGAGATCTTCCAACACAGGCAGAACCTGAGGTAAAATCACAAAAAACTCAAGTCCAAGCACAGAGCCCAGTGAAAGCACTTCCCTTTTCTCCAGCCAGAGTTGCCTCATATCACAGCTGCAGTGGAAGGAGCCTTTCAATACACCACAGCAATCAGAACCAGAACAGGCCACTATGATTTTTTGCTTCTCAGCAAATGCCACAATTGATAAACAGCACAATTTCCAGCTTCCCAACAAAAAAGCAAAATGTTCTGCAGCATGGTGAACAAGCAGTGAATGCTGTATACATGTCCATTTTAAGAAGTTATTTACCAATATGTGTCATTGCACAATATGACATCTGGGTGTGAGTTTCGGGTTTTCTGCATTTCTGCTCAGTAAGAAATGGTTTATTTTGGTGACTCAAGTGCCCCCCTCTCCTTGTTTCTTATTTTATCCCTGTTTATCATTTACAAGACTACCTCAAACTTTACTTCACCCTTTGAATTTCAACTACAAAGTTAACAACTGATTACGATTCTAGTGCAAGATAAATACACAATTTACAGAAGAACAAAATTCTGTGAATATTACTTTAATCTACATTTCAACAACAACAAAAAAAATCAGGAATTTGTTTCACCATCAATTCCTAATATTTCCATACAGCAGTGTATCAGGCTCCTGGATGCAAGACATTCAGTAAGTGTCAGCCACTGTGATTAAAAACTAGGTTACTGCAGCCTTCACTGGATACACAGGAAGGGGACACAGAGGAAAGGGTGGCTAATCTAATCATTCACACAAAGGAGCAAAGGTCACAGATGGATCATTACCCCTTGAAGACAAGAAGCAATTACTTTTATAACAAAGATGAATTTCAACATTAATAATAATAATAAGCATAATAATTGCTTTTAAAGTGTATGTCACAGAAAAATAGTGGAGGCTTCTTAACATTATTATCGTGAGTACTCACACACATATTAAAAACTTAAACAAGATTTTATTGTTTACTGAACCTTCCCTCCTTCAGACAAATTTGTAATAGCCTTTTCTGAGCTACTCCTTTTCCACTTCTTTAAAACAGGTTACAACATTACTGTTACAGAAATCTAATATTTCTGATTAATAATCTATTAAATGCATGCTCTAGGTATTTGCAAAAACCATACAGTATCTTACAGTTGTAAGGAATTCATGAGTTGGTTATACATCTAATTCTACAATATCTTGGCAGTTTACTCTAGGGTCACAGATAAAAGTCTGTTACTCTTATTCCATGAGGACCCTTCTCTCTTGATGAAAAGTTCAGCAAGAAGTAGACCTAACAGTATGCATAAAACAAAAATATTGCTGTATAGAGCCAATACTAGTTTTTATATGCCTGATATATGAATTTCCATGTTTTACTGAGTATGGGACATGATGAGAATGAGGTTCTAAAAGAGCTATTGAAAGCCATTGTGTCTTAATCTGTTTCTCTAATATTTTGAAAAATTGAGGTTTAAAGTGTGTCCAGACATGGATTTCAGCTTAAACTTCCCTGAGCCAGGCAGCCTTAACATAAACCTCATTACCTATGTAATGTAAATACTACCTAAATAATGCCATCCTATGCAAGAGCTGCACAACTTTCAGTTGCTATTTACAATGTCTGCTCTCAGGACACAAATCTTGCTAACTTTTTAAGAAAAAAATCCTCATGCTCTGTAAAATATAGACTAGTAGCATTGCTAACCATTTACATGCCTTTAAAACCCCCCTTCTAGAACTCCAAAACTTTTCCATGGTTATCAATCTTTTTAAGGTTGTTGTATTCTTTAAAAAAAAAAGTCTCTCCCTTATATACCAGAAAGATCCTAAGGTAGCCATGAAGGCCACCTGAAACCTGTTGACAAGGATGGGGAGGAACCAAGAATGGGTGGGTTTTGCCCAAGAGGGTGATGTGGAAAAAGATAAGCTGATATCTTTCACGTTATTACTTTGTAAGGGAGACTATGTCATATTGCTCACCCATGCTCATCTTAATAGGTAAATTTTCTCTGCTTGCAGCCTCCACAAGGTGTCTCCTGGCCTCCATCACAGCTTCCTTTTGTTTGAGGTTCATGAAAGACTCCCAGAGAGCTTTGGCAGCTGGATCACTGTAAGAAAATGACACGACTATAGTAAACATTGCTTGAATAATGGAGTAAACTTACATCAACATTTATATTTTGAAATGAATGCTTCTACTTACTAATCTCTCAGGTAGGCAGGATACAAGCAAAAATAAAGTGATATAAAATCTTGATTATTCTTAGCAGAACAGTTGCTACAGTTTTACAGAAAAGCTAGATTTTTTTGCTAGCAATTACAAAGCATTAGAATTCACATATAATAAATAAGCATGTCATTCTAAAAGTAACCACTACTGTACAACCATGAGAATATCAGAAACAGTCCAAACTTCTTCAGTTACTAAAATGCTACGGAAAGGATGGGCTCTAACATCCCCATGAGAGTTTATATCCCAAAGTTGGCACTCCCGATGCTGAAGGCTGTTGTCATAATTTTGATGAACTACTGTCACTTTGGGTTTCATGGATTCTCCATATGTGAAATGAATAATTCATAGCAGAAATTAACTGTCCTTATGATTTCTGCAATTACAGATTTCCTTTTTGTTGTTGTTGCTGCTAAACTTAAATTAGGCATTTATGTAGCTCATCTGCACTCAGTTCCCTGTCAGTCTTCTCCTTCCTCCAGGATACTGCAGTTGTTGCTTGTGTGAATGAATTCAGTGTTCTCTCAGTGGCAAGGGAGGACAGGGCAGGAAAATCCCTTGCTTGGGGCTGAAGCCACACATTGGGATTAACTATGATGATTTTTTTTTTAATGTATTTTTTGTTTTAAAGGAAAAGCTTCCCTCTGTTTTCTCCTCAGGAGACATTTAACTCCTAAAGGCATTTTGATGTCATTTACAACATGCTTATAAACATGCCAAAACAAGCTTTGTTTCATGGAAATAGAAATCCATAATAATTCATTTGATACCATTCCAGAGCAGCTGTTCTTATGTTCTGCTGCAACAGCAGGGCTGTATTTAGCAAATCTGTGATGTCTTCCAAACCAGGTAAAGAGGATCACCAAGCCCCACTTCTGACATCCAAGCAACCCACATCCTCTGTCAAAGCCTGAGTGGGTGCAAGGACTGTGGGAAAAAGGTTGAGTTATCCTTCTGAACAGATCACAAATGAATAGGAAGTGCAAATTTCACCCTACTGCCATAAGTGACAAAGAAAAAAAATAAAAATCAGATGACCTAACACAGTCTTTCCATTTCTCTTTCATACAGTGCCACTTGACCTCCTTCTAAACACAGAGGCAGCAGGCAGCACCTCCCAAAAGCAGCTGGCGCACCTGCAGCAGCTCCCTCACCTCCATCACCAAGTGCGATCTGAGCACTGGTGCTGTGACTTTCCATGGGCAGCAGCTCCAAGAAGATTACTCACAAGAAAAACTACAGTAATATGTAATGTACAATAGTGCAAGAAACGAGAGATTTCCAAAGCAACTGGATGCTTCAATACAATATAAAAATTTCTTTATGGAAAGGGTTGTCAAGCATGGGTACCCCAGGGAAGTGGTGGAGTCACCATACCTGGAAGTGTCCAAAAATTAGGAGATCTAACACTTTGTGATATAGTTTAGTGGGCATGGGAGTACTCAGTCAAAGGTTGGACTTGATGATCTTGGAGGTCTTTTAATAGCTCTGATTCTGTGATCCTCAGGCATGCTATTTTTACATATTATCTACTAAATCTTCTCCCCATCCAACACCACTTGTAAATGCACTGTGTTGATCCTGATCACATCACATTCACAGGGGGATGTCTCACTGTCATTTACACCTGGGCCTGAGGTTTGGATTTTATAAGGCCACTGCATTGTCTGATAACTAATCCCTTCCTGAATATACAGTTCCAATAGCAAATCTATAGAGATCAGGAACTGAACCTGAAACAGCAGGAAGCTAGGTTTAAAAATATTTTTTTCTGTATTTGGAAGGGAAAAAAAAGTAAAATTCCTGTAGAAGATCTTTAGCCTGTTCTCATTCTCACAATTCTCTTCATCACCATAAATGTAAACACAGAGTCTCACATGAACAAGATACCAGGAGCTGAGCCTTTCAAATAAAGGGAAAAAAGCAACATAAGGAAGCTAAAATAAAAGCCTATCAGATTTTCCACAGGTTTTTGCAGTCTTATCTTTCTCACTCATATAATTCATAAAGGTACTTAGCAAACAGTAAAGTGTGGAAAACTCATCCTAAAAGCATCTATAGAAGTCAATAGAAGAGTGCATGTGATAAGGTTACACCATTTTTCCATAATCCTTGCTTGCTGCTGTCCCTTTCCATGCCATGTGTGGATCAGTCCTGTCACTTCAGAGGACAAGAAAACAACAGGTATACTATTTTCTATCATCACTACCAAAAGTCTCTGTTTCAGCTGGTACTTCTACTCGTTAATAAACTATAATACCCCTCCAAAACAACAGATCCATTATTTTAAACTAAACAAAGAAACAAAACATTAAGAATGACTCATACTAATATTTTAAGAAAGAAAAAAAAAGGGGAGGGGTGTGGATTTACTTTTTGCTTTTTATAGCATATTCTTTCTTTCTCCTTTAGCCACAGTAACTTTTTCTTTTATGTCAAGGACCAAAGTTTGCAGGACCCCTGAGAGCTGCTTTACTACATCAAAAATAGCAAAAATCAAAACAGCTATGGTACAGCCTTAAAGGAAAGGAGAGTCAACCACACTCCTGTATGCTACATCTCTGTCATCCAGATTTTCTGTAGACATTTTTCTTCCCACTGCTTTGCAGAATAATTAGTGGTTTAGGTATCATATATATAACTATATACAAGCAGGATGAGGTCAATGTATATCAATAGCTTACACAGTCAACTGACTAGGTCAATCCAGAGCAAACAGCTCTTTTTTTTTTTAATATAACAGGGGAAAATAGCCACAAAAGTACTTCTATTTTTTCTGCTGCTAACACTTTTCCCGTTCCCCTTCTATTATCCTTTCCAATAAATGTTTTTGCTTTGAAAAACACCCACTCTTAACCTTCATCAGTAACAAGACAGGAATAACTGCTGGGAATGAGTCAGTAGGACACAGTACAGGGCTCTGGTGTTGCCCCTTGCCTGATCTGAGAAGTTACCACAACATTTTCCTTTTAGAGGTTTCTAGCACTCGGAAAATATATTATCTTATCTTACCCTTTTGGGGAAACATTTGTCTGCAACTGCCTTCCAGCTCTTGTCATGGTGCCCTTCCCCTCCACTTTTTCCCATCTGCAGTTCCTCTGCTTTGGTGCAAACGCCCCAATCCAGTGACACTGGTAATCAGTGATTTCTATGGAATCCAGTACCCCAATTCAAATTTCTCCCTTGTCTTGCATTCCTTGACTTCCCAAGAACTATGTATTGATTTTACACATTATCTTATATTATATAATACACATTATCTTATATTTTACACATTAAAGTCAACCTTTGCACTCTGAAAGTAGTTTTCTGAAATGAAGAAGTTTTTTGGTTTTTTTTAAATACTCAATGCATTACAAAAACCTTAAAAGATATTGTCTGAATGATGATGGTTTGCTTAAGAAAAATAAATCCTTTACAGTTACACAACAGTACATCTCAGGAATTCAAAAACACCTTTCAAAATAAATGTCACAAAATTAGGTAAATATTACAGTACACTGTAATATTTACCTAATTTTAATAGAAAAGCACACTGGTGTGCTTTTCTATTACAAAATGTTTTGCAGGGCACAGCAAACCTGACAAAGAGAAGAGAACACTAAAATGCAGGGGCCTTTCAGGAAAATCAGTTTCACCAGCAAGGGTAGAGTTTTGCTCACAGATTTGATACCCTGTCCATTTCTTTTATCACTATAGTCCTTGTATTGTATCTAATCAACCATTTATATCAGAAAATAGAATTTAATAAAAACAAGCATAGCACTAACTTGGCAGAAAATTTATTAAACAAAAATATCACATTAAGTCCTGAGAAAAAGCGCAAGTCTCTGAAAAGCCCCACTGGACACAATTTACAAAAAGCAGCCTTTGACAGACATCTCATAATTGCAAATTTCTCCCTTTCCCTCACAGACAAGCTTTTTTAATGAGACATTCTCTGTTTCAAAATTAATTAAAATTTAACTGCATATAATTCGTACATTAAAACAACAATGAAAAAGATTATAAAGAAAGAGGGAAAAATCCAGAAAACTAAAAGATGCAGCTCCCCTACTTCTGGTATTTGCATTCCAGTTTTCAAAGCTGAATCAGGAAGACAGAGGGCAAAAGGACCAAGTCATCAGATCCGTAGTCTATACAAATCCTAAAATGAGACACCAGCTGGCAATTGTGCCAGGAAAAAGGTGCTGATGAGAACCAGTCAGAGAGACTGGGATGTTCCATGCTGACTAAAGCTTGACGCAGGTGCTTCAAGGAGAGATAGAAAAACAAAGATCAAAATCAATAATAAAATGATTTAGCCACGAGGTGGCTAACTAGCTGGCTTCTCAAATTTATAATATCCAAAGGAAAGACCACACAATGAAATCTGTTGTTTACAAGATGCAGGGTGGAAAAGCCAAAACCCTGAGCAGAAGTAAGGGTACAGTATGGTAGGCAGGTTTTTTTGGTGATGGTGCACTAGCTTCAGCAATACTTACTTACACTGTGGGGGAACTTGCTCTCGTTCCCATGGAACTCCTTTCAGTAACGTGTTCTGATAACTAAACTATTTTGTTTGATCTAGACATTTACAGGTTGATTATCAAATGCCTAATCTTGCATCAGTTAAAATAATTGTAGCTTACTCTCTTGATCCGGTCTGGTCCAGTCCTGCAAGGACAACACTGCCAAGTTTATCTGACAGACAGAAAGTATCCCTATCCCTGATCATCTGTAGGCTTAGAATCAAAGCTATTCATGTTGACAAATTTGGGGAGAACAGGGGAGGTTGGTGGCACTGGGATGTGCTATTACCAAGCGGGAGGCAGTAGTCTGGAAATAGGTGAAATCAAGCACCAGTCAATGGAGAGCAAACTCGCAGAGCAGATGCAAAACTAGAGGCAAAGACAGAAATCTGGGGCACTTACCCTGAGGGGGCCCAGTGCACAACACCACAATTTACCCATGGCTGAAATGACATGTGACTTGCTTCATACCACCAGTACTGAAAAATATTTACTTCCCTTACTGCTTCAGGTCTTGTCTATTATTTACAAATTATTAAAATATGGTCTTCCTGGTCTCTAATGCAAGAGCAAAAGGTCAGGAAGTAGTAAGCCTATACTAGAAAATATGTTCATTCAATTACTAAGTGCTCCTCATTCATCATTATGTTTTCAGATGTATGATTAGACCATTCCCAACCCTCCTAACATTTACAGTATTAGTTTGGCAATATATTTCTTCAATCAGCATGAGTAATTAACCAATAAAACCAAGTCAAACACTCTTGTCCAAGCAGTATACCATAATCACCAGAATTATCAGCCACTATGTAGTCTCTGGCAAGCTACTGCAAATTATTATGATGTGATCTAATTTCCAGTCAAGAAAGATAAAAGTGACATGAATATTATCTATTACTGGATTTTTGTCTGGACTTCTTTGCCTAACAGGACAAATTCAGGTCATCATGTTTTCTCCTTATAAAACATTGGCATTTTTTTCAGTTACATGAAGGCCCTGCCATGCCCCCAGGCTTACTGAGAAACAGGTCAAAAGTCTCTTCCATAACCTTTTCAAAGGCCAAATTGAGAAATCAGTATCTACATACGGTTTCCTTCGCAGGTTTCCTGTAGCTTAAATGAAGGAAGAAAAAGATGACTTTTTACAGTTTTTTTTTGTTTTAAACCTCTTGGCATCACGTGGAAGCACAGCCTATATCACAACATCATAAACAGCAAAGAACCAGGTGGAGGACATCATATGAGCAAGATGCTAATAAGGAAGAAAGAATAAGCAAATGTTCTTATTTAGATACCTGGCAAAGGACATGGGATTTCAAACAGTAACTTGCTGACATAGGCTCTGAATAGAAGACAGAAAATAACTGTGAGTGGGCTTCAAAAATTAATCAACCAAAATGACAGAATTTCAGCATAACAAAGTAGTCGTGTTTATACTTTCACAGATAAAGAAAATCAGAAGGAAAATTGTGGTAGTTTCAACACGTGATAGATTCTGTGGTTATTGTACCAGCAAAGTTTTCACCTTTCATCTATATAGCTTTACAACTCAGCTGCGTCTGTATCTTTTCACAAGAGGAAGGGAGAAGGGAAAAATTCAGTAAAGATTAAATTAGAGGGTCGTTAATACCACAAAGCTGCCCAAAACTGAGTGACGGCTAAAAAAAAAGGGTGTGCTGCCAAATATTGCCTTTGCAATAACACATTTCTTTAAAGACAACACAACACCCACATTAAGTGCACAGCACTTCAAAAAACAACACCAGGTGGTCAGAAGACCATTACTACGAAGGACAAATCCACTGCTGCAATATGTCATTTGAATACTGATGAAACAAAAAGAAGCACAAGCCTGTGATAAGATGCAAAGATTTGGCTTTGAGCCTGGAGCAAAGGGCCAGGTATCAAGAGACATCCTCCCTCCTCCAACTGCCCCGTGGTTTCAGAGACAGCGGAGGCTGCACCGGATGTGCTGTGGATTCCTGGGGACAAGCGCCAGCCTGACAACGTGGTGGGGACAGCACATCCCTGACTGCACCCCACCACACACACAGCTGCCCCCCACTGGAAACAACCAACAACATCTGGAACAGCCTCCCCGGAACAGCAGCTCCTCCAACAACAGGGATCGTGTGGACATGCTGTGGGGAATACCAGGTGGATGAGAAGAGCTCCACAATGTCATGTTCCCAGAACACAGCTGGGCTCAGAGAATGAAGCTACTCTTCATTTCACCCTTCTGAAAGTCACCAAACAGCTCCAACATAATTTATCTAAAATTTTCCATATAGAAACAACTATCAGTATTTCCAGGAGCTCAGTCTCTAGCATGGCTGCAATTTGAGCACATCCCAAGCATGTGCTCTTGATGGGCTTGGCCAATGTGTGTTCAACTAAACCAAGTAATAATAGTAACCAAGACTTTACTCAGAGAAAAATACAAAATCCACAAAATTTTTGTTTTCAAATAAATGTAAGTTGCACATTCCCAGAGGGACTAACAGTATTTCTAAGACAGCAAAATAACATTAGGTTTTAAAGTGGTTCCTAGCAGTGGGCTGTCCTTGTGCTGTTGAACATTTTGTACAGATCTGCTCAGCCTAATTAAATACACTTCAGACAGTAGAAACTGGAACTATATTCCAATCTGTCCTAACCTTAGAAAAAAAAACATTCAAAAAAGCTAATGTCATCTTGGTAGTATGCTTGCAGAAAACTGCAGGAGAATGAAAATTACCACCTCTGCCATAGATTAGCAAACATTTTGCAAAATGGCATAACACACAAAACCTTTTAAAAAACAAGTTCTTTGCAGCCCTTCAACTTAGAACATTATTCTCACATCCTCTCTTAGATGCATGTTAAAATGGTTCCATGTATTGGTTTTTATGATTAGAACATGAAGCAAATAGTACCAAAAAAAAGTGTCCAACAGCCAACATTAAAAAACATAAATATGTTCCTGAATAATTTAATGGTTACTTCCCAGTCTCACTCCAAGCCCTCAAGCCACTCGGTGGGTGTAATCTGTCCTAGACTCAACTGTGGCTGTATACTTTGGCACTGAGTCAAAACAGAGAGGTTATTGTTTGATTTATATGCCAAGGGCCTCTCAGATAAAGGGCTAATGGCAGGCTGATAGCTTCAGCCTTTGCATATGGTGTTTATACAGACCCTTCTTTCCCCTCCCTCCTCTCTGTGTATACTCCAGGAAGGCTGTGTCACATCAAGATCAAGTTAATTAATTAACTCATACTAGCATAATTTGATTGATAAAACAATTGATTCACTAAAGGTCACACAGAGTGCTGTTAAAACACCAACTTTTCTGCCTCAACTGCACAAGGTTTTGAGACTTGCATTTTTCCATGCTGCAAACAGGAATTTTAAAGAAATAATCTCACTAGAAAAATAGATGAAAGAAGAAATTAATCTGTCAATTAAAGTGTACTGCAAAGTTCAGAAAATAATCAATGCTTCATAAGATACTTAAGCAAAAGCTAAATCACATCCTACAACAGAAAGGATCACGTAAATGAATTCTCTATATTGTTAGTTCTGCAAACTATTGAGCTTCTCCCAAAAGAAAACTAGAGGTCTTGCATATCTGATATACTTTGCTATCTAGTATATCCAAACTAGGGGTATTTCCTAGTATATAAGCTTCTATACTGTTTAAATACTTCAGAACACAGTCCTGTATGGCCAAGCTATTATTTATTAGATTTTAGGAAACTTCATTATCAAATTATACAGGAATTACTTTCCTGCAAGACAAAAGCACCATCAATTTTTAATTAAAAACTACAATCTAATTTTAAAAATACAGAAAAAATCATTACATTAAGACTAAATATTTAAGAGCCTTCTGTCACCAATTTATTTTAAAACACTTTTTAAAACAACAGACATATAAAAAAGAAGCTGCCAGGCATTTTAAAAGCAGTTCTAAAATAATATTTAAAATGTTGCAAATCAGCTTGCAGCCTTCACCACGGCTGAAGCATTTTGAGCAAAACTGGGAGCTGCTTATCAGCCACCAGTTTTACAATGGATTCTCCTCTGGACTATGTGAAATATCTGTGGTAATAAAAAAGGTGACAAGGAGTTTGTCAGCTCACTGTATGTTGTTCAATATCCAGGTAGCCATACCAAGGAAGTACAGTATTCACTGCACTAACACAGTAGATTCATTCATAAAAAGGCAAGATGTGCCAATAGCAGTCAAGAATTTCTTAATATTTTGCCTCCTCCCCTGATTTTACTTTGGCATGGGTCTCCTTGTGCCAGTAATACTGACCCAGCATACAGAATCACTCTGCAAACCAAACAAGGAGCAAAGAACTTCCTTTGCCTGCTCCTTGACAGCTGGGAGCTGCTGCCAGGCAGTTCCACAGGATACAGCCCACGTTTTCCTTCATTACTGGTTTGTCTACAGCTGACTCAACGTGGCCATAAAAAACCCCAACAGGCAGAGTATTCTTTGAAAGCTCTGGCTCACAAAAGAAGGGTACATTGTGGAGTGCACCAGGGGAAAGTTGGTTAAAACACACCAATAAGACAAGGAACAGTTACTGTACACAAGTTATTGTACTCAAGCCATGATATTTAGCTTCACAGAGGCATACCTACAGATATGGACATTTCAGGGCAATGCCAGTTAAGTAAACTTCAATTTTGCAATCATTTTCAGACATGGGATCATAAAACAGATTGTTGCTTACTATGAGGAGAAAAGAAACTCACAAGAAGACTCACAAGACACAACCAGTGACTAAGACCAACAGTATTAGGAAAGTGTTCTTTGAATTTGTTATTGAACATCATGAGAGATTAAGTTTCTGTTTATCTTACCAAGAAGCATATGGAAGTATGGGACAGGATTTTTACAAACATAGTAGCGAGGTCTAAAATATGCTGAGAACACCAAAAATCAAAAAATTTATTTCAGACAGACAAAAATTGTGAAGAGAGGGATATCAAACAAGTTTTTAAACATCATCGTAATTTTAAGTTGCAAAACTGCTGTTTTGTAGAAACTATAAACTACTATGTTCCAAGAAAACCATGACCACTATATGCCAAACCAGGAAGAAATATGCTCCCTGTTATCAGCAGAGCATGGGAGAACTTAAAAATAAACATTTCAGGAGGTACTTATAAACACAACCAAGACAGCAACCCCAAGATGTCACAAAACTTCTCTGTTTACCTACAGTTCCTTGCTTTGGGATGAATTCCTTTTCCTTCCTTTATAGATAATGGAAAGTAAATCAGACTCTTAACATTTGACATATTTTTGGTCCCACAGGTGAACTGAATTACAATAAAATTTAATAAATAATTATTAAAAGGCTGGCAAGGATTCAGTTCACATCAGGAATTGATTAAAAAGAAGGGAAACAAAACCTCCCAGCAAAAGTAAATGATAACATAGCATTCTACATTTTCCCTTTTTTTTTCCTTAAATAAAAAATGAAAGAGAAACTTAACTATTTGTCTCATTCATATATCTACTTTACAGATGGCCATACTTCTAAATTACAATATGCACACAAGTCTGATGAGTGTGGTCAACCACCATCTGAAACATGTTCATCTCTTGCCAAACCCACCATCTTCAGTTTTATCAAACATTTCCTCGATCCAAGCATCATGTAAACTTGTAAGGACAAGTATTTTAATCACAGTCTTGTTTCATGTGGATCTAAATATAGATGTATTTGTATATATATATATGCTGTGATACACATACAGTAAGTATTTTGGCTTCAGAAAGCCAAAAAGTTTAACATACACACTTAAACATCTATGACACAAAACAACTTTACTTGCTAATAACCACATGCAGGAGACAATGCAGCTGTGCACGAATGATGTTATGAAAAAGTAATGCAACTCTATTCATTGCTTCCAAAATCAAAGAATTACAGTGTAAACCAATGACACCAGTGTGCATTAAACCAAGACAGAGAAATAATGCCTGCACTGTATTTTACCATAATACAAGTCATACAAGTCAGCACAAATGCATGCATGCACAGGTACACACAGAGTACCTGAAAACTGCTTAAGAAATCCTCTTATTCTATTCTATTCTATTTATTTAGACTAGTAATACAGAATTTTTGTTTCAGCTTTATAGTAAAACAGTTAGAGAAAAAATTCTTACAAAATATCCAGAGCTTTTTTATGTAGCATTATATATATATATATATATATATATATATATATATATATATATATATATATATTTATATATATATATATTTATATATATATATTTATGGTTTTGGGGGTTTTTTGTCTAATTCTTTGGTCACAGTAATCCTCTAGCCAGACGGCAAACACAGAACTTTCTTGTGTTAAAAAAGAAAACTGCACAGTCCAACAAACAGCTTGGGGATCTATGGGTTCTCGTCCCTTTTGAGTTCTGTTTATTCTAGCTATTCCCAAGATCATTAATATCCATTTGAACCTGTAAACTTGAAGGTCAACAAAAGGTGAAACATAAGGAAGTAATATAACATGGAATATTCAACTAGATTATATATTATGAAACATTAACACAGTTTCCTTAAACCATACTTTAATTTTTTTCCCTTAGTAGTAGAAAAGATGGGAAGATAATCTCCATATCAAGCCAGAGTTTAATTTGGAGGATTTACAGAATGATGAACAATTTCTTTTGGTTAGCAATTTTAAATTAACTAACTCCGCCTTTCCAGAAAATGCTATGGAATCAGAATGAAATGAGTAGAAAAAATAGTTATCAAATAGTCCAGAGATGGAATAAAAATACACACCCCAAATTGGATAATATTATATAAATATCTTACCACTGTCACAAGCAACATTGCCTAAGTCTGCAATGATTGTTGCTGTTAAGCTACAGTAGTGATGTTACAGGCTGTGTTACATGTCTAAGCTTGTGACCAGCAGCACTGAGAAGGCACAAAAGCCTTACAAATACAACACCTCTCAAGATCAAGAGGGATCTGTTTGTGGACTAAACATCAAGCAAAATCTCTGCAATTCCTGGACTACCTTTCCTTTCATAGCTATCCTGCAAATGACACATGCCAACACTAACAAAGTTATACATGCAGATAAACCAGATCCCCTCTATTTGTAACATCAGAAGAAAATACTGATATAAATCACTGTGCCCTACATGTGTGTGGCATCCAAATACAGTACATCAAATCTGTAAAATCAACTGACTAAACAGAAGAGGCTGATATTGCTGGGAGAAACTGCTTGGATCAGGACTCTTTGCCTTCCCTAACTACCCTGCAAAAAGGAGTAGTGCTTAATTCCATAAAGCCCTATTGCCTGCAAATTACAAAATTACTGGATTTAGGTTACTGACCAGTACACCGAAGTTCCCTTTGGAAAATTCTGATTTAAGCACAACACTGTCACACACACACTGGAAGTCATGTAAGCAAGCTGACCGAACTTTCCCACTTCATATGGCAGCTGATACTGCTACAAGGTAATTTCTGCATCAGCTATCAAATATTTTGGGAGAAAGAAAATTCCTCTAAAGGAGTAAGGCTGCTCTGGTGAACTACTGGAAGAAGCAACAGCAACAGCATGAAATGGCTGGCAAAGAAGCGGGTTCAACCTAAATAAATTCCTAAAGCCAGCTCTACTCACATGCTACAAAACCAACAGCCAGTTTCACATCTTTACATGACTACTGTACAAACTGCAATGTTTTGTGTCATCATGTTTATTGTGGAAGATGTTACCCTGAGGCGAGTCCTAAGGAAAAAAAGGCACATTTGGGAAGGTAAGGAGTGTAGGAAAGGAACCCATGCAGAGCTGTCACTGCTTGCCAGGCTGCAGCATGAATGAAAGGGAAGCATTTGTCACGCAAACAGCCTGAAACAGAAGCCATGCCTGGCAACTGTATCAACAAGAAACAGAGCATCATCCTTGCCTCAAGTCCTTTTATGACAGTTACTTATCTACTTCAAGAACCTCTGAAGTCTATAATCTTGCATGATTGTTACCCTGCAACCAAATGCCTCTGAATGTCTTAAAATGAATTTCAGCATGTCTTTTCAAAAGTAGGATTATCTCAAAAACTTTACTGAAAGTATATCAAGAAAAGAGAGATTTTATTAATCTTTTTTAAGGCTTTTTTTTTTTGATCTACAGCAAGTGTACTTAACAAACAGAAGGTTGGATCATTTTAACCCTACTTGCTGACAGCTGAAGCAGAATGAGCTAGTAGTTTACTTTGAGGGTAATGGAGAACAAACAAAACACATCTCGGGAAAGTAAGGTTGGTTTTGACAGATGCCAACTGATCTCTAGGTCTTACTAATCCTTGAAGTATTAAATCCCACTAAGGTCCATCTTGTATACAGACATGATTTTGAACATGTTCTGTGCAAAGAGAAAAGCAGATTAACTATCCACTGGCCAAAGTGTCCTAGCCCTAAACTGTGGTCAGGACACCTCAAACCAGTTTAACTTTTATCCTTCCTCCAACCCCTAGCTATTCTTTTCAAAAATTATGTTATTTAAAAACACATAATACATATTGTTAGAATTTCTATCTGTTAACCAGCTGGTAGGGTTCCTTCCCTTCTGCAATAGCTTCACAGTAGTCATCTCTGCAGAAGAGCCTTTATTACAGGCAACACAACATTTAGCTATTCTAAAACTTTTCCAATATAAGTAGTACTAAAGGGGATCTTAAACAATTGTGGTGATACTGAGGCACTCTGTGGATAACAATGCAGTACACTTGGACTTGGACAAACAAGTTTCAGTTCCAACCAAACACATGGTAGTGTTGTCACTTCTTGACAGGTACTCAGGGCTAAGCTTCTCTGCATTGACTCAGCGTGGGACCAGGTCTCCTTCCTAGTCTTCTCTTGCACCCCCACCCCACAGTCATAATACATTCCTTGGAAGTCTTCAGAGATTTCTCAAAAGGGTCTCCTGTAGAAAGAATAGAAAGGTAAGATGCATAGCCTGGAATAGCATGTGGATTCATTGTCAAGTACAGTTAAAAGCCAAACAAACAAAAACCCAATAAAAAGCCAAAAATAAGAAGGTTATTCCAGCTGTCCATCACCATTTGAAAGCAGAAGTGACACCTGATCTTTAGACCCCAGAGCAACAATTAAAGGCAGACTGGTCCAAATAAACAACCAAGCACGCCACAGCATTTGGAGGACTGCCAGAAACAAAACAACTGACATCCAGATGAACACTTGCTTCCTTCAAGACAAGCAAATTAAAAAATCACTGAAAAGTGAAATTCTTTCTGTCAGAAGTAGAATTGCTTATTGTGACCTAATCCACTCTGTTTTGCAATTAGCAAATCTGGATATATACTACTTCACAAGGTAAAGGGAACAATTGATGCTGAAAGACTTTCCAGATTTCTCACACGCCTCTTAGCCCTCTTGCCCACTGTAATAAAACAGGCCATCATTCCAACCATACCCCAAAATTCACTCTTGCTCCTCTAATAGTGGCCAAACTCCGCAGGGTGAAGGAAAAAAAGTGCATACAAATAAATTCTTAAAACTTTCTACTCGTAACCATCACTTAACCCCGTCTGAATTTCAACTGGCTGCCTTTTAGTCCAACAAAATGTTTCAGCAAAATGTTTCATTCCTACAAGCTGCAGGACAGCTTATGCAGAATGCCAGACTGAGTTACTGCATGAATCAACTTAATTGAAAGCTTCTGAGCAGGATTTTGTGCACTACAAGATACAGCAAAATTCTTGGCAAACATCTCTTTAAAATGTGTATATTAAAGACTTACTTTTCAGGGATTTTAATTTCAGTTTTGGACCAAGCAATGAATTATACTAAATATAAAGTCTGATCCTTACAACAAACATATTGCTTGAGAATATTACATGTAACACAATAGGTTACTTTAGAACATTCTGCTCTGCATTTTAAAGCTATTGCATAAGGTTACTTTAATAAAAATGATTCCAGGGAAAGAGCAGTTAGTAATGAGGTGCTGACAATTGAATCTACATTTAGGGATTGCACTGGAGTGCCAAGTCCACTTTTACAGATGCGCTGCTTAGCTATCCAGTAGATGTCCTCAGGGCATGTAAGACCAATGTATTTTGGGTCACGTTTGGCAGCAGAGACAGATGAGACAAGTGAAAACATTTACCAAAAACACATCTGACGTGTGTTTTTCTTATTAGAGAAATGTAAGAAAATAAACCCAGATACCATGGAATGCCAGGAATTCCTTCTCCTCCATGTTTTTGATTTACAAGGCCAATTTTTGGTAGTATCCTTTGACCTCCCTCCCTCATTTCCTTGCCTAAGGCCTGGAGTCATCAATGCAACCTCTTGACCAAGCCATTTTGAGGACTTAATGTACAAAAATACATCTTCATCACAGACAGAAAGACAACTCTTTCCATTAATGACTCAGTTACCACAAAAATCCCTGCTTAGTATGTTTTATGGTATAAGTTGTTAAAAGAGTCAAAGATACGCTTTTATGAGTTGAGAACAAGTATTCAAGTAGATACTTTGAGATCCAAAATAAATTGTGAAAAAAAAAAAATCTGAAGCAGTCTTTACATCTTAAATCCCAGATCTTTGAACCTGCAGAGCCAGATTCATTGCTAGCATGTTGGTCAAACTTAGATCAGTTTGAAGGCTGAATCCTGCGTATCTTCATTATTCCTCTCTCTCAGTTCAAATTAGCATATTTGTCATAGTTTCAATGCAAACCTAGAGCCCTGGTTTCCTCAGATCTCATGCAAACCTAATATGGACAATTCCAGCCTTCAAAACCAAACTGACAGCTATTCAGAAAGAATAAAGCTCCAGCCTCAGGCTTTCATTTTTATAACCATTTCCATACTCTGGTTGATCTGTCATGAGAAACAGTTAGACTTCTGTCCACATTGCATATATTTACCTGGTGTTCTGGGTATCTTCTCACAACCCATTCCTGATACACTTCTGCCTGCCACAGAATGAGTGAAGAGAACAGAATTTTGTCCTAATCCAAACTCTCTGGATTTTTAGTCACTTTTTGTAGTCATTCAATATTAACTCTGCATCTTCCTCCTAAAATGGGCTTCTGCAATCAGTTTGGTGCCATCTAATTCCCTCCTCCTCCACATACCCTCCTTACCAACACACCAAATGTTCCATTGATGGTGTTTTCTGACCTATCAAAGAAAGTCTGAAGCCACAACCCATTCCTACCACCAATATGAACTGCAGCTTTTTCTGTTGAGGTTAATTTCCCTTTTTTTCAAGGGGTAACTGGAGCTTAAGCAGCCACATGCAGCACACACATTCAGGTTGTGTTCTGTTGTGTTCTGTGGCTGTTTCCAGTTAGTGAAAAATCCTGATAAGGATTTCTTTTTCTTGTTACTTATTTAAATAAGTAGTAGAGTTGTGCAGAGAATTAGGTAAGGTCGTAAAACTTCTCTCCCACAGAGGCTGGAAATCTTTCCCAGTTGAAGATCATTTAAAAAAATATACTCACAACCTATGGAAACTTGGTGAAGCACAGTCATCCAGAACCTGCAGAAGGACTGCTTAGGGGTTGCAGTTCATCAGGGTATAAGAACTGGCTTGGTCAATATTCACAACCACTTTTGGAACTGTGAACAATTATAAAGTAGCAATAGCCATTTCAGCATCCCCTAAATACACTTCAGGAAAAATACCAAACACACACACAAGTAAGCACTAGACCCAGGGATCATGAATTAGATTCCAAAGATCTGCCATCAAAATAACAGAAGCCGTGCTAAATATTACTTAGCCATGCTAAATATTACTTAGTCATGCTAAATAGCAGAAAAGAATGTTGGATTTCTGGATCAATTAAATTAAAATCAATAGTTCTGTATGTATTTATCTGTATAAAACCAGAGTACTTCTCTGTGCAAAATTCCATCTGCTTTTCAAAGTAAAAGCATCTTCAAGTTCTGACAGGTAAATAGCTGACTTCACATAAACTTAAGCCTGTTTAACCTTTGATTCCTGGTTCATATTAAGTCTGGAATCATGAAATAACCCAAATCATATAGTCAAAACTTGCAATCAGACCAGTTGCCAACAGATAATACTGTTTCCTTCCCAAACATTATTTTGTCATCCAAATGAGCAGCTGTCATTTGTTCTTCTCATCAGCCCATTATGGCACATTTCTCTCTGCGGTAAGATACAGCAGGCTTACTTTATAGTATAAAAATGATAAACGAAAACACCCCTCCAGGTCACTCAGTCACTCTCTGTTCTGGCACTGTGGTTGAACAGCAAATGAGTAATTCTGCAGTATGTAATAAGGCCAATGCATATCACTGCATTTTAAAACCTTGCTGTTGAGGTCATTCAGGAGGCAAACTTGAAGGCAGATGGCCAAACAGACCAAGAGCTAGTCTTAGAAAAATCTCACAACATCAGCCAAAACAATAGTCTCCAGGAGATCGTACTATAACACATGAAAGATCAGAGCTCACTTTGGAGAACCACAAAGTCTACTTTAAGAGACACAGTCTTCATGTTACTATTAAACTCTGAATACATCTGCAGGAAAATGCTCTGTGGCCACACCAAGAGAAAAGCACTTTGCAAACTTACACAGGGGAAAAAAGAAACAAAATTCACAAACAAAAACATTAAGGGAACAAAAAAAGTGATGTCGGTTTTAAAAGAAATGCTACAGAGAGAAAAAAACCATTGCCTCTATGCAAATATAAAGATCTTCCCATTCTGTCCTGAGTGCAGGCAGTAGTTAAGTCTTTCTGACAGGTCATCAGAAAGAGATATGTCCTCCTTTATATCTTGCAAGGAATGAGCCTTCAGAGCAGGGCACAATGGCTACAAAGGAACAGCTAGAAGACAAACTATCTGAGGGGTTGTACTCACTGAATTTCCTCACAGGCATTAAGCTACCTTGCTCTGATAATCAGGTGAAGATGAAAGTACTCAGACATGCTGATGGCTGGACTTCAGGGTAAGATTCAGGATAAGATTCAAAGTTATTGTGTCTTTCCATGGACAAAGGAAAATCAAAAACTTGGGACTTAATGACAGAACTCAAATAGAGGGAGAGAATATGAAGAATAATATAAATACAGGGAGTCCTTCTTCAGACTTAAAATGTCTTCAAAAAATTAAGCATGAAGGGTTCTGATTTTGCCATTTTCACCAAACTGATTCTACAGGCAACAGAATCTGAAAACTCTTGATCCTTGTACTCTGAGGACTGCTATGATAATGTCAGAGGGCCCAGAAAAAAAGTCTGAATTTCATCTGAACACTTTCATTACTAAGCCTGGGTAGCCCAGACAATGGGACAGTTAGAGGTTCTCAAAGTACAAGAATGAAGTCTTGAGCAGTCCAAGCTTCCCACAGCCCCCAGAAGTCCTTTTTGTGGGCCGAGAGGCATAGATAAGGAAGAGCCACCTAGCTGATGCCAAGAGCCTGTCAGCTCAATTCATTCTTTATCTCAAGGAAAATAAGCTTCAAACTTCCTCTTATCTAGAAGACAACTTCTAAGGCTTCTGAGCCCTGTGGTAACCGACAATTGACAAAAACGTGGCACCTATTAGGGAGGAGGATGGTTGGACAAAGAACCCTCGTGAGACTCCTCTGCTGCCTACCTCAAGAGACTCACTCCAGCAGCAAACTGGGGTTTTGCAGAAAGGCAGCAAGGTCTTCTAACAACGTTATGCAGCACAGGCAAGCTAGAGGTCCTGACCTCTTTCCAGAATTTTCCACTCTCAGCACAGCCCTCTCACCCCTTCATTTTTTCCATTTCAATGAGGTCCCATGTTGAAAGGATCCGGGCAAATATACACATTTATTGTAAAATATAATAAATCTTATCAGCTTGTTCATCTCATCCTGTGACAACAGTCAATTACATTCATTTGATTCTGGCTGGTTTGAAACTGAGCAGAAAGCATCTCCTGGAAGGCTTGTCTTGGCTGACAAACCCCAGAAGCTGATCCAGCCCGGGCTCCTATTTCCAACAAGAAGATGCCCTGAGAAATTTCAAACAATGAGGAAACTAAATAGGCCTTGATTCAGGACTGCGCTCTAAGCCTGTATTAGTACAATAAAGTGGTGATCAGGAAGGCTGCCAGTCCAGGAGCATGGGGCAGACAGGAAGGAATGCTGTGTTTGGGGCTTTTCTACTGCTCAATCCACCACTCTGTGAAGCATCTCCTGGTTGGACTGCTGGCAAAAGATACCAACATAAAAACCCTCTAAAGCACAATTCATCTCCTTGAAAATGGACCTTAGTGGCACAACAGGAGTCCTAGAATCACAGGGCCAGGCTGCAATTTCAGCTATCATTGATGAAAGAAAGTTTCAGAGTTTTATTTAATGCAATGGGATGGCTGCTTTTCATAAATTCTGCTGCTAAATCTTCCTTCTCTCCCCAAAGTTCTGCTCACCTTGTTCAGAAAGGCAGATAGGAAACAGCTGTAC
This sequence comes from Ammospiza caudacuta, assembly GCF_027887145.1. NCBI lineage: Eukaryota > Metazoa > Chordata > Aves > Passeriformes > Passerellidae > Ammospiza > Ammospiza caudacuta. Next base: position 51,194,961 of record NC_080596.1, on the reverse strand, counting down.
CATGGGTAGTGGCTTCTTTTGGGTTAGTGTGGGGATTTTTTTCCTCGGGAGCGTTGAGTTTAGGTTTCAAACAATCTTTAGGAGCAGAGCACTGCAGCAGGGACAGGAGGCTGGGTCCCGGGAGAGCAGGAGCGCGCAGCTTCCAGCAGGGGGAAGTGTCCAGCAGCGGAAAAGCCGGAAGAACACCCCCCCCCTCCCCATCCCTCCCTACGCCAGCAGCAGGAATGGGCAGGGAGCACCCCGCTGCTGCTGAGCCACCACCAACATACCGGGACAGATCCTAAAGCAGTTTTTAACACGAAGCTGTCTCTCTCCCTGTCTAAAGGAGCCTTGCCATCCTTTGTTTTGGGTTACCCTTCCTCCTCTGCAAGACTCACAGTGGATATGAAGCAATATAGTTGTGACATCTGGATTTTCTTACTGCAATAGTAATGTTTCCTTTTTAATATTAACATTCCAGAAAGGAAAATTACTCGTATTTATGCCATAAATTTCCAGCTCATTCAAGAATAACACTGTCCCAAATTACCTTCTCATTATAAGCTTCCAAAAATGTATGCAAAAAAAAAGTAGTGGCTTCATTCCTAATTAATATCTACAGCTGACGTAAAGGAAATATTTTTTTAAAAGACTGAAAATACCAAAAGGATCCAAGAACCACACTATTTTAAAAAAACCAAAACACCAATATTCTTCAGCTGTTTGTTCCCCGATTAAAAAAAAAAAATCAAACAAAAAAAACCCTTAAGAGAATAAAATCAGCCATTCAAAAATCAGCCATTCATTTATTTCCCAGATTAAAGGGAATAATCTCCTCTTCATTTTATTTATTTCTTGTTGCTCCTTTCTTTGTCATGCACACACAAAAAAATCTTTCATTTGAAATTGACATCATACATGTGACTGTTCAAATACTGCATGTGTATTCTACAGAGATCACTGGAATGCTGTTCCATCAGTTCCCTGGAAAGGGGGCCAGGTGAATTCAACTCAAAACTGCCTCCCCTCCCCAGGGCAACACAGCACTGTGAGCAGGAGTGGGAAGGACACAGAACTAAAGAAAGCACAAATGGAGATCCTGTGTTCAGTAGTCCTGACACCTTAACTCCCTTTTTACCCATCTGCACTGTTACTTGCACCCCCAAACATCAGAACCCCTAGGATTTTTCTGCCTTCAGTGTGCAAATTTGCATCCTGAGAAACTCCCTGTTTTCCTGGTTTGGAAAACAAGTTCCTTGGAGAAGAACTACAAGAGGAATCAGAGGCAGAAAGGAATTAAGTGACCTGTCTGAGATCATGCTGCAAGCTGAAAGCAGAACCAGGACTGGATTACAAGTGCCTTCACCTCATGGCCTTCCTTTAGGTTTGGGGTTATCCAAGCCCCACCAGTACCAGAGGAGCATTGAATCACCACATCACACCCAAATGCAAAGATGCAGTTGAAGCAAGGCTCTCTTCTCCATCCAAATTGTAGCATTTTTAAAAAGTACTGATCAGTCCAAAATGTGAATAACAACTTCAGAACTAAGAATGCTTGGGAGAAGTATGTATTTTCACTAACATGAGACACTGAAATTTCATCATTCTATGTCCAGGAATGTCCTAATTTTTAACCCACTCCCCCATCAGACCTACCTTTCCACTCCTAATACAAGACCTAAAGAGAGATGTATGTGGGTGCTGTGATTCAAACATCTGGCCTGCATAAAAATGCTTTCTGCATCACACCCATCAACATGGCCACTTCATTCTCAACTTGTTATTTCTCCCCCTAATGTAAATACAGATGATTTAGAGGCTCCACCTGCTCTGTCAAAAGTGCCCAAACAGCTCAGCTATATTGCTTATTGAATTGCTTTAGGCATAGCAGCCCAAACATGAACTGTGTTACATTAAAATATTTCATCTTTATGGAAATACGCTTGTTGTAGGAGTCCAATGGTTCTTTGTATATTGTATTAAACACATACATATTTTAAATAAAAAATCTGGACTTTTTAAAAGATTTTAACACCAGACTGAATTCTAAGAAGTCTGCAAACTTCAAACATTGGAGAAAGGAAGCAAGAGTGAAAAAACAGGCAAGAAACCTTCATTCAGAGAGTTCTTAAAATGTGCATAAGCAAATTAAATATTCAGTCTATTCAGCAAAATAGGAGAGCACATCAAAAGCGTTCCTGGCTAATAAAAGAGCATATTGAAAAAGAGTAAACAGATATTCCTTTGGTTGCCCACAGTGTACATAAATCTTTATTTCTCACACACCACAGGCCTGTGATCAGGAGTCAGGCATCTGAACCCTCATTTGGGGTTTTAGGGAGCCACAGGGGCGTCATGCACCTCAGCTCCCAGCTCACAAGAGTCAGAAAAGATAAACTTCCATCAAAAAAAAACTAATTACTGACAACAAGAGGCTTCAACATGCTAAAAAAGGATCTTAAAAACACAAGATGAGTGCTTTGAGAAACATTGTGACCAAAATGTTACCAAATTTACAGGATGGATTGCTCACAAATACACAGAGCTTGACGTTCATCCAAACAGACAACACCTAGAAGCCACTACATGCATGCTTAAAATCAGAAGCTGAAATCTGGAAGAAGTTCTCCAAAAACACTGTAAGGGTTATCAAAGTACAAAGACCAGCAAGAGAACTGTAATCAATTTTTTCAAATCACCCCTACCACTAAGCTGTCACTACAACTTCACCTCTATTATGCATCATGTGTTTGAAAGGACAGGGTGGCTTCTACTTTTCTGAATCAGACACCAGCAGTTCTCATCAAGAGTGGTTGTCTTTCAAATAAATACCTATGAACTGTTTCCCTTCTGTTGTGTACATCCATCTGCATATAAAAATGTATCACGTATTTTGGCACAATTCTGAAAGAGCATAACTCTGCTATCATCCACACAGGAACAGCAGCAGATCAGTGACTACAGTAGGGCAAACAATTACTCTGTGAGATTTTTGAGGCTAATAAAACTAAAAAAAAATTGAGAACTGTAGAATAGTTTGGTGGGTTTTTTTAAGAAATTTCCTCCCTCACAAAGAGAGCACCTTCAAAGTACAGTTACTCAAGCAGCATATGGCATTTACATTTTCATCTAAATCTTTAAAGAAGCCCATTATTTCCTTAGATTTGAGAAAAGAACCCTGCCTTATTTCACCACACCAACCATAAATTATTCATTAATTCAGTTTGCTAACTCTGTAACTGCGCCCAGATGTTTCAGCTGGAGTGGCATGCCATAAGAGAAGTTAAATATAGCAAGCTGTATGCAAGGACCAGACTCTCTCTCTCCCCTCACTACAGCATGCTCAAATATTACTTGAGAGAAAACAATGAAAACATTTTAAAAATATTCTGAATATGTGAGTCTGAAATGCCACACTGTGATCATAAAATTTCATGTGAAAGAGCCCCCACACATTTCATCTGGGTGTAACTGAAGCCGTTGGTCCTATCTCTGGGGAAAGGGCTGGCACTTTCACTCACCAGAGTAAACAGAAAATTTACAAGCAGAGGAACCCTCCTTGCCATGCATCATTTACAAATACAAATGAAGGCTTAAGTTTTCAATTATAAGAAACATTTCTGAGCCAACTACCAAGGGCAACAACCAAGCTGATGAGGAATTGAGAGCATCCTAAGGAATTGAATTTCTTATGGAATTAACACAGAAACCTACTGGTGAGAATTTTTAATCCATTTCAGTGCTTCAGAAAAACAACCATTTTACACTAGCAAATATGATTAATGTTAGCATTTGTAAGCCAACACTGAAAATAGTCCTGTTGAACAGAATGGAAATTACCAACTTCAGCCACTGTTATGGTTTCAAGCACTCTTCATCAACTGTCTTAAGCTAGTTTGGAAGTGCTTATTTTAAACTAGGAACTATCCCTGATCATTATATAGTTGGAGAAGAAGCGAAAAACAGGTTGAACATCACAGTGTCACTTGGAGTTTGGAGACTCTTCTAAGGCCCACAGCTCTTCTTCAGTTGTGAACAGTGATAACAAGAGAGATTTTCAGAGGTCATCTTGTCCCTTTGCTGTGCTACAAGGCAAGATTAAGACTGTTTACAATATTTGCCTGATCTGTTCCTAAAAATTTCCAGTGTAACAGATTCTGTACCATGAGTTTGCAGAGGGAGGGTATTTTGGAGAAGCTGCTATAGATCAGTGTGTCAATGGCACCACTGCTTTGGTACCAGGTATCAGCTGCTGTCATCCAACATTGCCACACTTGCATCTTGTAGCCAAACCCTGCTGTTCTTTAACCAGCTGTGTCCATATGAGACTGCCAAATATGTCAAAACTAACTACTGTTAACATAGGGCACCTTCCCATTAGCCAGCAAATAGACAAACAAACCTTGATATAAATCTATACTACTAGCCACCTTAGAACATAGTACAACTCTGTCAGCTGTTACTAAAAACATGAATACATGACTGAAGTAATAATTTAGCCATGGGAAGGCATACCAGCACTATCTTTAGTCTCCTCATTGTCTATAATGTGAGAAAGAATAGAGTGGTAGCACAGGTCAACAATCTCAGGGCAGTAAATATCTTTTTTTTTCGTAATCCACACTGACAGAATTTTCTTTATTAATGGTAGCTACACAAAGTTAGCACAAAAGGATACCACAAAGTTATACTATGGACAATGGCCTCTTCATTTTACTGTGTAGACAGATCTTTAAAGACATTTCACTTCTACTTCAGGAAACAGTGGGAAAGCAGACAGCAAGAAGCAAACCAGAACAAATTTTATTTAAGCTAGTCACCTTGGCAGCAAGTTACAACTGAGTCCACCTCTATGAGGAAACATTTCCTCTCCAACTTCTATGGAAGAAAAGAGGTATGCAATACAAAATATAGAAACTGGACCCAGTTACAGCACATGTGAGAGATGGAAGGTGACAAAGGATCTGGAGGCTCTCAGAAAATAAAGACCATATGCTGCTAACAGTGGAAATCTATGAAATCTTTGTTGGGGGGAAGGGAAGAAAAAGTGCAGGTGCAAAATCACAAATCAAAAGAGAAGAATAGAAACAATATTAAATAGCTCAAAAAACCATTTTCTACTATATGAGGAGAGCATTATAGTAAAAGAGAAAGAACTTTTAATCTCCTTTGCACTGTATACATTTCTAAAGCACTGCTGAGAAAAATATTTATTGAGGAGTGAAACCAGCACCTGGTATGTTTCCTTGTTTTTACATAGTAACAGAAGCTGCAGGAGAGTTTGGTTTGGACAACTAAATGTAGAAAGTCAAACATCAAATCTGATGCATTTTACTCATAAAGTCTTAGCTACACATTATACATAGCTAAGTACAATTGTCTGAAGTGAATGCTTTTTGGTTGTCCTTTTTAAAGTAAAAATCACGCCCCCATGGAAGCTGTCTGTAAACCTAAATTTGTGCCTTATAATCCTTCTCCACAGGTACTGTGTTTGAAAACAGGGATATAACCTTAAATTACATTCAGCATCCAGCTAACTTTTTATAAAGAGGTTTATGGGAAAAGGAAGTCACCATTGAGACCTACCTGTTTGCACGACCTATTAGGCAGAAAAAGAAATGTCACAAGGAGAATTCTTGATGTTAATCTATACTGATTTCTGCTACAGTAATCTACAGCAATTTAAACAACCCAAATCTAAAAGGTCTTGAGATTCTTCCACTTTTGGAAGTCTCATCTGGCCCACTCACTTAATGCACACATACAGACTATTACATTCCAGCAGAATTACGACCAGATGGGGTTTTGTTGTAAGCTTGACTGTTTTCTTTTGTTTCATTTTTTTAAAGACTTGTTCTTTGTTCATTTTTTCACATAGAGATAACAAACACATTCAACACTAAAAATATAAAAAATAAAAAAGAGAAAAAAAGAAAGAAGAAAAGAATGTTTACTTTGGTTGTGCTAAGCAGCCAGGTGCTATAATATCGCAAGTTTCATCTGTGGTCTGCAGTGCTGTAAGTTCCACCATGTTAACCATTACATCAGTCTTGTGGCCAGGAAGTTTGGGAAGCACAGAAAGAATCTTCTCTGCCAGATTGTCACCATGATGACCAACTGCTCCTGAAGAAAATGGAAAAAAACAAAAAAAACCCCAAAAACTATCAGGTGCATAGCTAGAAAAACAAATAAACACAAGGGATTGAAAAGAAAATAACTACATGTTTTGGGGAGAAGGACACTGGTACTCCTAATATCAAAACCACATTTAGCTTTCAAAAATATTTTTCTACAAAAGTAAAACTAATTTCTAAAATGTGTAAATTTAAAAGCACCTACAACATTTCAGAAAGATTCACTTAAAAAGCACAATTAGCATTACTGTTAAATTACACTTAGTTTTACAGCTGTTAGATATTCACTGATTTTACACTTAGACATGAAAAACATTTTTCTTTGCCTAAGGAACTTGTTAAATAATATTTGCAATGGTTATTAAAATTCCAAGCAAATATTTATATATACACTCACATGCATGAACTACTAGGGCTGTGCTTAAAAGGACTATATACAAATTGCATAAATAACTACCCAGACAGGCCAGCCTAATATTAAAATAAACAATTATCAACGGCATGCCACAATCAAGAACTTATCACTTTTGTACGAACTGAGGGCAGCTCAGGTGAAACAAACATGAAATAACTAAACCAACCCAAGTTACAAAGTATAAAATGTCAATTTGACCATATTCCAAGAGAAACTCTGAACTCCAGCTGGCATGTTTTCTTCAATTTTCCTGATTTCAAACACACATGCTTTTCTTTCCATTCATGAACTTCCAACAGGCTCTACAGGCTCTACAACCAACTTAGAAAATATTAGGGCTGTGAGCCAAGTCAAAGCAGAAAAACATTATACACACTACAGATAAAAAAAGTCAAGAGAGAGGGATCAGAAACCTTATTGCCTTTAGGTCAGGAACAAGTTGAAGTTGTTTGTTGCCTGCCACTTAAGCTATGGTTCAGCCATCAACACAGGGCTGGACAGCAGTGCTGAGCTTAGTTTTGCTTTCACTAGCTTTAATAACAGAAAATTGGGAACTTTTGATGCACCACTGAGAGGCAGGAAAAAGTTCTCTCAGGCTATGGTCCCACTCCATCTAAGTCCATCTGTGTGGCAGCTATCTGCTCTTATGTTTTCATCATTTCCATAGACAGAGAATATCTGTTTCAACAGCTGAATTAGCTTCACATGCTCCATAAATCCAAACAAGGCTCTTACATCAAGTACATTGCTAAGGTCAGATTATTAAGTGCTCTTGGATAGCAGAAGCAGAAGACTGTCTCCAGCAATTCTACAGCAGCCAGGTATCCAGGCTGTAAGCCATGGTTTTCCATGGTCTATCCACTTGTCTGTACTGCAAACTGTTGAAAAGAGAAACAAGGATGAAAAAGGAAAATAAAAGTGAAGCCAAACTCTGTGCTGGCAACACCTTTATCCACAGAAAGCAAAGAAGGCACAAGTTTCCAACACAGGGTGGTAGTGCAGCATGGATATCTGACCATTCAGCTGGGTTATTACTCATTTGTTTCACCAAAAACTGCAACAATTACAGAATAACAGCAACTTCCCTTTCTAACATTCCCAGCCAGAGTCAGACCAGTGAAATACAGATGGAATGAGCTGGGCTTTCTTGTGACTCCCTAAGCTGTCTTGTTCTCAAAAATCCCTACATTGCTCCTACTAGATCAGTCATGTGTAAGGCACACTGCAACAGTTGCAAAGTTGCACAGGAAAAACAGCAATAATCTTCTGAACCTCCACCCCACGTACTGGAAGCAACATCTGCCTCTCCACACATGCTGCATGTGAGCAACATTTATTTAAACAAGACATTTGGTTAAACCAGAAACATCTCAAATGCAAATAAACCCACATTAATTATTGACATCCCTCCTTTCTTCCTGGCACAGGGGGAAGACACAGAGTACTCAAGCTGCTTCCATGAGAGCCTCTGTCTCAATCCCATAACTGATACTTCTTGGAGGTTCCACTGGTCCACCAGTGCTACTGACCTTTGCCATGCCTCATCAAAACAACCACAAAACATCTCATAGAGGTTTTAAAAGTGACTGCCACCCCAATCAACTGCATAAATTAACCAAGCCTGAAAAGACTGTTAAACTTCACAAGACTAGGACAAGAAATCACAGGGAGTTTCTTAGACTGCACTGACTTCAGAAGGGTGCATGGGACTAGTTTTGATCCTCTCTACCCACCACTTCTGAGGACAGTCAACAGACTGCTCAGCAGCTTCTCAAGAGCAACAGTGTTGAGGGCACAAGTGATGGTTTTGACTGCTGCCAAAGTACAGACAGACTGAGTGTTCGTGTGACAACAACTTATCTGACCACTGCAAAATAGGAGCTTGCACGCCAGGCTAACATCTAGCTTCCAGGATACAAGAACTCATGTATCATGCTGTTCTAATTTCACTTTTTCTTTACATTATAACTTACAAACTGAAATAGGCGATATTTGATACAAGTTGTAGCTGACAATTTGCAAAGTCAACCAACCAGTTCTTTAGCAGCAGCCAGAAACTCACTAACTACATCCCCTGCTTCCCCTAAAGTGCATTCTTTACTGTACAGTTTTTAGCAAAGCAATGACACAAACCTTATTGTGTGGCACTAAATTAAGGCACTAAATTAAGCTTTACCTCTGAAATGCACAAGATTTTTCTTCCTTCAGTTTGCGTTCTATTTAATAGCACAAATATCACATCCAAACCATAGGAATAATTCAATGAAATTACCAATGAATTCTGGAGGCATTTGTTGGTAACAAAAGAATGGCTGTATGCAGGGATCTTAATGTCATTTATGGATACTGAGAATAGAATCTTAAAAAAACAAATCCTGTAACTTCTCATCCTTATTCTGTGAGCTTTGATATTTCCTTCCAATGTTGCTCAGTACAGCCCTGATATTATCTCCAAAAAACCTTCTCCTACTGAAGTACAAGATTCTACACTTCCCAGATTTAAGCTAGTACCAAATATCTCTCTTCATACCTCCCCAAGAGTCTCCTTGTCAGGCAGCTCCCTGTCATGCCAAATCTGGTTGTTTCTTGTTTTTACTTCTTCTTACTATCTGAGTGCATAAATCAATCCTTTCCCTGTTATCACCCCAAACCAACACTCTTCTCATAATTTCATTTTAAGGTTCCTTATCCAAGTCCACTTTTCTGCAGTCTTCTGATCAATCTTCCCAACCTCAGCTCAGCATTAACTGCCTGGATTCATAGCTGCTCTTTAGCACCTTGTGGATAGCTATGAACCCTACAGCAGTTCAAGGATACACAATAGTGAAACTATGGGAGGAAAAAAAATATGGAGGAAAATTCAGAAACAGACAAGCTGCAGGGTGCAACACTGTGCCAATTATTTGCTACATGATTTGTGGTGGCAAAAAATTATGACCTGAATTATTGACTACAAACAGAACCAGGCCCACACCCTGTGCATGCCAGCAGGAGGTAAGTATGACTGGAATAGCAAATGCAGTCATTCCTATATCAATGCACATACCTACAGAAACACTTTCAGGCACACAGATATGGCTAAGGGTCTGTATCTGCCTAGACAGACATAAAGATAAGAGTGACAGATTCACTGGATCCTTCACAGCAATCCACAAGGCTTAGTCTGAAAGATGCAGATCATTTCCTTCACACCTCAAGGTGGTACACAGGCACAGTTAAGGTTTCTAGCTTGCAGCAAAATGGAAGTGCTAGAAACAAGATTTTGGATTTGCAGCACAGCCTTCTGCCTTACTCTTCATTTCTATGATCCACTGGGATACAAGGGTGTGCAAGTAACCATCATGGCCATAGGATTAAACATGCTCCTAGTGTTGCCAGATGAAGAACTGTTTGCATACCTGGTGGTTTAATACAATTACTCTTCAAACCACTAACCTGAGGAAGGGAATTGCACACTGCTTAGTCTGTAAGATCATGTTAAACACAAACCAAGAAGAACAGGAAAGTAACCAGCTCAGTTATGTCAACTTTTCTCCAAATAAGGAAAGCAGCACCAGTTCATTAGGCAGTCAAGTATGACTTTGGGGTCACTGACCCCCAGGGACCACCACTTAACCAAAGCATTTGAGCAATTTCTGCATGAAAGGATGCACTTGGCACTAGAGGTATTGGCACAACGTCTGGGGTCATGGAAGCAGCCTGTAAGATACTTTTCCAAACAACTGGATAGTGTGAGTAATGGTTGATCTGGATGCTTGAGAGCAGTGGCTTTTAATCCAGGAAGCATGAAACTGACACTGGGACAAAAGATTATCACATACATATCCCACACGGTAATAGCTGTTTTGGAACAGAAAGGAGGACACTGGGTATCACCAGTAGAATACTTGAACAGCAAGTTTTCCTACTGGAGCAGGATGATGCGGAACTTACAGGAACTACTGCTTTGAACCCAGCCATGTTTCTCCAAGCTTCAGAAGCAGCCCAGAGATCTACCTGGTAACCACTGAACAAGTGAATTCTAGCAGACCAGATCTCAAGAGCAATCCCACCCAGGACCCAGAACTGGAGCTATATAGCCATGGGAGGACACTGTACAAAATGGAATATGGATTTTTGGTAACATCAGGTCTCCGGGGTTCCCACTGTCTGACACCCTCCCGATGGGGTGGGTAGGGGACCTGTAGAATGACAGCCCATACCAGCGAAGGATTTCTTACCAGCGAGGTCCAATGTCCTGTCCACGAAGATGACAGAAGCCTTGTTGGTGGCTGCTCTCCTCCTGTTTCTGGCTGAGGCGTAGCTTGCCAGTTCAGCGGCGACCACCCTGCTAAGGGCCCCCACAGCGAAGCTCTCCTCCCGCAGGCCCAGGGCGGTGAAGAGAGAGTCGAGCTCACCCACCAGGGCCCGCACGGCCGCCCGCAGCTCGGCGGGCAGCGCACCCAGCCCGACCTCTGCGGGGCCGGGTCCGCCGGGGCCGGGCAGCGGCGGGAGGAGCGCTGCCAGGGCGGGCAGCAGGCACAGCTCCGCCGAGACAGGCGCCAGGAGCGGCGGGCCCCGCAGCAGCACCTCGGCGCGGCCGCCCTCGCCCATCCACCGCCGCAAGGTCTCCTCCAGCTCTGCCGCCCCGCCGCCGTCCGCCTCGTCGCCGCACAGCAGCACGCAGTGCCGCACGGCGCCCCGCTCCAGCACGCCGCGCACCGCGGCCGCCGCGCCGCCCCGCAGCGTCCCGCTCAGCACGATCACGGTGCGGGCCGCCCCCGCCGGAACCGCCGCCTCGGCGCACAGCGCGCTGACAGCCAGCGCCCCGGCCGCCAGCAGCTCGCCCGCCCCGCCGGCCCAGTGCAGCGCCTCGGCGGAGGGCGCGTCCATGAGGACGGCGGCGCGGTGCGCCCGGGCCAGCGCGGGCTCCCAGGCTCGGCGGCTCAGCTGCCGCAGCACCTCCGGCACCGCCATGGCGGTGACAGCCACAACACGCCGCACGTGCCGAGCGCGCCGCCGGCGCCGAGAGATGGCGTGGCGGGCGCGGGTTGGCTGCGCGCGCGCGGGCCGGGGCGGTGGCTCTCCCCGGCCGTGTGGGAGCTCCGCCCGCGCCGCGGCACCTCCGGGTGACACCGCGGGAACTGCGCCGGGTCCCCGGCACTCTGCGTGCTCAGCACCCGGGAGGCCAGGCTGGCATCGCTGCTCCCTGCCTTACTGCTGTGTATGTCTTGTGTTAATGTTAACTAATGCGTATTCCTTGTGTTAATGTTAACTAGTGCTTTGGAGAAGGAGCTGGCAACACGGAGTGCTCTTGCTCACTAAATGCGACTTTTCTCTGTACAGTAGGAGACGTATGACAAATTATTTTAATTTCACTTTCCCCTTTAAAAGCCCTTTATCTCGAAATCAGTTTCAAAGCTAAGGAGAAAAAGCTCCATGACAAGCACCCACAGTTTCTTCTCCCCAGAGAATGGATGGCCCGCTGGCAAATCTGTGTTGCACACAGTACTCACTTGGGCAGCCTCCTTGGGACACAGCCAAGACACCTTTTCTGACATAGCAGTCTCATCATCATAATTTTTAATTATTAAATAATAATTAATGCATGATTAATAAAGAGATTAAATACTTAATAAGTTCAGCTTCCAGCTTAACTGCTGCTCTTAGGTCTCTTACAGATATAAATGGTTTCAGAACACTAAAAACCATGAGTAACACCAAAATCACTAGATTTCCAGAAATTAAATCAGATCCTTCCCTTTAATGTTCTCCACTGACATTGCTACTCAGATGCATTCTTCCCTTTCTTTGTGCTATTCTAGCACCAATCTGTTATTTTAACCTTAGGGCATATAGCTTCATGATGCTAGAAAAATATGTAAGTTAATACCCTTCTTGACTATTTGATTTGAAAAATGAACACTAAGAAAGGATGGGGGATAATTAAAACTGGGCCCGAGTTTATAAACAAGTAGAATTATCCTTCTCTCAGACTGAATTACCTCAGAGATTATGTATCTCTGAGTTTTTGCTTTATGGTTGAGTGCCACAGACAAAATCTAGACAAATTATGGCTTGCCCAACAATTTAAAAGGGGTTATTTACCTTTAAAACCATTAAAGAAAAGGGATGGGGGGGGGGCTGACCTCTTTTAAAAGGTTGAAAGGATTTTTTTCAGATATTATTGTCAAAACATCAGATGCTTTTTTAAGAAAGTTAATAGTTTTTTACTTTATTAATACTGTATGGATTACAACTAGCCAGTGTTGAAAAAAAACAAAAATTACTTGCTAGAAGACAAAATGAAGTTAATCAGTTTAAAGTACAATGGTTAAATTACAGAACAAAATTATCTAAATAGTTTTTACAGCTTATTTTGTCCCTTGTGTAAGGTGACAACTACTGTGTCAGAAGAACTGTACTACTCAAGGGTTCCCATAAATTTGATATTTTTGTGGGTTTCTGGGGTGTAACATGTGAGTGAAGATGGTGATGCAGCTTGCAAAGATGAGTTCTGTCTTCAACCTTTCAGCTACTCAAAGCCTTAGAAGAAACAGCTTTTACAGGCCACAACTGTTCAAAGTGGGCTTTTCCATCACCACCAGCTCTCTGTGATTTCTCTTTAAAGGTCTGTACAAGGAAAACTGCTTGGACGATCTGCATCAAAGTATTTTAAAATATTTTTTGTTCTTAGCCTACTCTTGTTGTGGTTTTCTTGAACATGGTTTTTTTCTTCTTCTTTCTTTCTTCCTTCCTTCCTTCTGGGTCTGCAGCCAAAGGAAACTATTTGAATTCAGCTGTGCCATTTAATGTCAGCCAGAATTGTGTTAAATGGCAAAGTAAACAAAATAGGAAGGAAAATTCAGACACTGATGTCTATGAAGAGGTACTACATATACACATTTGTCTTATGAGAAACAAGTGACCAAATGGTGGAAAACCATTTGCTGACTCCACAACTATTTGCATAAAAATATGAAATAGCAGGATGAAAACCTACCCAATTACACCAGATAATTCATTACCTGTACACAATACTCAGACATTTAATTTTAGGTGAAAAAAAAATTTGAGTGGTTGGTTGTTCATGTGAACTGTCATGCCGTATATGAAACTTTCCAGTGAAATATCATGCCGTATGTGAAACTTTCTAACAAGCTTCTCTATGCAGGCAATTCAAATAAGCTCTCCTCACTGAGAGTTGTGTTTATGTTACAGTCAAGGCCTCCAGTCTGATTTTTCCCAAACTGACCTGCTGTGAAAAGCAGGTCCCTGTTTTAGTTTTCACATACATCCTGAAACACCACAAGCTCCATTTGTACACACAACTGGTTGAAACTTATTTGGACAGTTGTTGGTACTTAACCTTTCTAATGCATCTTGCAGTTGTCTAGCATTCACAGATGTAAAGTGAGCAAATTACCAGGAAAAATGTCTCACTACTCCCCACCGCTTTTAAAATAGAATTATGAAATTCATAGAAACACTTCGAACATAGAAACACGTTGTGACACTCACGGCACACACTACAAATATTAAATCCTTACTGTACCTAAAAACAACGGCACGAAATTTGTGGGGGGGGGGGAAATCTATGAAGAGTTGTTAAATTTAAAATCCCACGTCCAGCTGGGACAGTCGCTGAGGCCAGGGACAGTCCTAGCAGAGGCACGGCGTGTTTACCCCGCGATTACGCGCCCTCAGCAGCTGCCATCAGCCGCCAGCAGATGCACGGCACTGGAGTGTACGTGTGTTTAGCCAAGTCAAGACAGGCAGGAATGTTCTGGAGGAGCTCGCCATGCTGCCGGTGATCCCTGCTGAGGGGACGGACGGCCGTCCAGGGACGCGGGAGAGCACAAGGACCGCCGAGAGCAAACGGCAGCGGGAGGAAGGGAAGGCGGCTCTCGCAGCGCGCCTCGGGAGAGCGGCGAAAGCACAGGCTCGGTGAGTGGCCGCGCACGGACAGTGCCCGGGCGGCTCGGCGGGGAGGGCAGTGCCGGGGCCGGGCCGGCCGGGCCGCCCCCCGCAGCCCGTACCCGGGGCGCCGCGGGGCCGGGCCGGGCCCGCTTCCTGTGCGTGTCACTCACGCGGGGGGAGGGGAAGCGCCGGGCGGCGGCGGCGGCGGCGGCGGCGGATCCTCCGCGACAGGCCGCGTTGGGCGTTCGCAGCCGCCCGCCCGTGCAGCGCCTGGCCGCGGTCCGAGGCGCCGGGGGAGCCCGGGGGCGGCGCGGCGGGGCGGCCGGCGGAGGGAGGCGCTGCCGGGGCCGGGCCCGCGCGTCCCGCGGGAGGCGGCCATGTCTACCGGCGAGGCGGAGCGGCTGTCGGCGGACGCCGATGGGGCCGCCGGGGACGAGGAGGAGGAGTGGCTCTATGGCGGTACGGACCTTCCCCGACCCCCGTGCCCAGCCCGCCTCCCCAGCGGGCCGGCCCGGCGCCGCCGCGGCGGGGGGGCCGTGCGGGGGTGCGCAGGCCGCGCCGTGAGCCGCCTCGCCGGGCCGCTGAACAAGGTGCTCCGGTCCCGCCGTCCCCGTGGCTGCTCAGCCCCCTCTCTCCTCCCGGCCAGCCCCTCGGGGGCGATGGCTCCCGGCCCCTTCCCTTCCCCGGTCTCCGGTGCCGGTGCCGCGGGCCCTCAGCCCGGGCCGCGCAGGCCGAGGCGTGCTGGGCCTCAGCGGCGGGAGCCCCGCGTGGTGACCCTGCCCCATAGGCACCCCTGGGGCCGCCGAGCTCTCCCTGGTGCTCTCCTGCCCGACTTCTCCGCGTTGAAATACTGAAAGAGGCTTAATCTTTTATGTATTAACTTTTTATGAAACTTTATGGACTATCTTTATGTTCAGATGTTAATGAATCATATAAATTATACCTTGCCCATGTGGTGGACCTGTCAGTGCGGAGCACTGTAATTGCTTAGGGGTCTGCTCGACTGATTTCACAACTGAAATGTTAAGCATATGTCTCAATAGTCAATATGTCTCTAAAGACTTGCCTAATATTCTACATCCCAAGATAATCTGTCACAGTTGATACCCTAGGGATTTTATTCTTAAATATTGTGTTTTTTCTTATGGTAGATGAAAATGAAGCAGAGAGACCAGAGGAAGAAAAATCTAGGTGAGTATCCTGACAACTGGAAGCCCTGTAGCATGGCTGCACAAAACCTGTGCTCACTACGTTCTTCTTCCCAGCTCCTACCAACTTTCAAAGCTGGTAGGATCTTAACCCACTCTGGTGTCTTTGAAAGTGTCCTTAAGATAGTATATTTGGACTTTGCTTTTCTTTGAAATGGCTGTACCTGTGAAATTGGGTCACTTAAGTATGAGAGTTAGTTTAACTGTATGGACAGCAATAACCACTCACAGAATGCCAACAGGTCTTTTATTTTTGTAATCGTTGTGCTTTGTGATCTTAATGATGGATCAGGACTTGTTTGGGATAATTTAGCAATGGAAAAACATCCTGTCTCCCAAAGAGTTTGCAGTGCAGTTGCAAAAACAGCAATACAAGGAAGCAGTGGAAGATTACCAGGTGGTCTGATGTACAGATCACGTCTGCTTAGGCTTGCAGGGCTAGCATGGTTAGTTTTTTTTTAACCAGTAAGACAGTATTTCAAAGAAACTTAGAGAAACTTAGGAAAGCTTTGGAAGTATCTGAGGGGAACCTGCTTGAGTTACAAATTGCTATATGAGGGCACAAAGATGCTCCCTTGGAAATCTAAAAAAGTTAATTTAGATTAGTAATGAGAAGTGACTGGAAAAGGGAATCAATCACTTGTGCTAAATGAAGGAAGTCTCATAATTGGTAAAATATGGAAATTATTGATTGTCAAGGTATATTAAACAAATAAAGGGCAAATCAATTTGTGAAAACATACATTGTTATTTTCTGTAGTTGTTTCCAATTTTTCAGTGAGAGCTCTTGCATTTGGTTAGCTTTGGTGGACTGCTTGTTCGTAAGCTTGCTCAGTTGCTCCTTTGAACTCAAGTCAACTTTGACAAGCACAGAGTGACAAAGCAGTAATTACCTCCACCACATGACTATAAATGATATCATTGTGAAGCAGCTAGAGGTGTGATTATTTGATTCCCATTATTTCTGAAGTATAAGAGTTGTTTTCTTTGACTTTTTCCATTCATTTAGCAGGTTTTTAGGGCTCTCTTGCATTTGTCTTGAATCTTGTCTCTTCCAGGACAAAGAGTTCTAGTTATTTATTTGCTCTTTATTTAGAAGCTATTCCATATCAGTTGATTCCTTATGTTCAGTTACCTTTTCTTGACCTGGCATATTTGTCACTACTATTGTTACTTAGGAAAATTACTTGCATGGAGGCCAAAATGATTTTTAGAAAGTGTACTCCAGTTTTTGGTCAATGGTGTCTAGCTTGGCATTTGGCTGTCACAATGCAGTTTTGGACAAAAAGCATAACAAATACTAACTTACCCATCTTAAAATTTTGTTGAGAACTGTGGAAGTATGGGGACAGTTCAGCTGTTAAAAGTTTTGGTCTCTGGCCTCTCAGATTTGGCGTTGTTTGTATATACAGAAATTGTGATGTGTTATTCAGGTTCTGTACCTAGTCTGTCATTTTACCAGGTGATGAAGTGAAATGATCAAGCTTGAACCCTGAGGCAGTAGCTGGGCTGTGTTGGGGGCAACGCTCACGGGTGTGTTGCCAACAGAGTATGGGGTTAGATTCATTCTACTCAATAAAAATTGCCGGTTGCACACTCTGTTTCATAAATATCTTTTCAGTGAAAGAATATTATTTCTAGATGGCTCCCTACTTACTCTGCTATTTGTGGTGCAGCATCCTAACAGCTAATGGGACTGTGAAAGTTAAAATATTACTGTGTAGGAAACAGCCCTATGTAGGCTCAGTGAGACAGCTCATGGGCCTGGATGTCACAGTACTCATCCTTTCAGATGGACCAGTAGTTTTAAAATTTTTACAGTTCTCAGTCTACAGTTAAATATAATTGAATTAGTCATTGCATTGTAACTATTCCATATGGGAGAAGGAAATTTCACAATGCTGATATGGGAATTCTGTTTAGTGACATATTATCTGGGGATGTTTAAATGCTTTTTTTCCATTATGTCTTTGAAAAGTGTCAGTCTGCAGGGAAAAAAAAATCAAACAGCTTATTCTCCCTTCATAAGTTACAAAGTATTTCAGTTTGATTTCAAAGGAAGATCCAAGTGTAATGCCTCATTGCTTCCAACTATTCTATGAACATTCAGTTAGTATGATTTATGATAGCAAAATATTGCTAATATAAAGTTATATTCATCTTGGTTTTTTTAACAAGTCAACTTTGTTTTCTAATCAATGCTGAAGACAACTGGAGTTTTGGCTTTTCATCTGGAATGAGGAAGCAAAGCTTTTTTTCATCATTAGCTGATACCTGTGAAATAGCATGTGCATAAATACCTAGTTTCACCTTTTCCTGTTTGTTTTTGTTTAAGTGTTCCACCCCCACCTGGAAGTGAAGAGGAAGCTGCAGAAAATGGCGTTGTGAAAACGGTAGTTTTAAACATGTTTTTGAAATACTGTTTTAAAATGTTGTGATGTAATGACTTTCTGGGAATCCATAATTTGACTAGGACTTATATTTAAATGAATTAATGCCTAAGTGTGCACCTTTTTTTTCTAAAATGTGTTTGTGAGCTGCAGAAACTGTAGAAATTACTAAATTAGGAAATCAATTTTCTAGTTAAGTCCAATTCTTAAATCTAATTTACAGAAAATAAATAAATAGTACTCGTAGGTTTTTTGGGGGGGAGACAGACGGTGCCTGAAGACACCTCTCTTTTCTCAGAGACATGCTTTTCAAAATGATGGTTTGTTTTTTCTTAGTGATGGGAAAATAAAGTCCTCTGAGCATTTTTCTTATTTTGGATATGATAGACAAGGAGAATTTGCGAAACTATGTGAAAGTGTGAACCAAGAGATGAATTACACATGCCTTTCAGAGGCAATGTAACACTTACTTGGGGTGGTCTTCAATGTTTGATATGTGTGATGACATCAGTGTTAGTATGATGATGGAAAGGACCAAGAAATTGAATTTACAGTTGCTGTGTTGGTTAAAGGATTCAGGTTACTGTGAATGGGAAAAATTTAACTGTGAGAAGTTCTATGAGAAGATTGTAGTTTTACTTCAGTGGGAATTTTTGACTTATATACTACAAGAAATAACTTTAAATTATGTAGAAACCATTATTGAGATATTTGTGCAGGTTTCAAGGACTGGCCTCTTAGGGAAGTACTTTTTTTACAGTAACTCTAACACTTTATTTATGAAAGGCATTACAGTTTATTTAAAATTGGGAAAGACGTTATTAAAATCTTAAAACTTACTTCAGTTGTCTAAACTGAAAAGCTACCTAAAGTGCATCAAAAGTGTTTGTATTTCTGGAAATCCTTACAGGCTCCATTTTCTTCTACTTGCATGTTTTAAATTTTTTTAATCTATATATAGCCTGGCATTGTTAGGTTATCATTAGAATGTCTCCACAAAATTGAGAACTTAATTGTAAATGGTGTCCATGAATGTTCTAAGCAGCAGCTTAGAAAAATGGATGTTGTTCAAGTTGATGGAATAGGAGCAGGTGAATATTTCTGTGCAGAGGGAACTAAAAAATCATTGCTTATAAGTGAAGTGGGTTTTGGTTGAAAAGGTACATTGTCCAAACAAAATTTTATTTCCTGTTTGATGCCTTTGTAGTGACATCTGTGTGGGTTGCCTGATGAATGGTGAATTTGCACTTTTCAGCCATGTGGAATTGAAAGACTGTCTTCAGCTGTCATTTACAGAATATCCATACTGATCTAGACTTGCCCCACCTTCCCTACCCCAAGAACAGACTCTTCATCATTATGAAATTATATTAATGTTGTGTAATGAGGATGAACTGCGCTCCAACATCTTACTTTCTAAGGAGCTGTTGATTTTTGTTGATTTTCTTTATGTACAGGGCCACTTAATAGATGGTATAGTAGACAAGGGCTGGAACCCAGCTGTGCATGGATAACTGAAGGCTGCTAGGGCAGAATCAGCTTGGCTTCCACGAGTTCAGTCTTTTGCTGAAGAATTCCAATATGTGAATAAGAGTGATTTGGTTGAAAAGTTCATTTGAATTCCACAAAGTTTTAGAGGAAGTTCCTCACCAAAGTATTTTTAAAAACTGTGCAGTTACAGAATGAGCCGTATGTGGATAACTGATTTTAGCTGGTTTGTAATAGATAGAAAACACAGGGTAGAAGTCAGGGTTCTATTTTCACAGTAAAGGAAAGCCACCTCCAGAGAGGATTCCCTGGAATTTTATGCTTAACCTGTGCTGTTTAATGTATTTACTTGGAAAAGAGCTAAGTTGTGAAATTAGGAGTTTTCTGATGATTCAAAGTTAATCAAGATAGTGAGATTGAGGTCTAACTGGGAAGAACTGACTGGTTAATATATGTTTATTGAATTCTGCGTAGAGAAAGGAGAGTGATGTTCATTGGGAGGAAAGAACCAGATCTACAAAAAAATAAAGTAATGAATTGATCATTGCTATGTAGTAGGGACATGTTTAGTGCTTGTCTGGAGCCTAAAAAGCTCCATGTATCGTACAGCATACAGCGTGCTCTCGCATCTGATTTTTCAGTCTGTTTGCTGAAATGTCTCAAGTATTTTATGTAGCTTACTTACTTAAGGAACTAGATAGATTTCTCCAATGTTCATCATCAGCTGGGGAAACATTTACTTGAGTTATGCTGAGTATATAATTGATGATGGCAAGAAGCTAGTCTTCTATATCTTTTAGTCCTTTCCTGAATGACAATGTAAGAATAGAACCAGTGTGTATGAGCTAGATAGAGGGAAGGAGGATATTAGATAATGGAAACTCTTTTATGTTTGAGAAACTGAACCTAGTATTAAAGACACTTCTCTATTTTGATCCAGATGTTTCAGATACTTGTAACCTCCTGAATTTGCTGTTAATGCTACTCAATTCTAATGTCTAGGAAGAGGAGAATTTTCTTCTTTCAAAGCTTTCTAGAATGGATGGTTTTGTCTGGATTGTGTTTCCATTGTGAAGGTAAGTGACTGCTTTTTGTCTAAGCAATGACTTTTTCTTTTATAGAAGGTGGCAGAGGCTGAGGATGACAGTGATAGTGATAGTGATGATGATGAAGATGATGTTCAAGTCACCATAGGGGATATTAAGACAGGAGCTCCACAGTTTAGGTAAGTTATTTGCAAACATTAACTGAGGAAACATTTGAGATTATATTTAATTGTAAATGCAGTCTCTTTAATGCTTGTAATTTATTTGCCTTTTTAATATTGATATTCTTAATATTTTTTTATTCTTTTCCAAATATTTGCCATTTAATACTTGCCAAAAATGGCAGATTGTGTGCACAATTACTGTCAATTAAGAACTTTGTTAGTTCTTTAACAATGTTTTTAATGATACAGTGGCTTGAAAACAAGTGAAATGAAATCAGTGGAGTGCAAGGAAGAGTTCTATATAAGTTTAAATTGTGTTTTCAGATTTGAGAAATGATTGTATTAAGTTTGTAAATGCATGGGTTGTTTCTTATTAGGGAATGGCTATGTTATATAGCATTTTTTGGGTCGTTACTGTGACAGTGACATTTTGGTTGCAAAGGATAGAATGGCAAGAGCATGAGAAGTGTTTGTCCCTCATCCTGTTTGTAGTGGACACAGTTCTAATTAGACCTTTGTAGTTTCAATCCCAATTGATGTTCTCAAATAAGATTTTAATCTACTTAAGAATGAAACTGTGAGTCTCTGGAGATTATTTCTCAAGATCATTGTTTGGGCATTTATACTGATCTTGCTACTTTTATTGCCCCGTATTCCTTCTGATCTTGCAAAAGGGCTTATTTTTACTGAACACTTTCATACAGTGCTAATTTTACCCAAAATTATGAAATAATATTTTTCATTGAATGGAAATTTGCTGAGGGACATGGTTTGCTTGTTTTTCTTGGCAATGCTAATATTTTTATGCTTATTAAAACCAGAGTTACTAGGGTGCCATTTCTTAAATTATGACAGGTCTGCAGGTGGGTCTGACTCATGTATATAGTGTTTTTAACTTTAGAATGCAGGTGATTTACTCCTGTTTGAAACATAGTATTTTTAAACTTTCAGTGTTTCATGTTCTAAAATAATGTGCAAATGAATGTAATAGAAGAAGCGCCAATTCTTTCAGTTCTTTTTTTTTCTGCGTTCAGTAACTTGCAGTGTTCTTGTGGTCTAGGCAGTGGCTTCCAGCTTTGTGGTCCTAAAGCAAAACTAGATTTATATTCTCAGTGATTTGCTGATGCTCTTTCCATGTATGCAGGAACAATGAGCAGGTGATCCTAAGTCTAATTAGAGCAGAAAGTTTTATATAGAAATGCCTGTCTTCTGAAAAGTCTTCTTTTCTGGGTGAATTAGACATAAAGTTCACAGAAGAGCAGAAATCTAAAACAAATGGAACATTGTACATTTCAACTGCAGTAGAACAAGTCTGTTTTATAGGATTAAACAGTTTTCCATATAGTAGTTAGCTGCAGTTTAAAAATCCTAATAGATTTGTTTCAGAAAATCATGCACAAATACAGTGTGGCAGATCAGAAGGTTAAATGTTTTGTGTTGGTTTTTATGCTGTTGTAGCACTTGAAAGAAAACTAGCACTGCATGGAAGTGGATACTGTAAACCATACCCTGATCTTCTAATTATATGCAAATCTCATGATGTATATGGGTCACCTGTGAGGATAAGTTACATTACACACAAATGGTAGGGAGAGCTAGCTCTTAATGTTACAAATGAACAATTCTGTAATTCCTAAGGTAGTTAGATCTATGCAGTAGTTAGGTTTCCAAGGTTTTTTTGAAGAAAGCTCTCAAGTATTTTAGAAAGTGAAAAATTGCATACTTTTCTGTTGTTTACAAGGGTAGATGATTACTAGAAGTACATTGAAACAGCACTTCAGTCATTTTAGAGAAATGCTTGTATTTTTCACTTCTGTACAGATTAAATGGAATGATTATGAAAAGATAAAATGATCCATCTAAACCCTTTTTTTTAAAATTTATTTTGTTTTTACTCTAATCCCCAGACTGTCATCTGTATCCCTAAATGAACTGCATTTTTCCTTTCTCTCTCTTCTTCTGGTTCTGTCCATTCTTGTTTCTATCAAGGTCTTTATCCTTTCATCTCAGGAAGAGTGACTGGAACTTGCTTCACTACTGTTTATTAGTTGGAGAAGTTGCTACTGAGCATAGAAAGGTACTCTCTCTTCCTCCTAGGCTGATCTCTTTACCTTTACAGTTACCAGCTTGGAAAGCTAGAGATTCAGGATGGTGATTGAGCCTGGGTCCAATATGTTTCTGGATCTAGCTATCTCTTGTTTTGTGTTTTCTTCTGGTTTAAAACTTTTCTTTGTCTAATTCCGGTTTTTGTTAATTTCTTGAAGTTATGGAGCAGCACCTGTGAATCTCAATATTAAGGCAGGAGGACGAGCTTATGGATCTTCTGGTAAGAAAATTTACTCAGTAATATTAGTAAAAAACCCCAAAACATATTGGATATTGTTTTGGATTAGGAAAATAATTGTTTATTTTAAAACTTATTGATAATTTTTTTCTAGCTTTTAATTTATTTTTTATTATTCTAAGTGTAATGGTACTGACAAAATTCCATTTGGTAGAGACAGAAGGCTCTAACTAACTTTTCTTCACAGGTGCAAAAGTTAAGGGACTGGATCTAGATGCACCAGGGAGTATTAATGGTGTGCCACTTCTGGAAGTAGATTTAGATTCTTTTGAAGATAAACCTTGGAGAAAGCCAGGTAATGTCTGGTTTATGTTCACTGATATGTAGGTGTTCAGTAGGTTATTTTAATAGTTGTTTCTGTTGAGTGCATGTAGATGTCATTTTACCTATCTCTCAGAGGTACTGTACAGCATAATTTGGAAAAAGCAACTATGTTACTTGTTACCTTCCTGCTGTGCCACAGAGTGCTTGGTGTGCCATGTTTGTTAGTATACATCTCCATCGCATGTCAGGAGAGATAGGCCATTTTTTTAATACATGTGTATCCTGAGCTCTCCTTGGAAATCTGTGTTCCTGTGGAGATTTCTGCCATTGCTCTGTGCCATGGAACACTAGACAAAGCAAAATGTGCAAAATAGTTCTGGCTGGTTTTAGCATGAAGAATGGTGAAATGTAACTTCCCGTGCTATGTTGTGTTCATGCATAGGCATCCTAGACATGAGCTTTGAATAAGAAACTGGGACTTGCTGCAAAGACTTTCCATGAGTCTCCTCTGTTTTGTCTCGTTGGCTCAAGTGGTTTGTCCAGGCTTGTCTAATTTTACCAGCGTTGATTTGGTTTTTTAGTACCAGTACATCTTGCTGCTGCATATAGGTTTTTTCTTATGTTTGTGTATTGCTATGGTAGTACAAATAGTGTCTGCAAAATGGAAAATAGAGAAGCCTTTGATGATTATCTGGTGTTTGAAATGTTAGCTGTATTGAATATATTCTATGCATTTGAGTTACAACTGTTCTCTCTTACCCTAAAAATACTTCATGGCATCACATGAAACTAGGAGCCAAAACAAAGTGAGAAGTCAAATACAGAACTAGCTAAACAAAAGGGACTGGTTCTTCACTGAACATAAAGCAAATCTATAGATCTTACATTTATCTTGTTGTAAAGATGTGGGAGATTATAATATCCCATGATATTCTCTACCCTTGGTCCCCACTTCATGATGCTAGGCAAGTTTGTGTTTCTGACTAAATTTTAGTGGGTTTACAATCTTAGCAATGAGCACTCTGTCTATTGATGAATTGTACATTTCAGTTGTGCTTTTTAGATCAATACCTAATCAGTGTTGATGCTCTAAGTAGAGGTGTGTATATATGTTTAGTGGAGGAAGGATGAACTTTGTAATGTCCTAAAAAACCTATGCTTCTCTGCTTAAAGGGGCTGATCTCTCAGATTATTTTAACTATGGCTTCAATGAAGATACCTGGAAAGCTTATTGTGAAAAACAAAAGAGAATACGAATGGGTCTTGAAATTTTGCCAGTTACCTCAACCACAAATAAAATCACGGTAAATAGTGATTTTTTTGTATTGTACATGTTTTTTTCCCTGTAAAGCTGCTTGTGAGTCATAAGCTTGTTCTGCCCAGTTCAGTAGATTTGTTAGAGTTTGCACCTGACTCCCTTCCCTGAACCTTGAGTGTTACTGTGTTGCTTCACTGGCAGTTTGTGTGGATAGTGTGACAGACAGCTACAGCTAGATTGCATCTGTACCTTTATTGAGACTGTGGCCCATCATTTCAGAATTGTGTGGTATCTTAATGGGCAATGTGTTATTTAACTTAGGCTGAAGACAAAGCTATGGAACTAAGACCAAGTGCAGAGATTCTCGATGGCAGATACCATCTTTTAAAGGTGAATTTTAGTAAAATTTTGTTGGTTGCTCTCATTTTTCTTGGGTATTGCTTCCCATGCCAGCACAGACTGATAGAAGAACAACTGATATGGACGCAGCCATTATTTCATACTCTCATCCTACATCAGTGACTTTCTGTGTATGTCACAAAATGTGGATTAAAAAGTGTTGCTTTGTTCATCACTCTTCTGCAAGCATGTGAGTTAGTGGCCTGGTGAACTAACTAATTTCCCAGTGAAATTAATTTTTCTTGATGTGATGGTTTATTTGTAGTTGTAGTGTGTTCATTTGTGCAGATTAAAGGATTTGTGCAGATGTGGTGGGGAAGCTTTTGTAGATTATGGCATGTTTGTTTTTCCTGTGGCATTGTAGCTCTTACTACAATGTTTGTAACAGTTATCCTTGACAGCTCTGATAAGAAAATCAATCTTCCATATTTTTGTGTTGCTCTTCTGGGGTTAGCTAACAATTAATTGAGTTATGTATAATAATTTTTCCATTCAGAAATCCTGGTTTTCAGAGAATAGAACGACATGACAGCATTTATCTTAAGGATTGAACTTTATTTTTATTTTCTCAGTTTCTCATTTACGTCTTTGATACTAAACTAAAAATTATACCACAAAGGTTATTTATTTTACCTATTCTTAATATGTAGTCATTTTTGTTCTTGAACTGTCTTTGAAGTGACTTGGAACGGTTTCTTTCTCCTGTGTACTCCTGTCAGTTGCAGATACAGAACTGTCAATTGCAGACAGGTGTTTTACTTGCTACTTGAGGATATTAAATTATTTTGATTTTATTCTAGCAAGAATGGATCAGAAGGTTTCTGGGGCTTTATACCTTTCTCAGGTATCATTATAATAGTACTGTGGGACAGTAGAAATAGTGAACAGTAGGAGTTACAATTTGCAACTGACTGTAATCTCAAACTTTTCTGAAATGTTCTGAAGGAAAAAGGATAAGTAGTCCAACCCAAAACTTCCCCTATTTCCAGCTCAGTACTGACTCTGGTGATCAAACAGTACTGGTAATAATGTTGTTGTAAGAGTTTGTTGTGTTTTAAAAGGAGTTTACATGTAATTATTAATTTCATTAACTTTTTTCATTCTCTTCTGAAACAGTCTCATGTAATTCCCATTATATTTCCATGTATTTTATATTAATCTCCTGTAACTAGCAAGAATGTCTCCTACATTTTCCAATTGCTCATTAATTTGTAGAAGTCTTTTTCAGATAAATACTTCGACCTTTTCCACTCTTATTTCTGGATAGGAAACATTAATTTAATTTTAATGAATTTTAACTATTTATGTGCATTTTTATGTGTTTGGAAAAGATGTGCCCATGTTCAGAAGCAAGGTTCTGCAGAAACATAATAGTTCACTTGCCTACAAGCTGTGAGATCACAGCTTATACAAGGTTATAGCATGAGTGAGCTAGCTACATAGAGTGGTGTAGCTGGTACAGTGGGAGTGACTTTAAAAATTGAATCACTGCATATTTGTCTTTAATACTAACCCATACAGGTTTTCATGTCACGTGTAGCTGCTGCTGAACAAAACAATACTTGATGTACTTGCACCAAAGGTTTTGCATAGCTTTAATGGTGTCTTTAATAAAAGAAGTGTCTGGAATTTTGCAGTACTTCAGCAAGAGCAGGGTGTTTCTGAAGTATTCAGTCTGAACTAATGAAAAGTCTTTCACAGTTTGCACAACCCAGAATCAAGGTGACTTCCTGGTATGACTAAGAAATTAAGTGGTTACTAGATCTCACAATCAGTGAGGGAGATGGAGAATCCATTCAAGTTTCTTGTCTCATGGTTTGCTGGTAGTGGATAGCAGGCTTGTTAGATATCTTTGTTATGATTATGAAAAGTTTTTTTCAATAAGTGTCCTTCTTTTAAAAATCAAGATGTAATTTGGTTCATACAGGAAATTCTTCAGGAAAATTATTTTGGTTTGTTCACATACAAATGAAGTGCTTGGAAAATAAATATTTAAGCTGTCTAATCTTTTATAACAATTCATTCTCTGGCATATTGATTTATATTTATATATATATATATATATATATATATATATATCAAACACAGTACTTAAGTAATATCTCACTAAAAGATACATAATTTTGCTAGTTGTGCAGAGGTGAGAGTTTTTGAAATTCTGAATAAAGTTGGACTTACTTTCTTTTGGTATTGACTGTGTTTTTGTTGAGTGTTGGAGCTACTGCACTTGCAAGGTTAAACTAATGATGAAACATTATTTTGAAGGTACAGCAAGGCAGAACTGGAAATTTGGAGAAAGAGTTGGCAGTGCAGTCGACCAAACCAGATTTCACATCTCCTCCTGCCTTATTTAAATCAGGAATTCCAACAAACAGGTCAGTTGGCTGTAACTCATGACCAAAAAACTCTTTGTACTGTTACCTCTATGTCTTTGAAGTTTACAATTTTTTATAGAAAAATAAGGAAAATATGTTTCTGTAACAGGTAAAATGAAGGGTAGAGATATCCTTATCACATTTACCATAATCATACAGGAATCCTATACTTCCTTCTTGGCTCTTTGGGAAAAAGTAGAAGAAAAGGGGAGAAAAAACAGCAGGACCAAGTAACAAGACAGTTACAAAAATCTACTTGTTGATTTATGACACTGTGTTTTCTGTGTGTAATTAAATTTGCCATCATAATACTTCTTGTTAGGGTCCTGATGAGTATTTTAACTAACTCATTTTTTCAGTTAAACAAGATGGAATCTGACAGCTATGACTTTAGCAAGTGGAGGAATTCCTGGAACCTAGTCTCTTTCCTGCAAGGCAGCTTTGGTTTCTCCATATTTGAATATTATACTTTCTTTGAAAATTGGAGAGAGTATGTCCTTACTGTGTTCCTTCTCCCAGCCCCAGGCTTTAATAAGTTCTGTCTTCTGTATCTAAGCCACTGCTGTTTGTTATTTGGCACTTGGCTTAGGATGACTCCATGCTTCTGCTTTACTTGAGTTATTTAGTGATCCTGTTTAGTTGTTTTGGTTCTGTGCAAATTAAAAGCCCTTATATTACATCATATTACAAACAATGGTAAGAAAGGTAGAACAGGTTGTTCATTGGACACTTTGGTTGTCAGCCATTAAAGATGAGGAGCTATCACCCATCTTTAGCACTGCATCCATAAGTGCCTTGACTAATTTAGAGGCACTTGTGTTCAGTTATTCCATCCTGTAAGAGTCAGTTCAACACCCAAATGTATTTGTCTTGGGGGGAGGGTTAGGGGGCAGGAGGAAGTCAATCATAGCCTTGCCTGCACTTTTCTTTCACTTCTAGAATATTCCTTCTGGTAGCCTAAATTTTTCTCTGAACTATCAGGTTATGCTGCTCTGTGTTTAGTAGATTTTAGTTCTGTTTGTCTGTTTTTCTTAGTCAAAAGAAACGAGAAGAGTTTCCCAAACTTTGTGCTAACCCTGTAGCTGTTTTTAAAATTTTCTTTTCTGAATTGCTTTTAACGTATGATATTCCTGTAACAGAGTTCTCAAACTGGAATGTATTGTTCGCAGGGTAAGGATTCCAAATCTATATCTAGCATAGGTTTTGTTACAAGATTTCAATTCTTTGTTCATCTCAGTGCTGGACAGAAAAGCTCTAAACTACTTTGGGAAGTAATTGACAACCAGGATATTAAAATGTAGTTAAGTTGAAAGTTGTAGAAAAAATGCATTGTGTAGATTATTTGGTTGTGTGAAATTTGCAGGTGTGATGACTGTGTCATTTCCTGACATTTATTTTGAGATACCACTTTGTGGCATATCACTTTGACAATTGTATCACTTGTGCATTCCATTGGTAGAATAGGTTGTGTTGTATGTATTTAGTGTGAATACTGTAATTGTAAGTTGTTACAATGACAAAACTGACATCTTCCCTTATTTAATACCTGCTTCTATGGATACACTTGCTTAAAATATATTATTCTGTAAGGAAAGGTATTTCTACCAAGTTGTCAGAAGAGATTTTGAAAGAAAACTGTATGGTCAGAAGTCTGAGTAGCTCAATGAGAATATGTATTGAATATATGAGAATACATATTAGCTGGATTATATATATTTCTACTTTAATGACTTATCCATAATGCATCTACTGTTTTCTGTTTCTAAGTGCCTGTATTATTGACTTCTGTATAACCAGATAGTGTTTTATGGGGTTACACTAATTTCTTTCTTTAGTTAAGAGTTTATTTTAGGTAGACAGAAAATTTTCAGCAATGTAACCCTTCAGTAATTTAAAATAATTGCCTTTATGCCATGTGGCATTTGCAATAATCTTGTTGAGAAATTGCTGGAAGCATTTCCAGAGAAGTTTCAGAGAAATTAGCTCATCAGTGTAGTGTGCTATTTATCAGCTTTATCTGTGCTTATGGCTTTCTGTAAAAAGATATTTTAAAGAAAATGGGTTTCTGATCTTTTATTTCCATGAAAAATACCAGTTCAGCCTTGCAAGAGTAAGTGATGGAAACTCAGGTGTTATTTTGAAAAATATAGTGTGTTTTTTAAAAAAATATAAAGTGTGGTTTTATACAAATGGTTTCTTTAGTAAATCTATTAGGTTCTTATTCATATCAGTTAGTGGTGAGCTCAGCAAAGTTGAGGCTGTCCTCAAGAGGAGGAAAATAAACCATGAAATACATAAGAAAAACAAGAAAGAAGAGAAGAAATATTGAAGCATATTATAATTCCATACATATTAGACTGTACTGTGTATAAAGTCTACTGAACAAATGTGGCATCCCATAGTTAGTCTGATTCTGAACAGTCATATGGGGGTGTTCCAAAAAGCAGCTTATTTATTTTATCTGTGGTAAGGATAGGGATTTTTGAAGCTATGAACTTGGAAAATAACTGGATTTGCCTTTGTTTTTTCTTCTTTTTTCCCCCTCTTTCTCTTTGCTCTGTAGAATCTAAGCTGAGCTTGCCAAATGAGATTGAGTTATCTTTCTGAATTAATCTCCATGGAAGTGGTATTCTCAGTGCAAATAGCTCATAAATAACCATTCTCTAATTAGAGTGAGATAACTCAGAGTTGCTGGAATGTTCCTTTCAAGCTACACTTTGTATGAACTCTGCTGTGGGTTCATGTGCATCCCACACGTGTGGCTTGCCTTTTTATGTTTCAGAGGATCCTTTGGGAATGCATCTGTATCCCAGGTGCCTCGATCACGTAAGGGACAGACCAAGCCCTTCCCTTTCTTTGCTTACAGCACTGAGACAGAAACTGAGTCTTGCCTGCTACTTATCACAACTCTGTTTAATGTCTAGGGAGTTGTAGAAGTTTCTCCTTTTGCCATCTTGCTGTGACTTAATGTGTGTGTCACTTAGCATGTGGTTGGAGGTGTCATCTGCTTCTTCGTTTGCAACTGAATCTATGCTTTCTCCTGTTCAATTTCTAACTCTTTTAGTGAAATTCTCAATGAAATTGTTATTGCAATCTTGGAAATACAGAATTTGTCAAGTTCAAGGTATGATGGCAAAATCCATCATTATGAAAAATAGTATCTTGGCAGTTGTTGGGAAGAACAATGGACATAACACTATACAGCATTATTTAAATAATAAATATAAAGTATAATCTCATTGAGATTGAGTGAACACAGGTATATGCTTCAGAATCTAAAAAAATGAAGTGAAACTGTTTATTTCAGGAAAATTGATGTATAGGAACCAACTAATTGCTAGTCTGGGTTTGCTTCATTTGATATTGCAGTGGTGTGTTTGGGCTGCTTCCCAAACCAGAATTAATATTATTGTAATATGATTGGGGCATATATTGCTTTAATACCCCATACTCTTGCATTGGTATTGTGTGTGTTTTCGGTGCTGATTCTAAGAGTTGCTGGCAGTGTGCAAACAGGACAAGAGAGGAAGAGTCTTAATTCTGCTGTGTACATCACTCCCAGTGGAAGCCCTGTAAATCAGTGGTGTGAGCCAGGCAGGGACTTTGTGCTGTAGGAGTGTCATTTGTTGTACACAAGGACTGAAGCTGGTAAAATGAGTTTTCTAGGATATGGTTTAGAGAATTAAGAGAGGATACCAGTGATGGAAGAGAACAAGTGTCTTAGAACTCTCAAAACAAATGCACTATCAGTGAAGATTAAGATGGTGAGAACATAGGTTTAACAACTGTTTTATAGTACCTATGTTCTCAATTCAGTTACTTAAAGCAAAGTAATAGTCCAGTGTAGCAGTGCTGGAAGGCCATGCAAGACCACTGGGGAAGTTTAGAAAAGCAGATGTTGATTATGGGAACAATCTAACTTCTAGCATGGGGTATCAGAAGTCCAGAGAGTTTCTGACACTTCTGTTATCGTTGTATAGAATATATTGCTGTGGAGTATACACTCTTTAATTGAAGGAGTGTTCTTGGACTCTCATACCATCACACTGATTTTGTTTGGTTTTTTTTTAAACTCTAAAGTGTTGTGCTTAATAAGCTTACTTTAACATCTAGGAGGAAGCTCTAAACCCAGATACTAAAAAGCTCAGAGGACAGGCATTTGTATCATCCTCAGTATGCAGTCTGCTATGAAACTTCAGATAATCTCTGAGAGATCTGACTGTTACTTCATGCTCTAGTGTCTGCTGTGTCTTTTTCAGTTGCATTGCAGTCTAGGTATCTGAGCAATGGGAGTCCAAGTTATCAGTCTGGCAGAACTCTGAGCCTATAATTCCAATTTACAGTTGTTCTCCCTAATATTTGTATTTGTGTGGTTAGTAGTACACTAGATGCCAAAAAGACAAGAACTCCTGAAACTAGAAATACTTTTTACTTTCTATGGATTTGTTTTCTGTGGAAATTTCCGGAAGGTTTTTTCCAGTGTTTTACTGTTCTATATCATGCTCTTGGTAAAATTTATCAGTTTTATCTACAGTGGTTTCCTTTATAGGTGAAACCCCAAGTGAAAATCTGTGTCCCTTACCGCTGAGACACAGATTTTGTACCTTTGTTTCTCTTAACCATGAGCACTGTCGTTTTATTGCTCATTTTCTAACAAAGTTGACCCAGGTGAATCCTACTTTTTAACCTCTCTTAGAAGTCAACAGTGGCCTGCAGAGCAGGTAGAATCATAGAATGTTAAGAGGTTGGAATGGACCTAAAGCATCATTTAGCTCAACCTCCCCTGCCATGTGCAGGGACATCTTCCCCTAGACCAGGTTGCTCAAGGCCTTAGTTCAGCCTGTTTTTTATAACTCTTATGCTGACAGATTTTGTTATATCTGCATAAAAGTTATACAATTTCTATAAACCTTGGTTTCTGGCATTTTAGGGCTGCAAACAGAAATGGTCACTATACTTTAGATTGTTCCTCTCTTCAAAATAGTGATTCCTGTTGTCACAAACATCAGGCTTTAGTTTTACTAGATGACATTCATATTTTGTCATATTTTGTCCTATTGTCTGGTCTGATACCTGGAGTACTTCATTTGTGTCAGTGTATTCCTCTGAGATTAATTTACTGAAGATTTTGAGATATTGATTATACTTTGAGTTTTAGTGGTTTTGTTTTATGCTAATGTTTTTTCTTCTGCCTTATCTTTGTTTGATCTTCCATGGAATCCTTCATTATGGTTTCATGCAATTTAGAAATTACTTTTAATTAATAGTTTATAGCTGGTTCACGTTAGATTTTTGAGAAAGTTCTGCTTGATTTAGTCTTTTCTTACTGAAGTTTTGTGATCTTTGTTTGGGGTTTTTTTTTGTTTGGGTTTTTTTTTGTAACAGCAAAGCAGAAGTACTGTCTTTTATGGGGGGAAGGAGACTGCTGTAGGGTCAGCTTTTGTCTTTGCTTATCAAGTCTTTTTTGCTGCATTGTTTAGTTCTGTACTCTTGCATAGTTCAGCAAATGCATCACCTTTAATGTTCTTCAGAAATAGTGTTTTGTGTTTTCTACAGAAGAAAGAAGAACTTTTGCCATTTAGAATGAGAGAAGTCCATAAGGCTTTTTTCTCTCACCTTTTCTTTTTCTTCCCCCTTTTCTGATTCTGTTTGCCCTGTGTTGCAGGCGGATATCTGGCACAATAGATGTGATTGGACAGAGCATCACTATCAGCAGGGTGGAAGGACGACGGCGTGCTAATGAGAACAGCAACATACAGGTTTTACATTGCAGTTTTGCATTCTATTTTTGACTAAAAGACATTTTTGCTTTTCCCATAGCTTCTGACTAAAGCACCACTGTATGTGAATGAGTAACACATAAGTAACTTTAAGTCCAGAAGTAAAGTTTTGGCAGTTACTGAAATATATTAAGATGAAGTAATTGATAGATTTCAAAAATGTTTTGGTATACCTCTTACTGAAAAGAAATGAGTGATACTGCAGACTTAGAATGCAGGAGACAGCATTGGCTCTGCTAGATCTGTGTGGGATTGTGTTTTGTTTATGGAGTGAAAAGATAAATATTTGAACTCCCCATTTGTCCCCCTATTCCTGTCAGACACTAATGCTGGAAGTGTAAGCCTCCTTGTATGTAGTTTGAGAAATGCAGTCTTTTAAAAATAAGGTGTGAAGGAGTAAATAGTTGGTAGTAGCTTGTTTTTAATTATATTGTAGTACTTTACCAAAAACTGCAAGATTAGTCTTTATGGTTTTAGTATAGACTTTTATTATCCTCAGAAAGCAACTAAATCTATACAGATAAAATACACATCTGAAGAATTAGAGAGAAGGATCAGGGTTGCTTGGTGCTCCAGTTGCATTTCCATGCCAACTTGGGTTGAGGTTAAACAGTGAAAATAGTAAAGGATTGTAGTGCTGATATTGAAAACATTACCATGTGATTTTCATCTGATCTTGAAGTATTTAAGTAATTTATGATCTTGGGTTGTTTTCATGCTTTTCAGATTGATTTTTAAATATTTTCCATTATACAAATTTAAGGTGCTCTTAGACCTTTAAGGGGCAAATAAGGGACACTGAACATAGGTGTATGCAGGTGGAACTTACACCATCTGAATATGGGTCTTTAGATGTGAAGTGATACTTTCCTATTTTAGTAACTGAAGGAGAGGAAACCTGTCTTGTACTCTTTTCACAAAGCAATTGTAACTAGAGTTTGATATTTTACAGGTTCTTTCAGAACGCTCTAATCCTGAAGTAGACAGTTTTACCAAGCCACCTCCATTTTTCCCTCCAGGAGCTCCACCTACTCACCTTCCACCACCTCCTTTCCTCCCACCCCCTCCAACTGTCAGTACTGCTCCACCTCTGATTCCCCCACCAGGTAAATATCCTGCACTATATAGGATGTGGATAATGAGAGATTTCTTGAGGTGCATTGTGCAGAATTTCAGAATTTCATGTTCTGCTCTTTTCTTAAGTGTATCTGCAAAGCAAATCCAGAAACTTTTGTTTTTACTTTCTCAGTAAGCATAATCCCAAGTAGTAAATAATTACTTAACGACTAACTGCTGGTTCTTGCGTTCTTGAAAATGTTTGAAGTGAGAAGTTGTTTTCTGTAATTCAGTAAGTGTTAATGCCATTGAGAGGTACATGTTAACACATTATTCTACAAACTTTAGAACTAGAATTATGGCATACCATGAATTTGTGTCACAAGTTGGATTCTCTGATGTCTAAGGTCAAGGCAGCAAGAGAAGTTCTAATTACCCTTTTCTCTCACAGCATGTATGAATTCCCACAGGTCTGGTATTATTGCATTTGCTCCATATCCCTTCTTCCAGTTAGAAGTCTTGTTAGTCCCTGCTGGTTTTTTCCAGTGTTCTGTCTGTGAATCTTAGAGGAATCAAAGCTCTTTGAGAACTCATCCCATTGTTAATCTGTTTTGAAATTTACTGATGTTTACTGAACATTTATTGTAATTTGGCATATATGGAAATTTACTGGGCATTTGCACAAGTGGTACAGTGACCTGTACTTCTCATTTTAAGACAGTAAGTTCAAAAGGATTTGGCAAGAAACTAAGAACTGTCAGTGAGAAATTAAAATAGATGGAGAATCTTTGTGGTGTATTTGAGTAGGAAAGTGAAGCATTTGTCTGCAGAAGAGACTGATTTAAGGTGGAGCTGCTTTCCTTGTTTTCTCCTGGTCCTTGAATTCTTTAGCTTGACTTGTTCTGAAAATCATGCGGAGCAGTTTCTTTGCTATTCTGCTTGCAGAGGAAATACTTTTAAAGTTTCTCTGTTAATATTCTTATGTAGAAGCAAAGAAGTCACATTATTTAAATGCAACTAGTATGAGCTTTTATAGGGTTTAAATCCTCATAGAAGTTGCTTCTTCAGTTGCCCTTCCTAATTTTAAAACTTTACTCATTTTGCCTGGCAAGCTCTGACTTTCCTCCATAATGGTCATACACAAAAATCACAGCACATAGAAAACTGAGAAGATTTAAAAATGAAATCATTCTCTGCCCTTTTTTTTTTCTTTTTTAAAATAAATATAAAAAAATACAATCTCTGAAGTGAGATTATGGTAATGCTCTGGTGATTTTGTTTCCTTACTGGCAAGGGGGAAGAACAGAAAGGGGATGGATGTGACAATAATACTTGCTCTGGTTTTAACCTTCATTTAAACCTTTATGATAAACAATATATGTAATGCATTGCAACTTTTTAGAAAGTAATTATTTTAATTGTAATTGGATTCAGAAAAGGTGTTCTAAGTTGTATATTATCAAAAACCTGAGAACCCCTCTCACAGACACCCCAGATGCACTTGGTGCAGGGGTACTGGACTGTTCTTATGAAACCCCTCACCTGTTGAGATTTTAAAGGTGAAGGAAATCCACATGTGTTGCAGATCAAGCCAGCAGGTTTGGCTTTAGTCTCACGGTTTACAGGCAGGTTTATGACACAGGCTTGTTCAGAAGGTCTTCTGGAACATCCTTCAGTACTTCAAGTAGATTTGAAAATAATGATTAAGAGCTGTGGATTTAGTTTCCTCAGGCCTGTGTTTTAATTGTGCTGTTGCCAGCTCTTTATCATCAAAGCTGTTCCAAAAATAGGTTCTACCATCCCTCCTTGGTTCACTGGAGTAGGAGTAAAAAAACTACACTTACCCAATATTAAACTGGGACTACTTGCCAGAAAATTTAAGTATACCAAATATAAAACATCCTCCAAAAGCGCCTTTGAAAAAGGATCTTGCTTTGAAGTTATGTCTCTTGTTCTGTATTCATTCACTCTTGTGATTCAAATCTTTTTTGAGGAGCAAGTGCTGGAACAATTTAGAGCATCAAATGTAGAAAATTCTCAAATAGTCCTAGGAGATGACTGACTGTGGCAAAATATGTGCTAGTTTCTGTTTGGTAGGTTTATTACTATGTTGGTGTAATTTTCATCTAAAGCAAACATGTATGCTTGTTACCAAGGCTTTAAAAGTTTGTTTATGTGCTTTGGTTTGTCTGTAGTTAAAAATGTGACATGCATTTGTGATTTAAGAAAAAAGAATTTTCTCTGAAATACTGAACTTCTGTTGCATAACTTTGCAATGTGTGCCAGGCTTTGGTGTGACTGCTCAGGCTTGGCATCCTAAGTGTGTACTTCTAATCTTTTGATACAGAAAATTTGACCTAATTTAGCCTATGGCAAGAGAACTAAGTTGAGATATATTACATTTCTGAGGGCTAGTGCACAGTTCAGCTAATTTACAGTATGTTGTTAAACTCTGGCTGTGTTGTTCATGTTTGATTCCTTGCTCCACAAGCAGAGCACGTGTGGCATTACTTTCCTTTAGTAAAACATAATTTTCTGTAAATACTTACCAGCCCTGAGCTAGTAGGATGGTATACAATGTTCTGAAGGCAGTTTTGAGCATGGTAGTTAAAATGGTGCACTGATGACATTTGAGTTGCTTTTGGCACGCAACTCTGAGTATTTAGGTTTATGCTGGATGTGTCTTTATGGCAGCACAATGATGTTGTAGGGACATGACAAAGTTGATACTAAGCCACATTGTTGCATTTGTACAGTGTAGTCTCTTCATTGCAAGAAATGACAAAATATTTCAGTGTCTATTCTCAGAAATAGTAATTGGCTGGTGACACTGCAGGTATATATTCATGCACTTAGAAGGCAAAGGAGTGAAGAGTTAAGAAATTATTTCTTTTCCATTAAGTGAAGCTTATGATTTTTTGTCTTGTTTTGTGTTGTATTGGTGTATTAGCAAGGAAAAACACTTATTTTGATTTTTTTTTTAGATTTTTTGTCAATTTGGCACATAGAATCTTTTGTCCTTTTTGATACCACCAAGTAAATTAGCTTCTGTTTTAAAACTATATAAGCATTAATCATGATTCTTTAAAAGTTTTTAAAGGTTTTTGTGGGAAAGTGTGCTTATGGATTTTTTTGTGTAATACTCTAGATTCACCAGTTCATTAAAATTATTTGGACATTTGATCTCTGGATATTAGGTGAATTCAGTCTGTCTTAATTTTGTTCGAATGCTTGTTAAGTGAGATTTTTCATTTGTCTTTTAGTCTTGTGATATTTTTACTTTTAATTCTGTACAAGATAACATTCTTGTAAGTGAGGAATACATTAATTGTTTAATACAAACTTTTTCCTTTTTGTAGAGAGGAGTTAGCTGGTGGATTTCCAGGCAGTTCTCTGGAGAGTGCTGAGTGCTATTTGCAGTGTAACAATATACTGGTTTTAGGGCAGCAGTTGAAATCTTTTGTGGTGTAAGGTGGAGCTAATAAGTCACTTTGAGAGAATTTCTGGTATTTTTCTACCTTATGTTCTTATAGCACTTATATATTATTATGTGTTATATAATATGTACATGCTTAACATTTATTTATTATATATTTTTTTCTATGTGTTAGGCTTATGAAGGATCTATTAATTAGAACAGTTAACCAAAGAAGATTAATAGTAAACAGTTTGGCAACAGTTTGAGTTCGTAATCTTGACTTTCTTTCAGAAATTTTCATCAGGACTGTTTGGGCTTTTAAATGTTACACTGTCAAAAATTTTGTGGTGTTGTACCCAGTGTTCTTAACAACTGTAGTGCACATTGGAAAGCTTGCGTGCTGGTGGAGAGAAAATGGCTCATGCAGTTCAGAAATTTGGCTGTGGGAGTTCACTGATTTGCATTTTGGCTAAGAGATCTGATTTTAAATCCTCCAGATTGGACAGAAGCCTCAATTATATTCCACCATGTGTTTAATCCTATAGGATTAATGCTGTTAGGAATTACTGTCAGAGAAATTGCCAACAATCAGTGAACTTTGATATTGATCTCTGTTCCTCTGCTTGCATACTCCTTCATTCTGTCCTTCTGTCAAGTCAATCTGGGAGCAGTTGGCATTTCTAGACATAATAAGTACATAGATTTAGTAAAATGTTGCTGCCATACAATAATCTTTTAACTTTAATGAGATATATGTAAATTTTGTCATGTGGCCAGTACTATTCTGTGTGAATGTTTATCAGTTATGTCAACACTGATGAAAGCACTTGCCAGAGTTTTCTGTTCTCTCCCTTCCCAAAGTTTTGCCATGAACTGTTAGATTGAACATACAAACTTTTTGATGGAAGCAGAATTGTTGATAACTGAAAGTGCTTTATACCTGGTGAAGTAGTCTATTTTCTGCCAGTATTGTTTTAGCCCAGTTTATTATATAGCAGTGTAATGTGTTTAGTTCAGGGTAAAGCTAGTTCTTTGCAAACCATGGGAAGATAAGAACCTTTGAAGTTACAAATTATTTTTACCTTGTAATCATTCCTTTCATAATCAGTAAGGTATGGTTATGTGTTGATGCAGTTTATTTTGTTAGGTCAGCTAATTTAGTTGGGAACAATTTTCTCAGCTTTTAGTTAGATTCATAACAGCTTAGCTAGATCTGAAAATCAGGTTAGAGTAATTCTTGCACATGTTTCTGTTAAAGGCTACTCCTTTCTCAGATAGCTACAAGAAAATAGAGAAAAAACCCAATCTTTTTCCCTCCACGTAGCAAATGAATGATGAACCGCAGTGTCATAGCATTGACTCAGACATCTGTATTGCTTACTGCTGCCTGAATTCTTTGTTCATGTGGACCTACTGTTTCCTGAGCCAAGCTATTGAAGGTCAGAGGCCAATTGCATTTCCTTCCATGGAATGTAAAACAAAGCAAATGTAGTCTATGGGATGTTGCTTTCCTTCTCTATATTAAGCTTTTTAGAATTATTAATTTAATTTTAACCTTGAGGCCCAGAGTCACTCTACACTGGTTTTGCCTCTAAATAAAAAAGATCTTCAAGAATAGGAATTTAAACCAAAAGCTGGATTTCACAAGGCTTGTACAAAATTTTATCAGTATTAATGTGACAT
This sequence comes from Ammospiza caudacuta, assembly GCF_027887145.1. Lineage (NCBI taxonomy): Eukaryota > Metazoa > Chordata > Aves > Passeriformes > Passerellidae > Ammospiza > Ammospiza caudacuta. Next base: position 51,155,661 of record NC_080596.1, on the reverse strand, counting down.
CTTGACCTGAGGACACAGAAAATATGTTGTCATTCTTCTTGATCATGTATGCAGTGAAAGCTCAGTCTGGTTTCAGATCTACAGATAAGAAACTATTACTATAACTGATATTTGTTGTCTTTTTAGGTATACCAATAACAGTGCCACCACCAGGTAAATTTGCTTAGATTTTTTTTTCCACGTTTGGTTAAGAGATGAAAACTTAACTGATGTGCAACTTACCAGCTTTGTTCAACTTTATCTATAAAGAGTTATGCATGCTAAACTATATGTGCATATTTAGGCTCAGTTATTTTGATGCTGGGCAGAAGAGAAATTGTATGAAAATGCTGTTGACTAATGGACCTAATCAGCCAGTTTTCTAGATGTACATTTCCTTCTTTTCTTTAAAATATTTTTTTCTCAGCTATGCAGTAAATAGTTTGGATTTTTGTTTATTAAGTGTTGTTAGAATTTGCCCATGCTTTTATATCACCGTATTTTTAAGAATGATAAAGTTTTAACTTGAAGCACTGATAATATATGTTTCGTATTTTGCCTTTGTCAAGCTGAAAAGTAGTTCTTAGTCTTACAAAATAAAACGTGGAAACAATTTTTCATTGTTCTCTCTGGGATTTGTTTGCCATGGTATGCTTAGCCTAGTTCTTTAATGTGTTTATGGGTGATAGATTTTTACTTTTTCCCCTCCTTATCCAATTTATTGTTACAGGTTTTCCACCACCACCTGGCGGTCCTCCACCTTCCCTCATACCCACAATAGACAGGTGATTATCTCTTTGAAACCTTACTAAGCAATCTGTCAGTATTCTGTAACTGAAATAAATGAATAATACTCTTGCATTGCCCATTGTTTTATGGATTTATGTCTGGGAAAGGGAGACAGCTTCAGATTTTTACAGTAATTTTACAGAAATGTTACTAGTCTCACCACTCAGCATATTCTGAGTAGGTTACTTGGCCACTTATTAGTTTAGTGATGACACAGTATCAAAATACCAAATTAGTTACAGTTTTGATAGTAAATCAATGCCAAGACCTAAGGGAATGATAAATAAAGTATTCTTTAGTAGTCTGAAGGCTTGTTTATGTGATCTGTTTACTTTTCAGCTATCATATCCTTTTTTGTAGACGTACACAAAAATTTGAGCACAGATTTAGGCCCTCATAAACTATAAGAAATGCCAGAGTTCTACAGAATCCAAATTTGTATTTATATTCTGATCTAAGTGTTCAATTATAACAGGCCTAGCCTGTTAGGCTAGGAATTTTTCAATACCATATTTAAATGCATTTATATGCACATATCTGTTCCTTTGAAGTTGAAAATTCTGTTAAAATACATTGATACAGGAGAATGATGGAAAATCTCTGAGAAAATCTTTGTATGATTTAATTGAGAAAAAATCCTAACTTAATACATCATATGTGCATTTAAGTAAATTTATTACTTTGTACTGACAGTTGCTGTGGATGAGTAATGCTTGTGATTGTATATATTGTATATAATATATGTATTATATGTATTATATGTATGTAGCTGTTAATTGAAGGAGGTAGCTTTGTTGCTAAAGCTGAGGTTTAACATGTATCTTTGACATGCTGAAACTGGTTTTGCACATGCATTCCACAGTGGGCATTCTTCTGGCTATGATGGTCGTCCTGTTCGTGCATTTTCATATGGCAGTGGTAAGTAAGCAAGCTTGCTGGCTTTGGAAATTTTGACCAGTGTGATACCAAATTGTTTGATACACTTATGAGGATTTTGGCTAGACAACTAAACATGTCCTATCACTATTTCATTATGAAACCTCATTACTGACCATTGTAAATAGATACATGCTGTTGCAAATTTAACTACTGTTGGTAAATACTATTGTTTTGCTTATTAATTTATATACTGGATATCTTTTCCTGCTGCTTTTGCAGAACTGTGATTTTGAAGCATTATATACCATAATATGGACTGCAAATCAGGGAGAATTTTTCAAGACTTTAAAACAGGAGAACAAGTACTGTTGACATATCATCAGAATTTTAATTACTAAGAGCAATCATTCAGAAATCATGATGATGTACATCTTGTTTGAAAAACCATTTGTCCAAGACACTATAACCTTCAGTTATACTATTATAAAGTCTGTCTTTTTTTTTTTTTTGTCTTTTTTTTTTAATTACTGTTATTGGAGGGAAAAATCTGATGCTGAATTTGACTTCATGTTTTTTTCCATAAAAGTGATACAAGAGTGAACTAAAATGAAAGCTTCATCATGTGCCACCAAATGGGCATCCACAGAATGTGCGCTGAGTTTAGAGCTGTTACCTAGCTTCTTGACCCAAAGGAGAAAATAAGAAGATAAAGTAGATAGAATTATGAAATTATTTGGGTTAGAAGAAATCATCAAAGATTATCTATCTCAAGCCTCCCTACCATGGGCAAGAATACCTTTCACTAGATGAGTTTGCTCAAAGTCCTGTCCAACCTGGCCTTGAACACTTCTTTCTAATGGTTGGGCATCCACAACTTCTCTGGGCAACCCATGCCCCACCACCATCATCATAAAGAATGTCTCTCTTATGTCCAATCTAAACTTTCCATTTCTCAGAGTAAAACCTTAGCCCCTTGTCGTGTCACTACAGGCCCTGGCAAAAGGTCTTTCTCCATCTTTATTTCTTGTAAGTCCCTTTGCAGTATTGAAAAGCCACAATAAGGTGTGCCTAGAGCCTTTCCTCCTCCAGGGTGAGCAACCTGAACAACACAGGAGAGATGTTACAGCTCTCTGATAATTCTTCATGGCCCTCCTTTGGACCTGCTATAACATATCTTTGTTGTACTGGGGTCCCAAGAGCTGGATGCAATACTCCAGGTGGAATCTCATGAGAGCACACAAAAAGCCACCTCCCACCAACCTACTGGCCACTCCTCCTTTTGATGCAGCCAGGATACAAGTGGCTTCCTGGGCTGCAAACTCACACTGCTGGCTCATGTTTAATTTTTGCCCAACAGTATGCCCAGGCCCTTCTCTGCAGGATTGCTTTGAATCAGTTCATCGCCAGTTTGTACCGACATTGAGGACTGCCCTCGCCCTAATGCAGGACCTTGCATGTTGACAGTCACTGCCTCTGCCTTCAGTACATCTGCCATCCTGCCCCATGCCTGGTGCCTTTTCTTTCAGCTGAATTCTGTTGCCTTGCTCCTTGTTCCTTTGAACCCTAGCTGGTGAGAGGAGAAACTGTAGGGGAAGTTTTGTCTGTTTCTGGGATCTGTGATGTTCAGCACAGATAAAATATTCAGCAAATCTCTTTCCCAAATGTTCTGAAGTTTTAAGCATGGATATACAAAATGACATTTGTAATGGTTCACAATTTCTTGAAGTTGTAGCAGTTCATGGAGTAACAAGCAGTACTTTTGACATTGTAAGGATCCTCATCAGTTACCAAATGTTTGCTTTCATGCATTGGAAGCTTGTTGTGTTTTCAAGAATTCTTGGAAAAGAATTCATAAACATCGGCTTTACACAGACTTCTTTTTTAGCAGTAATTTAATTGTGTTTTAGCAAAATGGTAAAACCTGAGATGTACAACTAAAGCCATACAGAGTATCATAAAGAAAGCAGTCTTACTAACACATACTAATGTATGTATGTGGCATCTATTACATAGTCTCCAGTGTAGAGTGTTTTTCACTTTGGTGTCTCTTCTGTTAGAATTTTCTATTCTGTCAAATATTGTCAGGGACATAAGAATATTTCCAAGTTTCATGTCGACCTTTAGAGCTGATGGCATGCTTGTGTTGTTGCAGCACCAGTCCTAAAGGATGACTGTTACCTTGATCTTGCCAACATTGAATTTTAACTTCATCAACAGGATTAAAATATTGTTTTCCTTTATATGATTATGGAGACCAAGGAGCACAGTCCACTGCTATCTTCCCAGTGTGCTTCCAGTGTATCTTGTATCCCTGTTGCAGCAAAAGCTTTCATATTTGCTGCACAAAGCAATTATCTGTCTCAAAGCTGTCTGTGTCATAGGGATTTTTGAATCTGTAGAGACTCAGTGGCATTTTATCACTGTTGCTCATCACTTAGTGAGAAATGTTTTCCTAGTCAGCATCATACTGTCACAGTCCCTGTAGTGCAGTGTGATCACTGGTGAGTGTTCAGCAGTGCTCTCTGTGAATCAGAACCTGGGGACATTGAAGCTCCACAGCGCAGCTGGGTGCAGATCTCACTGCAATTTACAATCACTAGGTATATTTATTTAATAGTTGCTTTGGATGATAGCAGTGAATCTCCAACCTGTTGTCTTCTTTGACAGTCTGTGCATTTCCTAGCTTTGTCAAAATTGCAGGGGAAGATGTGCAAATGGAACACATTGCAAAAAGTAGCAGTCTTGATTAAGGTACTAGCCCTTCTTCTGCCTATCCACATTCCTCAGCTCATGCTTTGATGTATTTGATGTCTTGCTGTCAGTTGGGTTTCCCATTGCAGACCCTTTAGGAAGGTTACATGGTAAAGTAATAACTTATAACTTCAAGAATGTCTGTTTTGTTTTTGTGCTCTTCCACCACATCAATGTGGTTTAGTCCACTCGCACTTAAATCCTTTTACAATTCAGTGCTACGTCCGCCATCATATCTTTGGCTTTGCTTGAGCTGCCTTTGATCAGCCACTGAAGTGCCCTCTATCATATGCTTGTTTGCGTTTTCCTCAAGTAGATCTCTGGTCTGTGCTCTAAATGTTTTTTAAATCTTAGAACTTGCAAGACATTTAGCATTACAGAAACAGTTTAAGAGTCAGTATTTTTTGAGGCACAAGCAAGAAGTATTAAATAGTTTGCTTTATGCTGTGAAGCTTTAAGTTTTTTAAGTAGCTCCAAAACTGGGCTCATGTCTCCAAAACTAGTAATTATTCAAAGCTCTCCTTCTGTTTTAAAAATAAAATCAGAGTTTAAATCAGAGTTTTTGAAGTGTCTTCCTTCTTGTAGAAATTATTGGAATAATCCGTGTAGAAATAACAGAAGTGACAAATTATTTTATTCAGTGTAGTAAAAGCAGAATACCAGTTCATACTAGAAAATAAGCTTCTTGTGTGTTGTGAATAATTCCTGGTGAAAATCTAGATATAAAAATGTGTAGTGTGTCAAATTACAATTTTATCTCATGTTACTGGGGAGAAACACTTATGTCTGATGAGAGTTACTCAAGATGTGATGGAGTATCCCAAAATTTATTGTAAAAGTTTGTACTACCATTAATAATTGGTTTGTAGTATACATTTAAAGTTAAGTTTAAGTTTAAACTTTAGATCAGAATACACTGACAGCCAGTGTCTCGTACCATACGTGTGTTGTTGACATAGTGGCAAGTCAAGGAAATTAGCAGTCTTTTAAGTGCAGCTGGTTTTTTTGCTATTTCTGGCTGCTTTCCTTCAATGAATTTCAGGTCTTGGCAGCATAATGAGCAGCATAATATTGTATTAGGACATATTTATCTGTTAACCCTTCATTTTGCTTTTAGACCTGAAGTTAAACAGTGTCAAGCATTTTATTAGAGGCAAAACCTTGTATAAATGCTTTTTTAAAGGAACTGTAATACTTTTAATTACAAATGTATTTTAACAATGAAGTGGTTTTCTCGTGCTACGCTGCCTGCTCTAAAGGTCTTTTGTATTCCTCCTCTGGACGCTTGGCAAACTGCTCTCTTAAGCTTCTGCCAAAGCTTTCTGGGGCAGGCATACCCAGACATTACAGGCAAGGCAGTCTGAACTTAGCTGTCAGCAGAAGCCACTGGTTTTATAACCCAATAGTATTAAATACAGCACCAGTAACACACTTTGCATTGTTCAGTAGATATTTATGTTAATTGTACTGTTAATCTCTTTGTGACACCATGAAGTCAAGTAAATATTGTTCTCGTGTTATAGATGATGAAGTGGAGCTCAAAACAAACGATTTATTGAAAGTTAGGAAAGCTAGCAAGGCAGATAAGCAGAAAGGGAGAAGTCCTCAGTACTGTAAGTCCGCTAGAGAGTGCTGTTTCCAGCTAAATACTCAGCCCTTGTTTTTCCTTTACAGGGTGCGTTCACGGGACTTCTGGCGAGGGAGGGCAGGACAGAACAATTGGGGCATTAAATACAGCAGTTCTGTATTACACTGAAGTTGGCAAAAAGCAGTGGAGAAGCATTCCTTCTCCCCATTGCTAGCTATCTAAAAAAGGTTGGGAGACAGTGTTAAGACTTCCTTCTTAACATCTTAACATGTCACTTCTAGATTAAGACTATGCTTGATTTTCTTAAACTGTTACATTTTAGTGGTATTAGTGTTTGTGCTGAGTATTCATAAATGTTATCTTACAGAGCACAAGTGGGAGCATTATTTCTTCTCCCCAGAGTGAATTTATTTCTTAAGCTCCTTTTACATCCGTAATCAGAAAAGTATGACAAAGCATAGTATAGAATATAAATTACTGAACAACAACTTCATAGCTAACATTGTATTTTAAATACAATGATTTTAAAGTACAAGAGATAAAAATAATAGCATTTAACTACAAGGCTGGAAGTGTCCTTTTTCTGAACTATATTTTCAGAGCACTTGAGTTTCAAAGGCATTTTTGTTTTCCAATTGTTTCTGTTTTGTTGTTCCCCAAAAATAAAGCCATTTGACCACATAGAATCAGATTCTTTGAGCAAGTATTTGCACAGTTTTTTTTCCCCAAAAGTGTTTAGACAGTCTTTGGGGTATGGCTTTGTACATCCTCATAAGAAGTCTTTAAATGAGTGCCAGAGCTTTTGTAATAATCATGGAAAAAATGCAGTGTTTGCTTAGCATTAAGTGAAAGGGGAAGATTAAAAAATATAATTGGAGGAAACTGACAAATGCATTTTCTTGCATTAGTTTCCATATGATATTTGATTTTACTCTTTCTAATAACTACATCTCTTTCTTTAGTCACCTTTCCACACCCTGCAGGTTCTGCACCCTCGTGGTCCAGTCTTCTGGACACCAGCAAACAGTGGGATTACTATGCACGAAGAGAGAAGGATAGGGAACGTGAGAGAGAGAGATCCCGAGATCGGGATCGCGACCGGGACCGGGACCGAGACAGAGATCGGGACCGTACCAGAGACAGGGAGAGGGACCGAGATCACAGTCCATCTTCAAGTGCGTTCAACAGGTCAGTGCAGTGTCCTCAACGTGCTGGAACTCCGCTCAAAGCCCTTGTCTCTGTTAAACAGGGTACTTCAACATTCAACTTTAGTGTTCTGCTGCATGCTCCAAAGAGCTGGGTGGTGTGGCTTCCTCACCTTTGCCCTTTTGGAAACTGTAATTCTAAATTTCCACATGTAAAACAGAAGCAGGAAAAAAAGGACAGTATACATCCAAATTGGTCATAGTGCTTTACAGGTTAAAGGTGATTTAAGTCTTGAGAATATCTGAAATATTAATCTCTTTTTGACATCAGTAGGTTTAGAAAAAATCTACAGAAAAATCTACAGAAGTACTAAATGAATTTTCGTTGCGAGTTTGGTACTAAGAGCAATGTGTTGCAACATTTGACCTTAATTAATGGTAATAAATACTGCTAAAATGATTCATATGGTTGTTAAAAATGGCTGGATAATAATCTCTCCTCTCTTATTTAAAACTATTATTTCAAGGTCAAGAACTTTAATTTGATTTAGATTATGAAAATCACGTCAGATAAATTTATTCAGCTTTCTAATTGCTTTTTAAAAAAAGCTGCAACTGTTCTGTGGTTCATGTGCTCAGGCACAAAGCATTTAATGTTGAGCTCACTATGGCTCCATAGAACAAAGGTCTATTGGTTAGCCAGATTTTTCTAAATTTCCTCTGCTTGTTATCTGCTAAGCTTTTTGGGGTAAATGTCTGACGCTTTTTTCTCAGTGTTCATTGTTAAGTTTAAATTTTTACAGAATATATATGTTAGCTATTAGGCAGATTGTTTTTACTAATGGTTTTAAGCCAAAGGGAGAGCACTGAGAGTCAACATTTCTGCGGTTGAGAGATGACATTTTTGCATGATGACTGTCAGCTGAAGACCCAAACTGGGTGCAGGCTGGGGGATTTTCCATGTATGCTGGTGTGGTGATGTCCTCTCCTGTGGGTATGTGCTTCGTTCCAGGGTCAGTTTCTGAGGGCTGAAGACCTATGTAAACATCTGTTTCTCAGACAGCTTGATTGAAGGCCAGAAAGAGCCCTGGTCATTCAAGGGTGCTTGAAATGAACCTTAATAGCTTCCAGGCCTCAAGAAATCTCTGTGCTGCTGCCAGAGTTATCTGTAAAGGAGGGGGAAGAGCAGGCCTCGACTTTTTTATGTGACTAAATTATCCACCATCTGTAGCAAAGCTGTTGCCACATGGCTGTATAAGAAAATGGGAGGCCCTTAACTGGGATAAGTTGGTTTGGGAATCACAGAAGAGGTGTGAGAGGCTTAAGAAAGAACATGCAGATATAATATTTCTTAAGAAGGTTTATTTTCAATTCTGTGCACTTATGAAAATAAAATGCATGGAACTGTGAGGAAGAGAATGTGAACTATTTTAAAGACTGCACAGATTTATATATTTTATTTATATTGCCTTTGTTTAAACTTTGATCAAGTGGTATTTTGGTGAAGTTTGTAGTAAGCATCAGGTTTATAATTTTACTGCTCAGAAATTACAGCTTTCAATGCTTTTAGCAGTTATTTTCCAGATTAATAGTGTGTGGTTTTGTTACAACATTTCTTAAAATTATCGGAAAACAGGATTATTTTTATTCTATTATAACCAAAATGAGGTTTTAAAATGAACTTTCAGCTGTTTTTATATTCTGTTCTGCTTTTACCCTGCTATCCTCAAAAAAAAAGTGTGCATTTTTACAATGCATCTCACTCTGCCCCCTTGAGAAGATGCCATTATTTTTGGACTGTTTCCCTCCTGCAAAGGTTGGGACTTTGTTTGTTTGGGGTTTTTTTTGTTTTGTTTTTATTTTGGTAGTTTCAAGTCAATTAGTTACCACTAAAAATGTAGACATTGGAATTTGATTGATCTGTTACTGTATTGTGGTTCTTCCTCAGCAATTTGAAAAATTAAAAAAAAAAAAAAAAACACAAAAAACCAGAAAAACCCCAGCAACTGTGTTTCTAAAGTCCCCAGGAAACTTAATAGAAAGTTAATAGTTAAGTTTAGAAACTTAATAATCTCATGGAGAAGAGCAGATGAGGGTCTGCCTGGCTGGATTGCAGCTTTACAGGATTTGGTGTCCTGGTGGTCAACAAACTGAACAAGACTCCACGATCAGTGTGCAATAAAGGTCAAAAGCATTGAGCAACATTAGAGTGTTCCTGAAAGCTCCCAATGCACTGGTCTTGGCAAACTGAGTTTTTGCTTTACTTAGAGAAGTTGTTTATTTTCATCAGACACACTTACAAACTGTCATGGTTCTTTAGTAGTTTGCCAAAATAAGGTTTAAAAGGGAGTGTCAGTAATATTTTTAACCTTTTCTAGAGTGTTTTAAAATAACTGGGTAATGGAACAAATGCAGAGTGTGAGTTACCATTAAGGGCTTTGGATCTCTTTGAAACCAGGCTGTAAGTCTACAAGTAGCAATCCTATTTCTCATGGGAAGCTTATCAGAAGTTAGTGGTAGGCATTCAGATTTTAACTTTTTAATTAGATACTGATCATCGAAATATTAGTTTTGTGAAGCAATATGAGATATGGGAGGAAGCTGCAGTTGCACAGAGAGACTGGGGAGTCTCCATCTATGCAGATAGCCTGAAGCTGTCTGGACATGGTACTGGTCAGCTGGTCCTCATGGCCCTGCTTTAGCTGGCGTTTGGTCCTGATGACCTCCACTCATGCCTTCCAACTTCAGGTTTTGTGCCATTTGAGCACAAATGTGCTTTTCACAATTCGATCCGATTACTCTCTGATCTGAGGTTATAAATGCAGTATAAAGTCAATGAAGTTGTATTACTCAGTGGCAAATCATAATTTTGAGTTCAGTAGTTGTAGCTGTAGTTTTCCTTGTTTTGGTGTGTGACTATTTTTCATGTCCCTCAAAAAAGCAGAATTTTCTATTGAGTGGCTAGTGTTTCTCTACAGTGTCTTAAATTACTAATTTCTGACATTTGCTTAATGATGTAATCATACAAGTTTTCATAAAAAGACTAGTGCTGTTGCTTCAGGTGTTCCCCCTTCTCACTGAGTTTTCATGCATAGCTGTAATAATCATTAATGGAATGTTCTCACTTGCGAAATAGCCAGGGGATCCAAGTTATGGCAGATAAAATGGGGTAGATCTCAGTTCTCACTGCTCCAGGATACGAGAAATCTCTGTAGGCTTGAGCTGTTCTCCCTGTGTGATCTGTCTGATCCCTTCTGCTGCTGCAGGGACCTCAGGAAGGTAATTTCTTTCGTGGTCTATGTTGGCAGAGACAGAAACACTTGCCTGTCGTTAGGTCAACAGTATCTAAATTGTTACTGATTTTAGTGCTTTAGAAAGACTGGTTACATTGTGCCTTTCTTTAGGACTTGGTGGGGATCTCCCAAACTATGGTTAGAGAAGACTTCATGTGATGTATAAATAATTACACTGAGGTTATTTGTATTGAAGTTACACTCTTAAATGATGCTGGGTAAGATTTTCTTATAGAAATGATGAAATGATCATGCCTTTTTAAGCTATGCTAATGTACCATTTGAGTTGTGTTGGCTAACAATGGACTTTGGAATTTTCTTGGTTTTTTGGTTTTTTTTAGATTTCAGTAAACTCTTAGAACTGTCCTTTTCATCAAGTCAAAATATGAAAATATGTTTTTAAGTAAAGCCTTTGAATTCATGTCTAACCTGTAATATTTCGGGGTTTTTGCCAACATTGTGGCAGGGCAGCATTTCATGGCAATCCTAGAGAGAAGTAGAGACAGCACTAGTGAAAAATTAATTTCAAAAGTAACCCAAACATTTAGTATACTTTACTCTTTGTGCTTAGTGTTTCCTTTTCTTGAAGTGAGCGTAAGGAAGTAGATAACTGTACCAAAATCTAATTTTAATTTACCCAAATTGTATAATAGTCCAAAAGTGTGCTGATAAGTGTTGAATGTTTCAAACACTGATCCAAAAAAATTACTGAAGTTTATGTAGGATTGTATTTCCTTCACAGTTAGATACAGGTTCAAGCTAACAGCTTGATAACTCCTGTATAAACTTAGTGGGGCACTGTTGTATTCTTTTTTCTTTCATTTTTAATGAAAAATTTCCTTTCAAAACTGCATTAACTGCATAAGTCTAGTGTATAACATGAAGAACTTCATTGTCCTTTAAGCGCTGAACTCATGTAGACACACCCAGAAGCAATATTAAGATTTTCCAATATAAAGATTTTTTCTTGATTTAGCTTGTTATTGTTATACTCCTTGGTCTTACTGTCCTGAAAATCTCATCTTTCTGAATCAGTGATGAAGAACGCTACAGATACAGAGACTATGCAGAGAGGGGCTACGACCGCCATAGGACAAGCAGAGAGAAAGAAGACAGACACAGAGACAGGAGGCACAGAGAGAAAGAAGAGACTCGACACAAGTCATCTCGAAGGTTTGATTTCTCTTTTTTTAATAGGATATGAAAGACTTGCCCAGTTTAAAAAAAAGGAAAAAAAAAAAAAAAGAAGTAAACTTCTAAAATAACCCCAAACAAACAGGATTTTTGTGGAAAGACTGTAAACACTTGAATGTGCTACTTGGAACAAGTCTGCCGTGTGAAACATGGACAGACAAGAAGCAATACTGACCCTGGGTAACCTCGTATTGAGTGACGGTCAGTGTGTGAACAGAAAGTAGGACACTGGGGAAAGAAGGGTAAAAATGGTGAGTCAGAAGGGGGTGAAATGAAGCTGACATTCAGCAGCATGAACAGAACAACTCAATAGTCATTCTCAGTAAGTAAATTAATCCTCACAGTCACTTGAGAGAAATTGTTCTACCTGACCCATTTTAAGTTAAAAATAAAAGTTAAGTCCAGAAAATGGGGTCAACAAGAAGGTCAAATTATTAAGGAATGCCAGTAGGTGCAGGATGTTGTTAAAAGTCTTGCTATTGGAATATGGGTTACAAATGAGAAAAATAATTCTATTTTTCCCCCAAAAAGTACAGGATGGATAGATGTATGTTCCATTCCAGGAAAAATTCAGTTCTGCACTGACATCCAAAAACTCTGAGTTGGGAGCAGATGCCAGTTTTTAAATATGAATGCAGAAGGTGTTTTTTTGGTACTTTGTAATGAAATAGGGCCTGAAGTGTCAAGTGTTTGAGGCATGTTTTCTCTCTATTTAGTAACAGCCGACGTCGTCACGACAGTGAAGAAGGGGATAGCCACAGAAGGCACAAACACAAGAAGTCCAAGAGAAGCAAAGAAGGAAAAGAAGCCAGTGGTGAACCTGCTCCTGAACAGGAAAACACTGAAGCTGCCCCTGTGGAATAGGCTTGTGTGATTTTTTTTGCCTACTTGCATATATATTAGTGCCAGAAATAGATTACTATAAATCTTGTTATTTTTCTGGGAATTATAATAATTTGCTCTTAATCTTGTTCTGTTAGTTTGAAATCAAAGGTTACTTTGGTTTTTTTTTTGAAAATAAAAGAACAAATTTTTCATGTTAAGATTCTTGGACTGACTTTGTCTTTTAAGAAACAGCAACAGTGAGAAAACATCTTACATCTAGAGGCTTATGCTCTTACAATATAAGTAGGGCTTAAATTCTTTGTATTAAATTGTCTCCTTTTTTCATAAGCCAACGGGAAGGTCATTCTTTTACTGACTTTAGAAACAGTGTGTATTCATTTTAATATATACCCAACATCTGGAACAGTGTGGGTTTAGCATAGCTTTTGGAGACTTATTTGGAAAGGTCATCCTTTACCACAGGGACACACAGGAACTGCAGGCTCTTCAAAAGCCTCGTAATAACGTGAAGCAAAAAATAAAACCCAGGGAAAGTGGGAAAGGTGCTGATTGTTCTTAGTTGAATGGAACACTGAGCATGGTGATGATACACGTGGTAATTATGTCTGGTTTGTGTGGGTGCATAAGGATGAATTAAGCTGGATAATCGTCCCTGCTGCCTTTCAGTGGCTTAAGAGAGAGTTCATTTTAGTCTTTGTTCTAGGGGAACAGCTGCCCTTAACATGATAAAGATTAACAAACATATCCTCTTCCCAGTGTAGGCTTGTGAGATAAAAACAAGGCTGTGGAACATGAGTAATTTGCAGAGAAAGACAAAGGACTATTTTAAAAGACATATAGGACCATCATCACTTTCAGATTTACTTCATGCAGAACAGTATCAAGTGTGATTGATAAGGCAGTCCCACAAAAATTTTACTGCTATTCAAAAGACTTACTTGATGGCATTAGCAGGCTGCAGTGTATTTCCTTAAAAGTAATAGTCTATATAAAAATTCCAGATTTAATAGAATTAATCAGAACAAACCAGGGAAACGAGGTAATTTGGTTTTGGATGAAAATAATGTCTGTACAAGTACACAGTTACAATTATTTTTAATTATTTTAGAAATTTCATTCACAGTTTTACAGACTAACAAACAGTACTTGAAAGTCTTGAAAATACCAGCTTCATGCTGACCATGAAAAGGTACACATAATCAAAGTGCTATTAATGTGTTGGATAAAAACCTTCACCTGATTATTGCAACTAGAAAAATTGCAAGAAATATTTCCATTAGTTATTCAAGGTTTTCTTTTTGTAAATCAAAATAAAGTGGGTGAGCAGAAGCTGCTGCTCCTTAAATTCCATTATTATTATTATAATGCATTAAATATATATATAGGTATGTATAAAAAAAACAACAAAACCCCTTAAGAACACAGGGAAGGAAGGACTTTAGTCTGTAGCTTGGATCACTCTGAAGTGATTTTCTGACAGGTGTCACTGCTTTGCCTTTCTTGACATGCAGGTTGAAATTTCACAAACCTTTTCTTTATAAATACATACTTTACTCCCCAAAAAAGCAAAGACTGGTGTTCCTTTTTTTAAAATGTTTTCCCCATGTTAAGATACTTGTCACACTCTCCCTGAAGACTTGTTTTATAAAAATGTGCCAGGCCAGGACACAATTGTGAGAGTAATTTTTCCTTTTAGTTCTTTGAGCATCCTTGCCAAGCAGGCATGCATCATTCCTGATGTGTTCCTGCCATTGACAGCAAGGAGGATGTCACCGCATCTGAAAAAATAAATGCAAGACAACAATTAAATCTTAAATATTTTCAAATGCCAAAGCACATCCTCAAGCTGGGGGAAGAGGTAGAAATTAGTATTATGGCTCCTCCTCTAGCTAACTGCTGTTCATGACTAAGGGGATAAAGCAGGTGAAAATATTTCACTTGTTTGGGTTTCTTACAAATTTATAATCAATTCAACATATATAGTTTAATTCAACAAATATAGAAAACATGATATAGTTCTTCTGACACTCATTCTGGTAATTCATCATCACAGAATCATAAAAGGGCTTCAGTTGAAGGGAATTCAAAGATAATCCAGTTCCAATCCTTGCTCTGGCCAGGGGCACCTTCTACTAGACCAGGTTGCTCAAAGGCCCAGCCAGCCTGTCACTGAATCAGGAGGAGCCATCCACAACTCTGGGCAACCTGTTCCAGTGCCTCACCACCCTCACATTAAATAATTTCTTTTTAATATCTGGTCTAAAACTACTGTATTTCAGTTTAAAGCCATTGGCCCTTGTCCTAGCACTGCATACCCTTGTAAAAAGTCCCTTTCCAGCTTTCTTGTAGGCTCTCCTTAGGTACTAGAATGATCTGTGTTCTGAACAACTGTACCTTTTAAGCCTTGTTAATTGATGTAAGTTTGTGCCACGATTGTGCATTTACTCTCTTCAAGTGTATTGGTGTTTGCAGGGAAGGTGTTTGGTTGGGGTGTTTAGAACTGGAGATGTGGGAAATGTCTGTGCTGGCATGCTTTGTACCACCCCAGAGATCAAATTGACTCTTCTTTTAACTTACATACTAGTAGATTGCTAGACATCTGAAAACATTCTGCTATGAAAGCAGATCTGTTAAACTTCAGGATACTTGTGTCCTGTTTCCTTATCTCCCAGAGTTACTTCTGTGTCAGTGAGTCCTTCCCCCGTCCCTGCCACTGCCTTAATGAAAACATGTTTTTTAAAACTCCCACAGGTTAACCAGAAGAACTTACATAAATGCTACTTTTTTTAGATATTAATCATTACCTAATTCGGCCATCATTATATGCTGGTGTTCCCCCAACAATGGATTTGATAAAGAATGGTTTGTTCCCAGTATGTTCTTCATAACCTCCTACGATGCTGAAGCCAAGACTTCCAGATGTATTTCTTCGTAATACAATTTCTTTGCAGCTGTACAAATATCTGAAATAAACCAGTTTAATTAAATGTTTATAGTTAACTTGAGATTCTGATGAACCACTAATAATGAATCTGCCTTTTCATGGACCCATACACTGTTCTTAAGAGTTACAGTAGTGCCATATTTCTACTGTGTTAAGCACCTACACTTCTCTTCTGTTCCTGTAGTACTGCTTTCCTGTTACAACCAGATAAGCAGTTATCCCAAAAGTAAAATTAGTCTTGGTCTTAAGTATTAAATTAGTTTTTTTTATAGGGTAGGAATCTATGCAAATGCTGTGGTTGCTGTGATGGAGAAAAGCACTTAAGCCTGGATTTAATGTTTGTAAATCAGCAATTCAAAAAGCTGTGTTTCTTCTACCTTGTACACCCCAATGACTTGTTTATCTTCCAGATATGAGCCCGTATGTGATTAATTAGGTCAAAGTGCTCAGACACTTAATACTGTGGTGCATGTCAAAGTGAAATAATTTTAAGACCAATGGAATGAACTACAAAAATAACAGATTACACGAAGACAGGTATTGGTGGAATTAGGGATCCTGAGCTTTTCATGTTGAGTAATCTGATAAGTCAAAGCATGGAAGATGAGAGAAACTTAACCATGTGAGTCAGTGCTTTGGAGTTCTGAGTCTGCTCTCAAGAAGATAGCTTGTCTTTACTGTAATGATTAACACAAGATTTTGTTGTAAGAGAACTGAAATCTGCTTCTCCCTCTGTCTTTTGAATGTATTTTATGATACTGTATGTTATGTTCATCAAAGCTGAGGTTCCAAAAGTAGGAATAGGGGAAAACTAAGAATAGTGTTATTAGACTCTTAAATGTTCCCTAATGCTCTGAGTACATTAATTTTCTTCCTTTTTTTTAACCAAATTAATTCCATTTGTTAGAGAATGACTGATAAAACTTTCTGTCCATAGTACTTAACCATCTTATCATTAGTGGTGTCCCCAGGAATGATTGAAATTTCCGAATGTCTAAAAATATATTTGCTACTCCAAATCTTAAAATATAGGCTGACCTACAGCAGGCAACTGTTACAAGCTCTATTCAGGGACATTTTATGTTTCTAAGAAGCACCTGACACTTCTATAGGAAGATACATAGCCTTTATCTTAAGGACTGATATGCCTAGTGTTTTAAAAATTGTGTTTTAAATAGTGCATTTGCTGTCTTTCACAGCATAATACTAGATTAGTCCCCCAGGGCCTACAAATATTCACCTGCTGCCAGGATGGTAGGTATGCAATATTTGCACAAGAATTCACTGGTCGCTAATGTAAGAAACAGGTGACACTTGCTTCTTCCTGAGCAGCCAGGCATTATTACTTTACCATCTGTGGACTTCAATGTGCAAAATCACTTAAACCCTCTATGTTTAATGGTACTTATCAAGGTCATGACCAAGCAGTGCCAGGATTCAGCCATTAGTACTATAATT
The DNA here is from genome assembly GCF_027887145.1 of Ammospiza caudacuta. Classification (NCBI taxonomy): domain Eukaryota; kingdom Metazoa; phylum Chordata; class Aves; order Passeriformes; family Passerellidae; genus Ammospiza; species Ammospiza caudacuta. The sequence continues at coordinate 51,138,795 of NC_080596.1, read as the reverse complement.
CAGTGTTGATTTTGGGGCAGAGGTCTCTGCTGCCCAGGGCTACACTCACTAAACTGCAGCTGGTCTAAGGAGAACCATCTCCTTGGAAGAGAGCAGCTCATAGTCTTCAGCCTTTACTGGTAAATACTCCAGAAGATGAGGATAAGGAGTAATTTATGTGTGAACCTGCCTCAGATTCAAGATTTGGGGATATATAATATCTAGCCACAGGGTCCTATCCTGAGCAATACTACAACAAAGCATCGGTTACTGATGCATGAGGAATTTAACAGTGCCTGTTTTCAAGCAGTTAAATGTACAATTCCTGGCTGATTTTCATAAAGCACAAGTAGCCTTATGCTCTAGGAATGAAAACCAGCCCAGTTACAGGAGGATTTCAGCACCAACAGCTATGAAAAGGGTAACTCCCTCCTCCCTCTCCATTACAGTACACAAATGGCAGCCAAGTAAGTAATATTTGAGAATTGTTTCCACCAGTGTCCTACAGGCCAGATTGAGTTACTTTGGAGGTGTTTCTGTCCTAATTTCATGTTTTACATCTTGTTGTACCCCAGGTTTGCAGAATGACTTTGGCCACCTTGTCTCTTTCTCATCTCACTTTACAGATGAAGAAAAGCACTTGTGTGAAGTACTAATGTTTGTAAATGTTATGACAAGATGATCTAAAAAGTATTCTAAGTACTAGCTGAGGGAAGGAAATGTGAGGAGGGCAAAGAAAGGAGAGCAGGAAAACAAGCAAGGGTAGAAGCAGCACCACAGAGCTGGGGAAATGCTCTTCGCCAGCTGTTCCCTGTTATTTCCTTTGTGCATGCTTCACAACAAGTCCCTCTACCAATAAAGGAGTTCTGTCTTCCTAAACAACAAACAATTAAATTAGCTACCCTGAAATAAGTCTTGGGGCGAGAATGCTTAAGGTCCTGCATCACTGTTTCCTCCCGCCGGCCTGCCCGCAGCCCCTCCGCTTGCATGCAGGCCAAGTTTTGACAGATGTCAGATGCACATGTGCACGAATTTTATAACCACCACATATTGGATCGTACTACAGAAAGAACAGAGGAGCTGTTTATGTATTATTAAGCCATACAAAAGTGGGAGAACCCAATTCTAAGAACTCACAAGAAAAGGACAAACTAAGTGAGATCCATAAATGTTAAATTAGCAAGATGGCTTTTCCAAGTCTTTGAGTTTTGGTGCAAGGGATCAGATAACTTGTCTGATTCTGCTGATACCAACTTCATCCAGAAAAATTATATCATTCCCTAATACTCAATATTTGTGTCTCTTGACTGTACCCATCTCTGTAATATGCATGCAGTCCCTGGGAAATGAAGAGTTCTGTTCTAGTATTGAAAATCGGGCATTTACAGTTATCTACTTTGAATCTTGTAACTATTATTTATGCTAGCCTGTTTTCTACTTCATTGGACATGGGCAGAAGTTTGTAGGCATGCTCTAGCGTTTAGTTCAACTCAGCACATTTTATGGTACCATTCACGGGATTTTCCTCAAAATTTCGTGGATTTGGACAAAGAAGGAAAGACTCTCCCGCCCCCTCAGTTTCTTAAGCCTGAACATCCCACTCGAAATTGTGAGGTCAAGCTGCCTCTGAACACCCCACCTTGCTTGCTTGCTGAACAAATACACACACTGCACTGCCAGGGCTTGTCTTGAGCCACATCTTTCCCTTCTCAAAATAATTTAAATAATCTACTATCCAGCTCCCCCTTTTTTAAGCCATGCCTGTTCCTGACCTACCAGTTTTACTTCCTTTTCTATTTGCTCAATTTGTCTTATGTAGGGTTGCCCCTTCTGGCCCATCTTCCCAAGTACTTTGCATGATCCTGCATAATAATGATTTTGACATTTCTACTTTTCCATTAGCTGTACCAAACATTCTTAGACTCACACATCTTGGAACAGTCCTTCTAGTAAATTGTTTTAATTAAAGTAGGTGATTCTTCAACATTTTACCCCATAACTGCACTTCAGGCACTTTTTTCAAGGTGGACCTATCAGACATCTATTAAGACAGAGCATAATTTTCTCTAACAGCCTGGAAAATGTCATGAGACTGCTGACAATATCTTGGGACCTAATGAGATATGATCCTTGCCAAAAGCAAACTGAAAGCCAGAGAAAGGTTAAATGCTCAACCTGGAGAAAAATGAGTTAACATGATACACATCCTCATAAGAGAACTTGTTGAAGGACTTTCAGACGTCTGATGTGGGCCCTGGAGAATCAGAACAGTAAGTGAGTGAGCACAATTATGCAGGGGAAGACTGAAGGGTCTGCTAATACCTAGTGAGCAATCCCAAACCTGATCCTCTTGTGCCCCTACTCAGCCAATCAGCTGCCAATAAGAAAACAGAGCACCTTTGTTACTGTCACATCTAATGTGCATTGGTGCCTGTCCCAGGCGCTAGTTTGATGTTCAGAGCAGTGTCCCCACTCAGCATACCAATGTCCCCATGTCTCTTTGAAGGAGAAGGGCCATGCTGGGCTCTGTGCACGGCCTCACAGCTGGGGATGGAGTTACAATGAGCTCTTGTCTTCAGCCTTGCTGACACTGGGGCTGATTTCCCTTCAGACGAAAAGAGTTGGAATGCCTTCACACACGCAGCCTTCAGAGGATGAAGGCTAAAGTGAGCTCAGAAACTGTTTCTAAAACAGGAAAACCCATTTTATTGCCAAACTGCGAAGTGGAACTTACTGATGTGAACTCTGAGTACAAGCCTGCAGTACTGTGGAGCTCTGTCCTTCGTGTCCTCTACCATGCTGAGGTACTGGGAACTTCAGGCAGCTGTGAGTAGAAGATGATGACCAGGCAGCTCAGGTTTTCTACACAGCCCAGTGAAGGTGGCATAGGCAGGGTGTGATTGTTTCAGTCCATCTAGCAATGGATGGTGATAGAAGGCAAGACTCAGCACTGCAGATTGCAGCATCTATAAGGCCTCTGGTCTGTTGCTGTCTCTTCACTGAGAGCATTACCCGTGCTCTAGTACCTTCACCATGGTGCTGCTCAAGCTCAGGAGAGTAGAAGTTAGCAGGAATGAGGATCTCCTTGGGCCTGCCTGTCCTCAGACACCGAGTGAGGAGAATTTACCATTGCCTGGGGCATCCATTTACTGCATTTTCTTTTTACTGCTTTTCTTTCACAGGTATAAAGATGTAGTCCTCCCCAGTGGAGGAGGAACGTTGTGCCTGTGGGTTACAGACACACAGCCTGCCTCCTGCTCTTGCAGTGCTTCAGCACATGTTATACAGTCATTAGCATCAGACCAAGCCTCAAAAAACATCTGGCCCTCACAGCAGACCTTGCTTCAAGGTCAAAATGGCTCCAGCTAGAAAGAGGGAAACCTATTATGCAAGAGTAGGAAATGAAGAGGAGTCCTGAAACTGTGCCTAGAGAAAAGCCCACCTGTTCTGCAGACCATCTTTTCCTGCCCTCCTGTAAAAGAGAGACACTGAACTGCTGCCAGAGTTAGGAGTATAGTCAAGAAGAACTTATAGGATAAATCCTTAATTCCTTAAAACTGTCAGTTTCAAGTCTGTGATCCCAGCTTTGCATATTCACAGACTGACAGTGTGTCCTCATTTCATTCTGTCTGGAATGTCCTGGAAGCTGTAGGTATTACACCGTGCACACTGAGAGCTCAGCGACAGCCGATGTGGCTCCAGCTATCCTTGCTGAAACGACAACACAGCTGCTTCCTGTGTGTGACAAATGGACTACTTTCAGGCGGGGGTGGGGTTAAAAGAGGTGATTTGGAGACACTGGCCAACTGCATGAACTTTGCAACATCTGGGTAAAGTCAAACAATTCAGCTGGATTTGGCAAAGGAGAAGGGCTGTGCAGCTTGAGTGTTGCAGGAGGGGTATCTGCCTTCTGCAGGGTGGTTGAGCCTCAACTCCCATTCAGCAAGCTCCTGTATCCCTGTAAGATTTTCCTTTCACTCCCTAAGTGCCAGATATGTTTACAAGATTGAAGCAATTCAGCATCCTATCCTCCCTCATGGGGGAACTGCATGTCTATTTTGCCATGTACACATACCCATTTACAAAAGGGAGGTATTTAGAGTCAAGTCAGTGACAGAGCCTGGATTTAATTAAGATGTCAGTGCAATGAATCAAGCCAAAATAAAGTATTGCCAGAAAATACAAATCTTTCCTCCCACTCCCCCTCAGCCAGAGGTTGCAATCTGTGCACTTACCGTGGCAGCCCCAGCCACATAACCCAGGACGGCGACCACTCGCTGCTCTCAGCAGTCACTTGTGTGTCCTCAGGGGATGGGAGGTGACCCTGCTCCTCCTGGGCTTCACATGCTCTCATCTCCAGGGCTTTGAGCACCACTGAGGAGTTGGTGTTCTTCAGCAGGGCGACGGCCTCGCTCCGGCTGACTCCCGTCAGATCAATGCCGTTCACGTTCAGCAGGATGTCACCTGAGACCAATAAAGCAGATGATAAAAAACCCTGCAAGTGTTTCCAGGATCCCCTCCACAAACAAGTGAGTCAAATCCATGGCCAAGAACCGGCAACCTGATGAGGTTTTTTGTTATTCCTGTCGTTTAACAAAGCATATGCTAGTAAACATGCCACAGGCATGAGGGGAGATTCCTGTACACAGAAACCTTGCGTGGCTGGACAGAGGATTTTTCCTGGTTTCTTTCCACGTCATCTCCTGCATCTGGAGCTGAACAAACATCTGGGGTCCTGCTGTACCTACAAGCTTTGGTATTGGTGCCTAGTACTGCTCTGGGTCTCTGGAGTCCACTTCCAGCTAACAACATTTGTACTCAGCCTAAGTTTGAAACCCCACAGCTCAGTGATGTTTTTTCTCCCAGCTCTCCCTTAGCAGAGGACTGCCACTCCAACTGGCTCTTCCTAGTTTGCTTTGTAGAATGACATGTTATTATTTTCATATTAATGCCTGTTTGAATGGCTGCAAGCCAAACCATTTTTCTGTATGCCTTATTTATAATATAGGCACAGCAGCCACAGAGAAAAATGCAAAGATGACCTCAATTACTACAGGAAGAACAATAAAGACATCACAATGTCATGCAAGCAGCCTCAATGCCAAGTGCTCTGCAACCCTTCAGAGCAGGCTGCCATGCCAGGGCTTTCCTGGGTGCCCTCTATACTTGGCCTGGATGCTTCTCCAGGCAGAGATTTATCACTGGCAGGCCAGGCACTGCAAATGAGCATTAATCTCTTCTTGTTGTCTGTCCCCAGTAAGAAGGACAACAGCCTAAGAGCTGCTCTACATCAGAGACCTATGGTGCTATTATAACATCACATATGCATTTGTTTCTAATTTTATCAAATTAACTAGGCTGAGTTTTCCATACTGCCTCATGATGAATATATTTTGGAAAGTGTATTCCATTGACAGGCAGTCATGTCCCAGCAGAAGAAAAGGGGAGATCTGCTGTTTTGCTCCTGTTGCTGTGTTCTCACATGGGTTTCATTGAGTACGCACAAAGAGGGAGTTCCCACGTGTGCCAATGCTGGGCACTGAGACCCAGGCTCCTGGGGTCTGACTGGGTTGCAGCTATTCTGCCCCATTTTTGGGTGCCTTCACTTCCCTTAAACTCAGGATTTCCCTCCAGCTTCCAGGCAGAGACTGGACTGAGGGAGAATATAGGGGATGAAGGGTAGGTGAGCTGTGCCATTGCTGGATGCAGGCTACTGAGGGATCAGGCTCTTGAGGATGTAACATCCTGAAACCTGAGAGTTTCATCTTTCCTCTGCTGCCCAGCTATTCCCACAAAACCAACTGATAAAATATGGTCCTCATCTGGCTCTAAAAGCTTATTCACGCAGAAGGGGAGAAACTATTAGCCTTATCATCCTGTTACATCAGTAGCTAAATGGGGTTAGGAAGCCAATATTTTCAGACATGAGGCTGAGCCACAAGGCATTAATATGGCTTCATATACAATGGGAATTTTGATCCTTATATTTAATTCAAATTAATGAATGCAATGACAAATAAGCAAAAAAATTTACTTTGAAAACACATGAAGGTTGCACAATGAATGCATCAAGAGTTAGGAGAATTTTCCAGTGAAAAGCTATTTATCTTTTTTTTCCTACCAGAATATTCCTATGTCCTACTTTACAGAGATGATTACTGCTGCATATTATGCCTTTTCTGGTAGCTGACTTGAGATCCTCTAATCTGACACATCCCAAAATTGATAGGATTGCTGAAGATGTCAGAGTGTGAAGCTCTTTCACTATCCCACAGTTTTCAAAAGAAGGTCTTGATTTAAGGCAGGCTTTCAAAATCCCCCCTTTTTACCTGTTTTTATCCTGCTGTCTCTGCTGATCACTCCTCCAGGTTCCACACTTATCACATAGATAGGCAGATCCCATTCCCGGTTAGATGCTCCACCTGCCACAGTCATTCCCAGCGATTCCGTGTGATCTTTCCGGACAGCCACCACCTTCTCGTGACAGGTGACAGTGTGAAGGGTGCTCTGTGATGGAGAAAATAGCAACAACAAACACAGTTTGTGGGCATGGTGACCTCCCTGACAGTTTTGGCATTTTCTATCAAAACAAATATTCATGGAAGTAACACCAAGACACTTCCCAGCCACATGGCCTGATGGCCGGCAGGACTCCCTCAGGGGCGTGAGCATCTGCAGTCAGAGCTACCACCAAGATAACTGTGCTTTAAAAGTTAAAGTCAGGCACTGCTCACATGAAAACCAGAGTTGTTTTAGTCCTAAGGCTAATAGAATCAGGTCCTTGACAAGTAAATAAGGAATTTGATTTTAAAAGAAAAAAAATTCTTGATAATAATATCACAACTGGTCATTATATCTTTTACTATCAGGTTGTGCTTTGTATCTTGCTGCTTGCAGTCTGAGCATCATCTGTAGTTAGCGAGAAATAGTCCTCTTGGATTTGAGGAATGAAACCATTTGGGACATACTAGAAGACACATATTTCATTTGATCTTCCAGATGTCTGTGTTTCTATGTAAGTTATGGGTGGAAATAGACTTGAAGAATAAGTGTTTCTGTTCAAGAAAAGAGAAGAACATTTACAGTGGAGAGAGAGCAGTTTCCAGGGTGCTCTTAGTGCTTCTGCTTGAAGGGTCAATTCGGGACAGCCATCCCATATATTTCTGCCTCTGAGCAGGAAAAGTTAAATACACACAGCTGGTCATGCAATAACTGGTGCATGAGTGAGGGTGCAACAAACCTGAGGTGCCCTCAGGATGGAGAACCACTGCAGTGCAAGCTCCAACAAAACCTCTGAACTGAATGCCATGTTTACCATGCACTCAGTTCTTGCAGAAGAGTTTGAAAGGCAAATAAATCTGGATTTAAATGTTAATTGCTTTGCTCTCCTTAAGTATTTCCTAAGCAGTGCTCCTGACATCAACTCCTGACAATCCCAGCCCTTCTTGCAGGAGCAGCATTATCCACTCCAGTCTCATATATAATAGCATGCTTCTAAATACATTTCAAATGCATATTTAAAAGACTCTTCTCATTCACAAATGTGACCTCACATTCGTAATATGCAAAAATAATCTATAAAACTCATTTAAAGCCACATTAATCTCTTAGTAATCTGACATCTCACAAAGACATTTTACATTGATTCCTGGGCCAGCAGCATGGAAAGTGGAGCAGATGAATCCACAATGCCTCCCTAAGTGACAATGATGGGACAAAGGAAGATTATGGCAAGAATGTTTTTATGGGAGCAGGGCAGACCATGTCTTTGATTTGTGCTTTCTTTTAAAGGTATGTTTGGTGGAACTAACTCCACATCAAGATTTCTGTGATGCGATGTTAACAACAGAACACAGGACCTCCTAAAAGCTTAGCAAAGGACTCCTCCATGCTTGAGCAGATGAACAGTAGCTGCCACAGAGCTCCAGAAGCAAAAAGGCAAAGAGCTCGGTGGAAAGAAGAATTCTCTCAGTCTCTGAGAGAAAACCACACACAGTTGTTTGGACATATTAGACATGGTCCATGCAGAACATAGGCACTATGTCACAGGAATTTGGCTTAGGGCTTGCAAACAAACCTATCAATTTCTGAAGATTTTAAAACCTTCAGAAAATGTTCGATTTCTAATAAATTTCATGTTCTGATCCAGATAATTTTTAACCTTTCACCTTTGTCTTTAAGGTGTAAATATTTTAAACATAGTAGTTCTATCTTTATGCAAATTAAACTTAATGTTTCATCCATGTTTTGCAAAAATATCCTTTTTCCCTTGAAAATGAATGGCTTTCCATCAGGAAAAGGCCACTTTTTGAAACATGTGGGATAGGGGGCTACCAATTTTCCCAAAATTGCAATTTGAAATTTTGCAGCAACACATGAAATTGGGATTCTATTTTTGGCTCTGAGTGAGAGAGCAGTCATGTTACTTATGCAGCATACATCTCAGACAATTAAAACATAAGAGCATTAGCCAGCTTATCACTATTTTTTGAGGAATCAGCACAGAGAGGAATGATTTCAAAGTACTGCTTGGGAACAAATTGCCCTGCTACATATCAGTGGAGAATTATAGAAGTACCATTACTTATATGCTGAACCACAAAGAACCAATTCTCTTTTGAAACTACTCTTTCCCATGTCATTTTTTATATGGCTGCAGACAGAAAGGACTTGGGGTGACTTGACTGAGAGGAAGGCAGTGATGAAAGGAAAGTAAAGCCTTTTTTAGTAAACACACGTAGAACTTGCTTGGAGGTACAATCGATAGCAAGTAAAGCAGTTAAAAGGCAGTGTTTATCAGTGACTGCATTTCAGTGCATTCTCTTCTAAACAATTGTCCTTCTCTGTCATTTTGAAGCGACCTTGGAGGTCAGGAGAAGAAAAACATAACAGTTCATCTCCTCCTCTTTTTATTTTTTCCTCCGTTTCTGTATATTTACTAGAAAATAAATATTTACAGCAGATTATCACAACATCAAAGCCATGACACGTGTCTTGCAGGCAAAAACCATCGCTGTGTCTGTTTGGAAAATGTACTTTACCTGAAGGTTAACCTGCTCATTTGGTCAGGAAACATTGCCTGCTCCAGCAACATTTTCTTTGCCCTAAGTACTAGACAATTAATTTGAAAGAAATAAGAAAACAGTTCCAATTAAAAACAAGTGCTATATAATTAATGGCAAAGCTCCCAGTGACTTCAAAGGAATTGAATCAGGCCTGTTTATGTGTTACAGCCTGGCTTCACAGCCTCAGCTGCACAAGAAAGTGTTTGTGACATCTCTTCTCTGAGTCTAGGCAGCAGCCAGAACAGTTTGGGCTGTGCTTCCCCAATCTCTGTACGGGGGAAAACAGATCCATGAGACCCTGGGCAGGACCAATCTCTTGGCACCTGGCATACACCACCAGAGAAGGACATGGTCACAAGGGATCATCCTCTTCTTACCCAGAGCCTTGTGGGCAACACGGCAGGTCACCACTGGCCTGAAGGAGATGCACCTCCCTGTCACCTCCCCATGGAGTACAGATGGAGGCTGGCTGTCCTGAGGCCAAGAGCTTGGCCCAAAGTGGCTCCTGAGCCACTGCATGAGCCAGGTGGCTGCTGGAAGCTAGGGTTTATTCTTGATGGAAGCTAGAGTTCCTTCCTGATGCTGAATACAGCCACAGGCTGAGAGCAGATTTCAGCCCATGTACACATACATGCTGTACAGTGAGAGCAGTTTCACTCAAAGAGAGCATTCCTGACTGTCTAATATCACTTTTCTCAGTAAGCTCAGGGGACAAAAAATGCCTTAAAATTAGCCAGAAATCAAGGCAGCTAGCAATCCTCTATTAATCACATGTAATAAAGCAATCCCACTGATAGCAGTAGGCAGCAGACCCATCAGACCACACACACATGGGAGACTTCCCTGACAGTGAGGCCCAACCAACAAGCACTAGCTTGGTTTTTGGGCAGGAGCATGTCCTGTACAGGCCCTAGGTTTGCAAGCATTGCTCCTGCAGTAATGCCTGCTTAAAATAAATAACATTTTTTTTAATCTTTCAAAGCCAGTTTAAAAATCTTGAATTGCAAATTATGTTCAGTTAAACCTTCAGCAAAATATAATGAAATATTTAAACTGACACAGTCATGCCCTATAAAAGGGCAACTAACACTCCAGTAATGTTTATATCAGACCAAAAATCCACAGTGCCTGAAGCTCATTGTGTCTGCTGGCTGTACTGATCTGCTGATCTACTGCCAGAGCATTTTCTCTGATAGAAGACCTCTACTACCTACACACAAAGCTAAAGGGAGGTAGGAACTGTTCAGAGCTCTCTTTTTTGGCCTGTGATCTTCCCTGGAATGTGCCCAAATGGTGGCATTGCACAGAAGTCCACAGCAGTACTCCCGCTCATGTGCTCATGCAGTACTCATCTCTTGTGGAAAACTGGAAATCCCCCTAAAAGCTGTGGCCTATGCAACAAGAGATGATTCCTTAATCTTTATAGCACTTGCTCATTAGAGGACTGTTCATTGTGCCTTCAATCTCACAGCTACCCAAAATATTGTGGGACTTACCAAGAGCTCCCATCCAACATCCCTTGGTACAGGAAGAGAAATGAGGATCTCAGGGCAGAGAGAGACAAGCTCTGTTCCCAAATAATCCCGTGTGGTATCAATTAATTACTCAGACCAACATGGCAGAGTTAGCAGGTGCTTGGATCTTCCCTAGGAAGAATGCAGTACCAACACAAGCTAATTGCTGTCCTACACATACCTTCCAAAGGAAATCATTGCTTCAGTAGAAGGTCATGCCTGGCAGATGCATCATTTGTTGGGCACTACTTGCTAGTAGCTACTGAACACTGCCTGCTTGCTGTTTTAACTCCTGCTAATCTGGTCCAACCTAACAAGAGCTGTGATTGCGGCTTTGTGGGAAAGGAAAACTAAAAATACGTAAGTATACACTAGAGTTTTTAACACATAAAAACACTGAATAATGTAGTTTTAAAAGACCTGCAAAAATGGGTATATTTTAACATTTGTAAAATCCAGAGCTAGACATGTCTCCTGGCTGACAGCTGTGCACCAGATATTTGATCCAAAGTTCCCTTTAAGGACACAACTGGCTATCCATCAAGCAGGATGAACTTAAGCCCTGCCTGCACACCTCCCTGATACACCCCTGGCACCCGTGGCCAGGGTCAAGCTTGCATGGGTTTGCATAAGTGACACTCAGGGTGATTAATGTAAATTAGCCAGACATGTGGCTTCAAATTTAGTGAAATAAAAAAAATAAAAAAAATAATCAGTTCCTCCAAGGACATGCCTTGTTCTGTCTAAAGTGGAAAGAATAACACCGAGCAAGCTCAGAAAACATATTTTCAAAACTCTAACTGCATTGGTCATACTTAAAACCTCCTATGTTTGAAGATCAGCATCTCTCTGCCTCAGGCAAAGAGAATACTGTGAGTGTAGATGCACGGAACACACACTCTGGCCAGGTACACAGGGACAGCTGGGGCACAGTGTGGCAACCACAGCCTGATCTGCGTGAGATGGCTGCTCTGTGCTGTGTCCCTGGGCTGGGTGCTGCACACAACCAGCCCTTGCAGACCCCACACCATGCAAGCTTCAGGTGCTGCCAAAGCAGAACAAACATGCTTTGGGTCTAAAGCTCCACAGAAAGTCCTTGAGCTCCCAGCAGCCAGGGCATGTTAATAAATGAGCAACAGCCTAATGATGACCACAATTTTCAAGTAGGTTATGGGAATTTTTTAGGCCAGCATGTGAAAGCTTTTTGTCTGAAGACTATGCTACAGATGGAAAAACTTCGGAAAAAAATTTCTTTTTGTTGGACCTCATTGTCCTCTGCAGATTCCCACTGCTGGTCAGACCTGTGGCCGTGGCCAGGACACTGTGCGCACATCAGCACCTGCCCCAGCACTGCCCATTGCCTTCTCTTTCCCTCCCACGCCAGGCAGAGTCAGGGCAGAACCAGTGGAGAGATAATGAGCGGCACAGCCTTTGTGTTTCCATTGCCAAGCGAGACGTGTTTTTTCTGGTGGCAGAAGCCAGAGCAAACACCCTCAGACACAAAACGCTCCCTGCCCTCCCGTTCCCCCGCCCCAGGGATGGCAGACACCCCACACAGGAGCCCTCACCTTGCCGGGGCCGCTCCTCTCGGCGGGGCAGGGCTGGGAGCCCCCGGCAGCCCAGCCCGTCTCCTGCAGCAGGTCCGGGGGCTGCTGCCGGCTCTGCCGCGACACCACCAGGTGAACCTGCTTCTCGCTGGCCTGCGGGGGAGCACACTGTGAGTCCCACGGCCCCAGCGCTGCGAACCCCGCACCTCAGCCCCACAGTGCCTGGGAAACGCAGGAACCACTTAAACGTTGGTCGGACTTCCCATTAATGAGGTTGCTGTGACATAAAGCAGTGCGTCAGTTCAGGTCAGTGAAGTTCATTAAAGTTTACTGTCTGCTACTTAATATTTCTCTTGAAAATTTGGTGATAACTCTAAAAAATCCTTCCTACCTGCCCCAAATTTGGCTGAAAGCAGTGATCCACCACAGTGCATTCTGGTCAGCTCTCTTCTGCACCTGTGTATACCACTGCAAAGCAATGCTATACACCATTTATACCATTGCAATTCTCCTGCCATGGTAGAGAGACAGGCAAACTACCAGAGCTGTTGCTGCCCAATAGATGGGAAAGCTGAAAAAGCTACAATTAACCCTGAAACCAGGGATGTGCTTAGGCCTTGCCCAGTGGAAGTGGGGAATAAACAATGTCATTAAGTCCACTGGCATGCAATGAGCATGACAAATGTAAGGAAGCTTAAAGAAAGGGAGAAAAGGTATTTTCTTTAGCGAAATAAAATCCTACAGCAGCGGAGCACAGAGAAAGACGGTGGGCATAAGCAAGCACACAGGGTAATGAAGTTTAGGATGGGAAAGCAGCTCACAAACTCTCAATCTAGGAAGAGCAGTTTCAAAGCAAATAACCCAAGCTCAAAAAACTTCTAGGCCTTTTTTCATAATGCAGTCAGAATACTTGTGTGCCTGAGAGATTGCTGCAATGATACTTCTGAGATTATATTTGTTTGTTATATTTAAGGGGCTCTGTGTGTGTTTGACTGATATTAGTGTTAATTCTGTGTACAGGTGGGGGTTTTTTCTATCTTATTGAACCATCACTGTTTCCCTAGAAGCAAATGGCTTCATTTGCTCCTCACTGAGGCTCATATGAATCTGTTCAAGACAACAGTGATGCAAAGATAAATCTGAAAGGGAGTGGAATTTACCCAGATAAATCATAGATGCCTGCCACAAACAAATATACTAAACTAAAATGAAGAACAGTGTAGCAATAACCTCAGTGCTATAGAGGCATACTCAGAAGATGTTAAAATTAATCCTCTAATCTCCTTCTCTCTAGGCCAAAGACCTTGCTGTTTTGCCAGGAAGGAGGGGCTCTTAATGACCAGTCTGCAGAGGCACTCCTGCCTGCTGGCTCTCAGCTTATACCAGAGGAACTGCTCAGTATCCAACATGAAGCCCCCACAAACATATCTGGAGCCTGATGCTCTGGGGCTGCAGCTGCAATGCTTGGTGGCACTACAGCCTGATGCCCTGGGGCTGCAGCTGCAATGCTTGGTGGCACCACAGCCCTGGGGCTGCAGCTGCAATGCTTGGTGGCACTACAGCCTGATGCCCTGGGGCTGCAGCTGCAATGCTTGGTGGCACCACAGCCCTGGGGCTCCCGACCTCCTGGCTTGCTTGCTAGCACTGCTCACTGGAGAGAAGCTCCAGGGAAAGCTGGCATTGAAAAAGCAGCTGAAAATCAAACACAGATCCAGTTGCACTATTGAAATCAAATCTCCCGCAGACAATTAACAGAAGCCAGAGGAAGCTTCTGGGAATTTTGTTTTTATAGCTTTGTTTGTCCTTTCTGGAGCTGAATTTAAACTGAGAGTTTAAAAAAGCTTTGGAAAAATGTCATTTTAGTTAAGAAAAAGCAACCTAACTCTCCTAAACCTCCAACTTCAAGTTCAAAATATACATGTTCAAGCCATGCTATTTCAGTGAAGTAAAAAATGTGCATGTCTTTGTTATTTCCCAATATCTTGGGGAATGCTATTTTTTTTTACTAGAAACTCAAATCTTCATAACTTCATAATATACAATTTAGTGCATACACACATATTTCAAAATAACTTTCTAGGCATTTTTAACAGATCTGGTTTTATGGAATATTAATTCATGGACTCTGGACTCAACTGGTACCCAAAAGTAGAATTCTGTATATTGGGAGAAAGGAAATCACCCTGGTCCCTAGTTTGTTAAATGACTGAGGTGGAACTGAACAACACGAGATAACACCTCCCAAGGGCACGTGGCCATATGAAAATACGGTTTTCTCTAAAATGAACAGTTTCAACTTAACATAACTTCTTTTTGAAATTTATCTGCTGCCACATGGTAAGCCTCAAAGCTGGTTATTTAGAGAAAGGTTGTAAAACATGATTAATTCTCATAGAACAACTAGCAAAAGTTCAACAAGAGTCTCTGTTGCAATGGCACATTTGTCTACGGGCCAGTCAAGCTGAGTAGTTTCTCAGAAGTCAGAGTGGTTTAGAAAGTTATCCAAACAACAAGAACAGCTTTTGTATTTACATACATATGAAAACCCACTAATGTTTCTACTGATCAGATTATTTATTGCTGATTCATTCTGATCTCTTACCTCCCTCTTACCAGTGGCTTTTCCCACAATTCTTTCTCTGTATTTCATGCTGAAGTGAAAATTAAAGAGAGGAGGTGAGCTTTGATGCCAAGTGCAAGTAAGAGCTGAAACACTCTGCTAGAATTAAAATCTGTTAGAGCCAAGGCAAATCAAGCAGGAAGGCAGAGACACAAGGGAAACTTCTGAGCATCTAGTGGGTAATTGCACCTTAGACAGAGGAAGCAGGGCTGCTCCTGGCAGAAGCTGCCCCATGTCTCACTGGGATGATGGAGCACGGATATGCTCCACATCACAACCTGCTTGTCAGAGGCAGTGTTGGGTAGAAGAGCTGCTCCTCTGTCCCTAGCAGCTGCTCTGAACTGTGGGGGAAGGAGGTGAGGAGGAGGGTGAACATCTGGGCTCAGTAAAGTCTGACTCAGCCCATGTCGCTTGGCTCGATGTGCTCACATGGGCACCCCATATCTGTTACCTTGCACTTTTCTTGTCACTCTCATGGAAAACAGATGTGGAATGTCTTGTTACTCAGATTCAAAGTGCCACTTCTGACACGAGGCCATGGCTTAAGATGATGTGGCAAACAATACCCAAGTTTTAGGAGGCAGCAAATACCCAAGTGTTATGATGTGTGCACATTCCTAATTAGCACTTATACATTTTCTTCATTTCAGTTCTTGTGACAGAGCTTAGAGCTTATAAACAGCCAGACACTTAATCTACTGATTAGCAATTGCTTCACATATGCTATTGTATAGTTTCTATAGGTCTCAATTGTCTCAATTATTCATTATTTAAAGGTCAAAAATAATCAGATTACACAGAAATCTGACAGTCTTCCTGCTGTGCTTGGTTTAACAAGCCACTGCACCTTTTAGTGAATGTTCTGTTTTTAAAGAAACTGATGGTGTATTTGCAGCTTTCACCACCATAAATTAGAAGACCTCAATGCACTGCAAGCGGCATGCTGAGCTCTCAACAGGCAGGAAGGATGCTGTTGAGAAATCAGAGGACACAGTGAAATAGCCCTTCGTGTAAGAAGCAAATGCAAAACACCTGTGGCTTCAGTATAAAGGTTTTTCTCTGGCATAACATGGAAACAGGAAAGGCAAATGATAATTGATGAAAAACAACAAAAAAGACACAGGTTCCAGGAATTTTGCATTAGATAAATGTGATTTGTAGAGCTCACATCAATGCAATATAATCCTGGCTGTTTGGAAACCTGAATTTCCCCTTTGATGGGCTTGTTTAAATTCCCAAGGATTGGTGTGCATTTCAAGCATTATTATAATTATCATCCACTCTTTGGAGACCAATAAGGGCTTTGGTTGCACTTTTAAACACTTGTATGTGAATACTCTTGTTAGTAATTTTTTTTCCATTTCATCTCATGCGTTTTTTGCTTATGAAGTACTGATGCCTTGTTTTGTAGCCATAAAGAACTGTTCCAAGAATAAAAGTTTTTTAGAAAATTTTTCATTCCAGACTTGTTGCCCTTAGAGAATTTAAAACTTCCCCCTTCTGCCTTCTGTTCCCAGTTACTGAGCTACATAAGGTAATCCAGAAAGAAGCTGGACCAGAATTTCAACAACTGGCATTATGTAAGGGGATGATATTTTCTTCACCTATGCTATAAACTTCGCAATAAAAGCTGTCTACAACAAACGGTGAATCTATGCTAACACAGAAATCCTTTCCACAAAATGCATGGATTTGACTGTTTGCTTCAGTCTGACTGATATTACCCTCATTATACCGGTCAGAAAGAAGAAGAAGCTGGCCTGATTTGACATCTTGTTACTGAAGCCCATGAATTTCTTCAAAATGTGAACAATCTACATGCCTCAAAATGAAATTCAAAATTGCACAAGTATAAAAACAGCTATAAATATGAGATAAAAGCAACAAAATATTCTTGGCTTTGCTTTTTATGCTGAAGTTTTATAAAAACATAGTCTGTAAACAAGAAACCCAAACTGGTTCTGGAGGGAAAATTAGGCAGAATCTGACCAATTTTGCACCTGAGAAAGGCATGAGTTTTTTTCATCTGACAGTTCTGTGTTAGCTAGCACCCAATTAGTACTCCATGTGAGTCTAAACAGAGGTGAATAACTAGAGATCCATTTTTCCAAAATATACTGGATTTAGGTAAGAAATACCTACAAGGTGTGGACTACCTTGTAGTGGTAGTCCACAGCCTTAGGCTACTCTGGTTTGGTCCAGGGCTGTACCAGAGAGCACAGTGACTCCTGAGCCAGAGGAGTCAGGATTCTGCTGGAACCAGTGCTGCCAGGGTGGAGGCTGGCATGCCTACTGGCAGCTGGCAGCACTCTGGTGATGATCAGAGTATACAGATTTTGCACTGATCTATATTTTCCAAACCCTGCTGGTAGCAAGTGCCTCTGTGGGAGTCCATGCTCATGCTCACACTCATCCCCACAGCAAAACCAAGGAGCTTTCACAGGAGTAAATTCCCCTCCAATCTTGACTCCTTCCGTCTTCCAGATACACAGGCTCAGTGTTTGTTTGCTTTGCAGTGGATGGTGAAAAACCGCTGTTTGCTTTTTGCCCAGCTCAAACGCCGTGGTCAGGGCGGGGAGGACAAACCTGTATGAGCTGTGCGGCGCTCTCGGGGCTGCCGTAGCGGTGGTCGTGCCCGTTGATGGCCAGCACGCGGTCGTTCTCCTGCAGCTGCCCGTCCCGCGCCGCCATGCCGCCCTCCAGCAGGTTGAAGATGAACACGCCCGGCTCGTCGGCCTTGCGGACCAGCTTTATCCCCAGCTGCTCATCCGGACTGCTCTTGTTCAGCACGACGTGGAAGCTGTCGTCCCTGTTGCAGTGAGCATCGAGGGAAAGGCCGCTGTTGCGGCACCGGTACCTCTGCTCTCGCAGCACCGTCAGGCGCAGCACGTGGCACGGCTGCTTCAGGATTGACAGCGCGTAGTTGTGAGGCACATTTTTGATGTCCATGCCGTTTACCTGGAATAGAGAAGTGTAAATCAGCAGCAGAAAGACGGTCTGTTCTGAGTTGGCACTGAGGAGGGCAGATCTAGATACACAGATGTCTTCATATGAAGTGACATGTGCTATTTCTAACTGTGTCACACACGAGGCCAAGTTTGTGGTGCAGAACAATTGTCCCCGCAAGGAAAGGATGCGCTGCACAGTTAGTTTCTGTCCTTTTTCTTCTCCCGCTCCCTGATAGTCTCCAGACATACATGCTAGTTCTCATCTTTCTTATTGTTCTTTCCCAAGCTCCAATATCCTTTCATATATCTTAGTTTTATTCCACAGGCTTCTGATTTCAAATTGCCTTGCCAGCCTTTCCTTTCACTCCCACTGTTTTCCCGCTGTTTCTTTTCTTCTTTATCTCCCAGCTGTTCTAGGTACAGTAAAAAAATTCTTCACTAATGAATCTCTAACTACAAAGAAGGAAAAAGCCTCAAGTAGAAGTTTAAATGCCTTGGATATTTACTAACAATTATGCTGATTTACCACACTAGAGAATCAGACTTTCCTTCTTTTCCCTCAGTGTTTTCCAGGTAAGATGTAATTCAGATGAGAATAAAACTGTATAACTACCACTTTTTAAATCTGAATGAGGAAAAGAAAGAGGAAAAAAGAGTTTCCAGTCAATCCCATCATGTTCATATGTGTAAGAGTGACTAGGCATTGCACTTTATATTGCTAAATGAAAACCAGTTGCAAGATTGTATTTCATCGCTGGCTAGAAAACCTGAATCAGAAAAGATATTTCCATGTAGCTTTACATTGCACAAGCTGAACCATTTAAGTATTAAGAAACATCTCCAAAATGTAAGAGAAATAATCCCCAGCACAGACAAAGGCATTTGGCTGGTGTTTGCTTTTGCAGATTTCCTATGTGGGAACAATGGAACTGTTCTGCTGCAGTCTGGTGAGGAGGACTGCACCCAGAGAGACAGCTCAACTGGCTTTAAGTTGCTACCTTGGGTACCACAAACAGCATGAGCTGCACCAGGATGGGGCTGAAATTCACAGGAATCCTTGGTAAATCCTGGGCAGTCAGCCATGGCAGGGAAGAGCCAGGCTGGGCCCATCCGTGCCACAGTCACAGCTTCATTGTGCAGTTTGGACGTGCCCTGCAGGAACAGCTTTGTCTTAGTGGTGCCATTAACTATGCTGCTCTGTGCTGGCACCAGGACAAAAAGGCTCCCTGAAACACATAGCTGGGTGTGCATACTATGCAGCTGCTGCTGGGAACCACCATCCAGAAGCATTTTTGTTCACTGCTAGAGTGAAGTATGCCCACATTGTGATCCCTTTCCAAAGGGAAATCCCTTTGGCCAAGTCTGTCCGACATAAAGCAGAAAGCATGGCACAACTTCAGCATGCCTCAAGTGTCCTCAGCTACCAGTGGGGTCAGCAAAAGCTTTGAGATCATAGTGCCTTACAGGTGGTGCTCTGAACTTTAGAACAGCTTTCTGCATGCAACTTTGCAAATCTCATCGTGATCAACTTCAACCATCTCATTCTTTGTCAGGATATTTTTATGTCCTACCTCCACAGTACTGTACCTTTAGTATCATGTCTCCAGGCAGCAATCTTCCATCTCTGGCAATCACCCCATCTCGATAAATGTGCTGTATAATAATGTGAACCAAAGGGGTCTCACTGCCCCCCACGATCCTGATGGCCAGACTTTCATGGGGATCGCTGCGGCTGATCTTAATGCAGGTAATCTCCCCATCTGGAATCAGGTGGTACAGCCTGGGAAAACCTGGAAATGCATTTGTAAGGTATTTATCTGACAACACAGCTTTGCTTTGTTGAAACATGCACTGCACAACCTCAAGTACCTGCCAGTTAGTCAAGCTAGGTTTTATGCATGTATATGATTCATACCAAGTGGGAAGAAAAGGATAGATAAGCCTGCTGAATGGACTTGAAGGGAACTTTCTACAATTAATATATTCAAACTTCCTCTTTCCCCCACAAAATACAGCCTTAAACCTCTGATGTAATCCAGACAGATCAAATGTACTTACACTTATACACAACAATATTTTAAGGAAATCAAATACATTTTTGGTCACCAGAGACACCTCAGAACCAGGCCACAGTTTCTTGCTGGCCCTAGAACAGATGGGCATGGGCACCTCAGCAAACATCCATCCCTGCTGTGCTGGCTGCAAACCCTATCTCACTGGTAGCATCCCAGGCCGTCCTGTTTTCTCCATTTTTGGTGTCACAGTGGAGGACAGGGCTCTTGTCTTGTGACATCCAAGGAAGTCTTTAATTTATCTTTAGCTACCAGAAAGGCAACAAACCAAAGGTTTGGACAAACCAAAGCACACAGTAGTTTTCCTACCAGACCACTCTCCATTCATCTGTGCCTGAACTCTAGGAAGTAGGAATGAGCGACTCTTACTGTGATGTGTCAGTTAAAATCACAGTATGCTCAAAGTACCTGGAGGGAAAGATCTCTGCTGGCCCTGGCAATCTGGCTGGGGGGACAAGGGACTAATGGTGGGTCCATTTTGTATTTAAAAGGCACTGGATTAGAGTATCATCTTCCAAACCCTACTTTTCAACTGGCATGTCTGATTTCACAGCATGTCACTAATACTTTATTTTCTTCTAGGTAAATTCAAAATTTTAATCCATATTCAGCAGTGAGCAAAGTTGAGGTAAAAGCAGCAGTGAATTTTCCAGCACAGGCATAGCAGCCTTCAATTATTTTGAATTCCCCAAAGCTGAGAGAAAGCATTTAAACTTTTTGCATGTGAATCCAATCCAGTGGTTATATGACAAACCTGTAAGTCAAAAAATTACCTGCTAATATTTTTTTCAATAACTTATTTTAGAAATGAAAGTATGAGTGTTAATAAATAGCAGTTAAGTGAAAAATGAAACTTTATAGACCAGAATCTGAGATAGAATTAATATTTGCCACTACAGAATTAGCAGGCAAGGCACCAAACCAGCAAGGCACCAAAACCTTTTGAGAGAGCACAAGGGGAAAAAAAGAACAGGAAAAATATATTGAGAAACACCATGTTGCATCCCTTACCACTTCTTTGATCATATGCTCTTCAGGGTGGGAAGCTGTCCTCCTCCACGTCTGTAAAAAGCACCTACCAGTAGCACAGACTTCGACTTCGTGGTTTTACACAGACTTGACAGGCAATAAAAGTCTGTCTAGATAACTACACAGCCTTCACCAACCTAATACTCAACCATTTATTCATTCAATAGCAGTTTCTGTGCTAATACAGGTTTACTTCAGTTTTGCAGGCAACTTTAACATTTCAGGAATGGAAGGTGCTTCATTTCCCCCTCGCTCCTCTATTTTCTAAATGCTATTTGCTCAGCTTGTAATTTGCTCAGTTCTCTCTAGCCTGAGGGGTGGATTCACATGATCTAAATCCAGGCCTCAAACGCACAGTTTGGTGATCTACTTGCTCTGACTTCCTTTGCAGTGCACAGGCACCCAAAGAGATATATTCCCATGCTAAATCACCCCTGGAGGTGCCAAATCTCCACTGCTGTGTAAGAAAAGAGGCAATTAGCTCTGGCATCTCAGTGGGGTGCTTAAAGTCAGACAACACAAATACTCCTCAAAAATCACCAATGGCCTGACCCCTGCATGCACATTTCATGTGGCTATAATGGTTATGTGTTCAGGGTTATGTGTAAGAGTTATGTGCAAAAATACAGATGAAAATCCAGACACCTAGATCTTCCCTGCATGCAAATAAATTAATATACATGTATATATTAAAGATAACAAAACAGTGCTATAATTGACCTATTATGATGACTCAGTTCGCATCCTAACAAACTATGCTTTTTGACACTGATGTTCATTTTCCCATAGCTCATTCTGAAAACCCTTCTAAAGGAATTATTCAGTTATGTTTCTTGTCCATGGAGAATTGTAGACTGAGCAAGCTATTGACACTCTCATGTTATTTCAACCTGCAATTATCCCAGACCAAAATCAGGGCAATGTGGCAGTGAACAAGTCTCTACTCTTGTACAAGACTTACCTACATCTTTACATATGTATAGGTTTCTTTGCATTTTGAACAATGCCTTATCTGGTTTGTTGTCTTGCACTAGTATTTGGCTGACTTTCAATATGGCTTTATGCAGATTTTTTAAGAGGAAGTTTTGATATCTAATTTCCTTCTGAAATGTGCAGTCTACAACAACCCAAATCTTTCCAAGACATTTTTCTTTTGCCAGTCTGCAAGTCTCTAATGCCACCCTTTCATAGTTAGCAGGCTGTACTGCCTCACTTCCTGTCTTCATTTGACTTGTGTTCTTTATCAAATATACATATTAAACAGAAATATTTTCTCCTCAGATAAGCTAAGCAACCAAAACAATTCCTTTATGAACCATTAATTTCTGCTCTCTTAATTGAAGACTTGCCTCTTCTTTTCATCCCAGACATTTGTATTCTCAACAACCTAGAATGTCATAAGTAAAAGGCCAATTTTGATAAACTAACCTATTTACCTAATGCCTATTTTGATAAACTAACAGTAAATGAGGCAATCTAAATATATAAAGTACACAAATACACTTTTTAAAAATAATATGAATAAGAAAATTCATAATTGCTTTTTCACCAAAAAGTCTGCATACATTGTGTGCAGTTTGATGAAAACTTACCATGCATATTTCACGATGATGCCATGTCTAGAAAGCAATGTCTTCAAATTGAATTATTAATGCATAGACCATACCCAGAAAAGGTGGAGCCTGGTTTAGAACACAGTTGCATACAATGACTGGGGGCTTAGGAACCCAATTGAAGGAACTCCAACTGAGTTGAGAGCTTGTACCTTTCAGACATATATACATTCTGTTGTGAGGCTGGAGTATCAGTTTTTACAGACTCCATTTTCCAGCCCTTACACTCTTATTTAAAATTCTCCATTTTCTTTGGTCAGGTTTTCCAGAGCAGGAAAACCCAGGAGTATTGCATACCTTTCTTTACCATTTTATATTTCCAGTCCTTAAATATCGAAGAGCTGCTGAATCTAGAAAGAAGGAAACTTTCTGTCTTGTTTTTGGTGATTCTTCCAGGTTTTCCCACAGAATGTTGTGTTTTTGTCACAGGGGGTTGTATGGAGCATTCTGAATCTGTTAATATAATAAAATGTCACCTGCATTCAGAAAGATTGTGTGGGCTTTTTTCTCAAGCAATACTCTCTTAATATTAGTGTGCAATGTTATTAATACTTTCACACATTACTTTATGGTAAACAACACAGGAGAGACCAGCTTTGCACAGTGAATTCCATTTATCTGGCACAATGTGGGACACTGAGCATTTGTTACTTCATGGCCATGACAGAGAATTACAAAATTTTAAGTAAGCATACTATTTTTCCCCACAGTTTATAATATTTAATGGTAGCATTCTTCCAGTGCTCAGGTTTCTGCTGACTTCTGTGCACATCATGCTCATTCCAACAGTGCTGCCACGAGGGTAGCTTCTGCCTTCATTCCCAGGACTCAGTGTGACAATGTTTGCTGTGACTCTTGGGGCCAGATTAATCAAAGGTCACTGTAAACAAAACTTGTATCTGTGGTTGCAAGTGCTCATTTAGATCAGGCAGCCTGACTAATGTGCCAGCTCACCCCCACAAACAGGACCATCTGCAGCAGCATGCATTCATCCTTCCCAGCATCTGGACACCAGAATTTAAATTAAGCTTGTGTAACCTAGTCTTGGAAAATTAATGTGTCTGTAAGTATCACATGCCCTTGTGCTGGTGGGGAACTTTATTCTGCAAATTTTCCTTCCCAATAGATTTTCATTTATCATGCCATCCTTCCAAAGGTTTGCCATCATTTTGATTTAATGCCTTCCATAAATTCTCCAGTGATGCTTCTCCAATGGAGGGGCAGGTAGAAGGTGATGCCAGTTCTAATTTCTCTTCTTGCTTTTGGACATTCCGCTCACCAAAGGAGTCCCAAAAGAACTAAAATGAAACTGTTGCTGAGTTGACTGTGCATCTAAAGAGTTGTAACTCTCAAACACAGCAGGGAAATTCATCAGTCTGCAGTAGTGGAAGTGCTACAGAGACAATGTTTCTTCGGGAAATTGCCTGGCTCATCGTTCCAGAGCAGAGTACTTTGAACCAGCTCTGTAACAGCTGCTTTGGGAAATCAGAATGGCAGCTGAATCAAATCTGAGAAAAATAGGAATGGTGTGGGATTTCTGTGGGGTGCAGCCTTCCTGAGACAGAGGTTGGGCTGCACTGTCTTGTCCTGGGGCTGGATAAACCACTTTTTTCTGCATACAGACAGCCTTAATGCCATGAAATGGTTGATACCATCTGTGTTTCACTTACCTTCTTTTTCTTCACGTACTTTTCCAAATACTGAAATATTTATATTATCTATCTATCTATCTATCTATCTATCTATCTATCTATCTATCTATCATATATATGTATGCATATTTATATCTCTCAAAAATATAACAGGGTTCACACTGAACAGTGCAAGAGGGAAGCCTGTTCTGTGTTCTGTGGTTCTGCCAGTGCCTGCTGGGGCTGCCCTGGTCTTGACTGCTGCAAAGCAATGCCAGATGGTAGAACTGCATCCACTATGAGACTGAGTTTGACTTTGAAAAACATTTGCCATCCTCAAGGAATCCTAAATCAAATTTCTTTTACAATGGCTTGACTGCAAAATGAAATCAATGAACGTTTTTGGAAGTCAAAAGCAGAACTCTTTTACTCTAAAACTGTAAGGAAGTTTATAAATTGTACCTGTAAATTCTTTGCTCCTAAAACATTTGCTGGTTCACAACTTGTATTTGTAGATCAGTTTGAGTAAAGAGTACATATATATCTATAGACGTTCTTGGAACTGAATTTAAGGTGTGAAGCCAAACTAAGAGCACAGTGATACAAACAAGCATAGCAAAGCTGGAGCACTCTTTGTTTGGAGATATTTTATCACTTAAGTAGATTGTCAAGTTTATTTACACTAGTAGATCTAGCCAGAAGATATTACATCTTAAATGCATCCGTGCCTTAAGCATGTCCCTGTCACCTTCCCTCACATCTCAGTGTGAAATTCTTTCTTTTAAACTTTCTAAACTTCTACTTCAGACCTGGAAAGCTATTTGTAACTGTAAATGCTGTTAATGAAATTGCTCTCAGATAAATATCACAAGCTTGGGTGCTGCCTGCAGACAAATATTTCTTGGCATGGGATTTTACAAATAACAAAGTATTAAAAATAGGAAAATCTTAACAGTTCCTTCCCCTTAAATATTTTCTCTTTAGTGTTTGTACTTTTCATTCACCTCTAACATTTTCTTTGGTTTAGACATTTAACAACTCTCTACTGAAAATGCCACAAAAACACAGAAACAAAGAAAGCCCAAATCATTTAAATCCAAAATGAACACATATAGCATTGTTTAAACAAATGAAACCACAGGATATAAACATAAATCATGAAGTAATCTCTGCAGTTCAGGGTGGCTATCAGCTCCAGGTATAAGATAGCATTAGACTGTAACTATTTCTTTGCTGTAATTATAACAGAAACACATTTGATATTATACACCATATTATGCAATGTCCCTGGGTATCAGTTTTTTCCAAAATATGTTCTAGATTCAGTTTCAAGTTAAGAAGAATTTGAATACTTTTTCTCCCTCATCAGAAACCATTATTTTGTCTTGTACCCTCACAGTCATATTGCAATTGAGCACTGGCTCAACCAACATAGCAGCTTCAGATTAAATGCACCCACACACCCTTAATGAAGGGTTGCTGAGGGCTAATACATGGCTACTTGTTGTGGTGTTCATTCCCAGAGCTCCTTTGACCAAAATACAGGCAAAACACATTAAACAGAGACATGTGAATTGAGATGGGGGTATTCTGAAAACTGGAGTCAGATGAATTATACATTGAGCTTTGCCCAATGATCTTTCCTTTATCAAGAAGAGGTTATCAGCAAGAAGGGGCTTATTCACTCTGTGAGGCTGGCATAGTCTCAGCTTTATTCTGCTCATGGACTGACTAAGCCTGGTGAGGAAAGTGGTCACCAGAGAGTTGGTGAAGCGCTGCCTGATCTCCTGGGACAATGAGTCATGGCTCAGTTCTTTTCTCAGATGATCCCAGACAGAAACTTTGGGAAAGGCAGCAGCACCTTTCCCACTGGCTGTGGGGACCTCTGAAGTGAGGAAGCACCTCATTGACCCGCACAGGAGCACTCCCACTGCCAGGAGAGTGGCGTGGCAATGGTGAGACAGATACACAGGGCTCCCTTTTCTTCAATATGCATGACTCTCAGCATAGGAGAGCACAGGACAGAGCATACAGCAGCTATCCCTGAAGGCTGACCAACAGCTCTGATCAGAAGTCTAGCTGCAGAGTGCTCAGAGCAGCTGAGGTTTAAAAAAAATAAAAAGAATAAAACATACAGAACTGTAGAAGAAAACCAGCCCCCAGCTGGCAGGATGATGATAACTGCTACAGAAAGAAGCACATTCATTTCCTCCTCCAAGAAGAAACAGAGAAAGCCTTTGAGATGCCATTACACAAAGCACCTGTTGCAAAGGATTGAATTGCAATCTTTGTTCAAGTTGTATTTGTATTTCTTCAAGTTACTTGCTGCATTTTTTAAAGATCAATTTCCAGAACTGTGTAATCAAAAGGCATTCTTTGCAAATGTAATTAATAAAGTAATTTAGGTACCCAGCTTCTGTGATCTCATACTTAAGAGTAACTGCTTATTAAGTAATTATATGCCTACCTGGTTTTTCCAGTGCAGCAGAATACATTTGGAAGTTTACAGGCGTGCTGGGTGCAGAGGAATGAAACCACAAGCAGAGCCAAGGAGAGACTGACAATCCTGCCACTGTCAGTGGGGCCCTGGAGTGATTGCCATTACACATCCCTTACAGAGACAGCAATGCTTTTCACTTGCTGGGAATGTAAAGGCCAGTGACATCTTCACACATTTCTGCTAACTTCTGCTAACATCTGGACTGCACTGGGCTACTGGATAGGTGCTGCTGACATCCAGATTATTTGCACACGCTGGACATGAAACCAAGAATTCAGTGGAGCTATTACTAATGTCAGCTATATGTCTAGGTAGAAAGTGGTCTGTATATCATCCTGAAGGGATGTCTTTTGAAAAATATGAACTTGAGGCATGGAGAATTTCACTCCTAAAAAAAAGGCAAGCTTTTGCTCACAGTGAATTGAAGTGTTACTATGGAACAAGAAATCTATCTGCCTGCTCAAACAGAGGTATAAACAACTTGTAAAATTTTGCTTGGGAAAAAAAAGAATATTTTTAATAATAAAAACAATTTAAAATTATTTTAAAATATAGTAAAGTTATTCATGATGTTTCCAGGTCAAGGAGTATATTCCCATCCCTTTTATGGAGAAGGTTCACACTTTTGAATTACCAGGTTTTATTTTGGCTCTGTCAGCGAGTATGTGAAGTAGGAGAGTAAGTACCACAGTAACATAGTGAAACTCTCCTGAAAGAATGAGCAAATAAAGCAGAATATTGAACATGGTTCTCCAATTCACCACTATTCACAATGGCATCACAATGATGCTTGAAACTAGCATTTGGCAGCCTTTTGTGCTTATTTTGTGTGTGTTTCAATGAGAAGTTGAATACAGAGCAAAAGGAAGCTGGGTATTTTGTATTCTTAAAGCCTGCATTCTGAACATTTGATCTGGGAAGAGACTTGAGGTGCTGAGGCATCAAGCAAAGGAATAATAAGGTGAGTGGAGACCTTGATTAGGACATTGATTCCCACTCTATCATCACTTCCTCTTGATGAATGAATGCCATTGTTGGTTTCATCATTATGGTCCAAACTGATTAGTAACATTTGCTTATTGCTTTGAGAATGCCAAATGTTAAGTGTTATTACCTGCCAGACCCCTCATCCCTGACATACCTCAGACAAACTTGCCTCTCCCTGCTGTTTAAGAGCAGAGCATTCTTACCTCATCACCTGCCTGGCTGAGGTAATAAAGGAGCCCACAGAAATGCAGAATAATTACAGTACTTCGCGCTTCCATACCATCCTCCCACTGGGAATTTCCAGTGCTTCATAAGCATTAGCCAAAACTCATTAAGTTCTTCTCAAGTATGATTATTGTGATCCATTTGCTTTAGAGGGACAGGCACATGCCGATGGAGAGACTTGCACAAAATTACAGAGCAAATCAATGACAGCTCTAGTAACAGATCCCAGATGCCCAGATCCCACATCCCGTGGGCTAGATGCTGGGCTGGCTATAGCATGCAGGCTGTTACCAGAACAGCCCTACGTGAGGTCCCACACACCCCAGCAATATCCTTGCCTGCCAGTCAGTAACATCTTGTGAAAGAAGAAAATAAGGAAAGATTGTGTTTTCTGGTTTGTTTGTTTTAATCACGCACAGCCCACCACATGAAAGGCACGTCAGTCATGGATATCCAGCTCCCACATGGACAGGGCCCCCTACCCCCTTTTGAGTGATACCACAAGATGAACAAAACATTACCTTCCTCTCCAGCATCAGAGTTTCCAACAGTCTCCCTTTCCCGGTCAGTCTGGTTGGAAACAGCACTTCCACTTTTTGTCCTTCGAAGAACGCTGAACGCTTTGTTTATTTTTTTAAAAGATCTGCTTCTTATAGTGGAACGTTCAAAGTGTCGAGCTGCAACAGCAGGAAAAAAACCAAATCAGTACAGTTCAGCAGTTCTGCTCTAGAACCACAGCATTTCTGAAGCCCCTGGCATATGATGGGATGTAACACCAACATCATATGCTGCCTGTACTTCACCTTTGCCCCCGAGTCCTGCTGGTACTTCAAGGCTGCACCCACCTGAATCTGGGTACAATCACCCTACCTCAGTCCCACACCCTCGAATTGCCTCCTTCCTGTCTGTTTTGCTAATCACATGGAGAAATCTCCTGTAAGTGTGGTAGCTTTGGAAAGAATAATCCTCCATCAAGACAGAATTAGGAGAAATTCTGTGAAAAATACATATTTTCTCAGCTATACATGTTTGACCAAAAAAAGCTGGAAGTCATTAAAAACTCTTCTTGACAAAATCCCCACTACTACTTCTGTCTCAAAACCTTGCAATGCTTCTAAAGCCACCAATGATTGCCAACTGCTTCATGTAAAAATATTCAAATATTATCATCAGGTGGGAGGGATCAAAACCTCACATATTCTGACTCGAATACAGCAATACAAAAGAAAAGTCATAATACTTTCAAAACATGTCACTCTTTTCCATCCTGCTAAAGATATCTTCATAGCTGTGGCTGTTCTGTCTGTTCCAGCTCTGCATGCTAGCCAAATATTGTAATCTAATAATACAACATTCCCTCAAACCAGACTGTGGCCTCTACACTCAATAAAACTGACAGAATTTAATGGGATTCTGGTGCTCTCTTCTTGCACCCTTCCTTTCCTCACCTCTCCAAACCCTGGCACAACAAATGGATAATGCTTCTCATTTCCTAGTCTTTCTTCATCCCTTCATCCATTTTCCCCATATGCAACTGGCAGCGCACAAGGTGGGCTTTTTCCATTTTAGCTTCAGAATCCTCAAACACATGCTTTGAACTCACCATTAACACTTCTGACTCTGCTTTGGCCAGGCCCTGTTTTTCAAGCATGACACTCACCAGAGACAGGTGAAGTGTCACAAGGTGAAAGATCAAGGCAAAGTCTCCTGATGCAGCTTGTCCCTGACTGTTGTTATTTCAGCAGGACCAGCTCCTCCAAACTGCACCTTCCCAAGAAGCTGGCACATGTTTCCCAGGCTCCTAAGGGTATGTTTTCCTGAAAATACTTGGCAAGTGGGAAACACAGTTCCCAATAGGATTTTGGGTAGGTGCCCATGTCTGTGGGCATTACTTGGGCCACCAAGATTTAGTGGAGACACATTACCCAGCTACACCATCTCCCCAGCCCATCACACATAACATTTAATCTTTTAACTGAGCTGACTTACCTAAATAATCTTTCTAAAGATTTGCAGTGTACAGCTAGTCCGTTTTCAGCTTGATCCCGCCCCTGGCCAAGCCATTTTTTTTTCACCTCAAATCTATTGGGTCACTGAGTGCGCAATTTGATAAACCATGAAAAATGAAAGCTTTCACTTCCCCCACCCCTTTTTCTTTTTTTAAATTATTTTTTAATCCTCCAGTGACACATATTTAACATAAAAATGGATGTTGCAAGGGGCTAGCAGGCCCTGAAGCTGCCACTTTTGGCCCTTACTCCGGTTGCGGTTGCTGCGGTGCAGGTCCCCGGGGCTGCTGCCCAGCTGGCTGTCCTCTGAGGTGGGGCTGAAGGCCGGGTTCACCAGCCCTGGCTCGTCTGTCATTAAGGCGATGGCTGCAGCTGCTGAGAGCTCAGGGCCCAGGGCAGCCACTGCCAAGCTGGAGCCACGGTCTGGAGAGCAGTCCTGGGAACGCCTCTTCCGTTCCTTGGTAAGGCCATAGTGGGATGCTCCTTTACATCTGAGGAGAAGGGGGGAAAGAGAGACATGATAGCAAGTTGTGTTTAAATGCTGCGTATTTATGGACATTCTCTGGTTCCAAGGAAGCGCTTGGAGTACAACCTGTGATGATCATGGTGACCAGTGAAATATGGATGGAACAAGAGGGGAAAATGCCAGTGTGTGCTTCAAAGGAGGTGAGTTACTACCTCACATGGGAAGAGCACTGCTGGTCAAGGAAAAATAGAGAGCCTCAGCCTTGCGTATGTTCTTATGTGTATAAATTGTTACTGTGGATGCAAGAGGACAAGAATAGCAGGTGGTTAATAAGACCAGAGGCTACAATCTGTAATTTCCTACTTGCCTGTGATTGATGAAGGAGAGCAGGGTGAGGCCTGACCCTTCTCTGGGTCTGCTAGTAAAATAAAGGCACCTTACCCAGTCCTGCCTGCTGAAAAACCCTCCCAGCCACCAACGTGGTCACATGTGGAGCATGGCACTGTGTCTGTAGAGACCCGAGCAACCCATGAAGGGAGGACTGCAGGTGGGAGCAGAACACCTGGGGGCTGCAGGAATCCAGGCCCCAAATGGTGCCTGTACCATTTACGACTCGAACTGAGTCTGATGAATTGTTTTCAACTCAGCCACAGAGGTGAAGTTGCCAACTCTGCCGTTCCAGCTCAGCTGAGACACTAAAAGAGGCAGGTCATTGCCTTGGCAGAGGAAGAGGTGCAGGTGTGGGTAGGGGGTGCCACTGACCCTGCAGCCTCACCAGGGTCAAGGGGGCACTGCAGAGCTCCCACCAAGGGGCTGGGGCCTCATGCCAAGGTCCTTGGGCCAGCCTGGGACTTCACTAGCTCGGGGACCTCAAGGCAGGTTCTAAACTACTTCTGGGGGAAACCCCTCTGTTTCTAGTGGAGCAACACATGTTGCCAAAAGAGCTGAAGATACAGCATTATAAGGGCAAGTTACAGACCTGCTTTGAAACACATGTAGTTATGCTTCCAACTACCTGCTCTAGATTCACCCTAGACCGCAAAGGCAGGACCATGCATGGCATTTCTTTTTTAAGACTCATGAAAGAAAGTCACTTGAATAAAATTAAAGGTCACTGTAGTCTTCATGAGTCAGTATTCAATTAAAGCTATAAAATAACTGAAAAGACAGAGTGACCAAGGACACGGCACCTGTGACTTCATCAGCACCACTTCTGCCCAGTGCCCACCCACTAGAACCACATTCAGTGCATTTAAAAAATAAAAATCTGCCTTTTAATCATAATCTAATGAGCTTGGCCTACTTTCAGTTACTATTATCCCTTTCTTCATGGTGAAGGCTAACTGATGACTTTCATGAAAGTGCCCTGTAGAACAAACTCACAGAAATAGCTGCAGAAACCCTTAGGGATAGAAAGCTCTTCGTAATATATGGCATGCTCAAAAAGCAATGCATAATACATACAGTACACAACGCTAGTGGGTTAAGTGTCACAAAAAGAAGTAGTACACTGAACAGAAGACTTGGAAGAGAAGTGATTATGGAAGCACCTCCTGAGATAGAAAGATGATATGAGGATATCATTGAGCCGTCTATCAACTTCAGAGTAGCAGTTTAATTTCTATCATGGTACTGACTTTTGATGAGACAATTAGTTAGAACCTTTTTTTGGCACTAGATTATGGTTTACCATCATTTACTTCATGCTGCTTCTGACAATTTTTATCTTAAAGAAGGAAAATATACCCAAACCAAAATCTGTCATATTGATGCCACTGTGTAAGCGTTATGTATGTGCTTTAAGGCTTGGATAGGAATGGCTGTAACAGAAGTTATTTCTGAAACTTTTCACAACCAAAATGAGGCATCTCAGAGGAAAATACTCTTATGGAAGAGAAGATTGGTCAACTACTTCAAAAGACCAGTGAACAAGATTGGTCAACTACTTCAAAAGACCAATTTGAGGCACCCATTGCAAGGCAAAACTGCAACAATAGTCATGTAAAGAAAGGAAAAACTCTTCTGCCTCCATTGCAGCAGGTATTTTTCTGTTTCCTTCCAGATTTTCTCACTTCCCCCAGAACCCTAAACTATGGCAGGATGCTCTCCTTTAGATTTCATGGGAAGCAGAAGCACAAAGGCCTTTTCCTCTTGCTACTCACTTAAACATCTTCATCACAATGTTTTGGAAACCCATCCTTGACATCTGCCTCTTTTAGTAAAGTCACATCTGCTAATCCAGTCTATGAATGCTTTACAAAATAGTTTAGAAATAGTCTAAAATCTCAAGTCAAAGAAGTGGCTTTGGGGAGAACTGTTTGCTGTTCTCAGAAGACAGTCTCTACTTTATAACAATCTTGCAAAGATTCAGAATATGATAAGAGATATTCCTACTCCTGCTTATTTTATTTAATTTGCCTGTGTTTTTCCCATGTCAGTAAAGTTTCAGTGGCTGATACTAGAACATCAGCCTTGTGAATGGGTTCTCAGATGCAGATGTTTTTTTATTTGGAAAGCTCTATGAAGATCAATATGAAGATCAGAAGTGGCTCTGCCCAAAGATTCCCAGCTATTTGGATTCAATCACTGCCTGGTGCCCATCTGCAGCTCACTGCTACAGCCTTCCCTCTCTGTGGAAATCCTCACTTGCTGCTGCTGGCTGCACTGCAGACACACAGTCAACAGCTTCATTCCAACAGCAATGAACAGAAGACAGCTACTTTGAATGTAGAGAGGACTGACACAGTTTAAGATGTGGCTTATTGGAGAAGACAAGTTGTCATGATACAAAGCACAAAGCATATCTTTCTAGCGCTGCCAGAAATAGTTAAAGAACCAGAGCTCTTCAAGTATGATCACTGAAGCTATTTCTTAAATAATTGTGGCAGGCATAAATGAACACAAATCAAGACCTCTTTCTTCAGATTAACACAGTGTCCTTGAAGAAGGGGAAAAAAAGTCCCAAGACCTCAAACTTGTAATAAAATTTGCAACAGCATCTCTTCACTTTCATTGTTTTGCTTGTGCTGACACTGCTGTGATAACAGAAAACAGAAGAAATTACTGTCTAAGTGGAATCATATTTACAGTGTTTAAGCTACATTTTTCCATATGGTTGGATTTGGCTTCCAGAAAAGAGAGAAACATAAAACAGCTACATGCCAGCAGTAATTAGCTCTCTCATTGTGAGTATTAATCACAATGCCTGATTTGCAGCTGGAAGAGTGGGATACCTGATTAACATAGCCAGTCAGAAAGTGAACTCAGCACTGTCTGCAGGCCAAGGTGAACCACAGATTTATGTTCCTTCCCAGTCGTGCTGGACAGCGAGTACATCCGTGCAGCCGTGCGATACTGAAACAATTTGAAGGCCAAACCCCAGAGAGATAAACAGACATGAATAATGTGTGTTGTACTGTTCGTGACATTAGTGTCACTAGGTGCACAGGAAGCTGAGAAAGTAGTTTCTTCTGTTTGCACAGCCTCTTTTATGAAGCAGATATCTACTGTCTGATATTCTGGTATGAGCTAACCACTGGGCCGTATGAGAGCAGTGGTGGCTGCTGAAATTTCATCCAGGGCTGCAATTCTGGCTGGTATCAACACTGGCAGCCACAGGGCAATCTTTGCCCAGCACCCTGTTCCACCCTTGAGGGACACTCTGCACTCCAGGCTTCAGGAGCAGCACATCCCAAGAGCCAGAGCAAGGAGATCCAAAACCCTGTGGCAGCCTTTGTTTGGTCCTACCATGTGTAAAAACAGCCTTCAGTTAAACTCAAGGCCAACAGAAACATATCCACGTCATTTGAAATTCAAATTAAAACCGTGGTTTGAAAAGAGAGTTCTCCTTGAGCATCCCTGACTTGCACAGCAAAGGAGGAATTGAAAGTAAGATTGACCTCAAGGATTTCAATTACCCAGGCTGACATAGGGAAAGAATGTAAAACCAAAACATAAGCAAGGACAACTGCATGGATTTTTTCACCTCATTTCTAGTGATCTAAATAGAACAATTCCACAGGTTAAAAAAAATGTATATGTTTGCCCATGGTAGGGGGACTGTAACTAGATGATCTTTATGGTTCCTTCCAACACAAACCATTCTATGATCCTATGATTTATCATGCATGTGTTCTTAAAAATGCCCTGCCTTCTGTGTCACTTCACAGTCTATTTGGGCATGAAACAGGGAGAAAAAAAGTGAATCTGAAGAGTCACAGTGGTTGTGACCCAGGCCCGACACAAATAAACAGAGCAGGACCCCTCCCCTGCCCAGTTCCAGTAGTGTTCTCCCAACCTCACTTCCAGCACCCCTCATATTTTGAACTGCTTTTCTTTAGTGCAGAAGCAGCAGACACATTGTCAGAATGCAACTAAGAATAATGTATACGAAGCACATAAGATTGCCCATCCGAAGAAAATACTGCATAATGGGCTGTCATTGCTGTTCCACAGCTAAACCCTGATCAGGGTAGACAAGTGTGTTTCAGCTATGGTCTCACTGCAAGAAGCCTCATCCCTTTGTAATTTGGGGGTCCAAACAAGCTGGGGTCCAAAGCATCAACAATGTGTACCATACCTCTGTTCCACAAACTCCCTGAGTGCTCTAGCATCCATAAACTAATCCAGTGGAAAAGATGATGGAAAAACCAAAGCTGATCAACCAGGAGCATCCTGGATAACCTGGTGCTGATAACCTCACTTGTGACACTCTGGTGAGAGGTTCCTGCTGTGCCTGGGAATAAAGGAGGCATGGGGTTTAATTGGAGAGGTTGACTCACAAGAAGGTGTTGACAATTCCTGCCCCACAGCAACCATTCACACTGTGTGTGCATTAGCAGTGACAGTAGTCCAAACATAACCCAAAGCCCAACCACGTGGATTTCAGGCCACACACTTAAACTCTGAAGTTTTCTCAAACTCCATCACAAGGGAGTGAAGTGACTGGATCAGTTCTTCAGACAGGATTAACACCAACTCTTCTGATCTCACTTTTGCCAACAGTGCACCAAGAAATGGAGTCAATTACGAAAAAGAAGCGAGGCACCTGAACTCCCACTATATCCCATGCTACAGATATAAGCTAAAAACAGAGCACTTCACAGAAATTATTTTTCCTTGGTAATTCTGAGTTCCTGCAAAGATTAACTATTGCGTGAATGTTGCATGTGGAAAAAAGCTTCATAAGTACCTGATTTTTTTAAACGCATGTGTCTTTTCCACTTTTTGTAAAGAACTGTCTCATGTTAAGAACAATCCTCAAGCTACTGTAATCAGGGTATTCAGTTATGGCTAGAAGACCTTGCCTACATGAAACCTTACTCAATATTGTTAAAGAAGGGAATGAGCCATATAAAAAGCAAACCCTAAACTTCTGGATCACAGTTTCCAGTGAACATTTGCTGAAAGACAGGCTGCAAAACCCATATCTAAGCAGACAACTAGAAACAGGCTGATCTGCACCTGCACTTGAATTTCATAATGCCAGCAGTATTTCCAGGTGCTTGCCACTGCTGTTCTGTGCACTCTGTACCCTGGCATTGATGCACCTGGGCATCCTCTCCCTGAGGATCTCTCAGTGTCAGAGACTTGCCATCTTGTTTGGAGAAAAAAAAAGCATATTTTTCACTTAAGTGGGAAATTGTCCCAGTTGCTACTGCTCTTTGTCTCCAATAACCTTGTAAACAAAAGCCTTTTAGAGGCAGCTTCCTGACACCTGGGGCATCAGGGCTGGCTGGGAGGGCAGCACGGGCCTGCTGGTGGCATGATCCCTGCTGCCTCTGCAGGGCTGGGGATCAGCAATTCCCTCCTACAGTTCCATAAACACTGCTCTTCTGGGTGTCAGCACAGAGATAGCTGTGATAGAAACTAAGATGAGGCAAATGGCTTCTCTGTCTAGCTGTCAGAGAGATTTTCTCATGTTATTTGCTCTCCATTGTCAGCCAGAGGCCTTTGCCATAGTAAAAGCACATCATAGATTTAGTGGTTCTGTATTTCTGCATTACTAGTCTCTAAATATTTATAAAGGTCCTCATAATATTTATTGTATTAAGCTAAAGTTATTTAGCTTAAATACTTTCCCACAAGATAGGAAAACCTCTCACATATTTATCTGTTTCAGTTTAATTTCTGCATATTCCCATTATGGTTTCCTAAGGGTTTTTTCCACAATTTTTGTGTTAATGAAGACATCAAAATTCAATAAATTCTGGAAAACTACCTTACTAGCAAAGTCTAAAACTGTGCTTTGTCCTATCTCTAAAGATCTGACCCCAGGGAAGGGCTGTCATTTTCACAACGCCTTTGCACTAAGGTGCTGTCAAACAAAATATATTTGTGCATTATATAAGGAATATGCACAGGAGTATCTGTATACTCATATTTTCATGTCAGCTACTCTGTATGAATTTGGTTCCACTAGTAGAAAAAGGAGTTGTAGTTCTGGATTAAAAAGGTAAGGTTTTCTAAGAATATGAGGAAAAAATATTGAGCATTCATGATAATTCCAATTTAGTCTTCAGCTATAGTGACATACTCACATTTCTGGCATTTATCTGCTAAGAAGGAGGAGCAAGCGTGGTTCATCATCATGTTTGTGGCCCTTAAAAGTATTTTGGTGAAGTATTGATGAAGAACAGAACTGCAGTTCAGAGTTCAGACCTCACAGCTCCCAAAACTACTGACGGACAAAGACTTGGTGTCAGACAAAAACTGAACAAGCATTCAATAAAAACCAAACACCTATTACATATTTGACTGCTCATACTGAAAAAGGGGGTATTTCCATATTACCTACTAGTTTTCAGTAGAGTTGAAAGAACTTGGAACACATTTTTAATCTTAAATATAATGTGGAGCTTAAATTTCACGTGCATGCTTGCAAAGTATCATCTAACATGGAGTCATGTTTAGGATTTTTTCCCCCTTCTCTTTAAAACTCAGAAAGTTGTATTTCAACCACCATCTTGAGCTTTTATTATGAAATCTTTTAAAAGGCCCATTAGCATCTATCATGGGAAAAAGAATTGGAAGAAATCGGAAAACAACACTAGTTGCCTGCAATTGCAGACAAAAATCATGGCTGGGATTATTGTGCAATGATCCCAGTTATTGTTGGGACTAAGTACAAATTGTTGGTCCAGAACATTTTCTCTTTTTCTCCTGACACTTCTTTCAGTCTATTATTTTGTCACTGATGGTTTTGAAACCACAGCTGTACTGATGTTTTTTCAAACATGTGGGATTATAATTTCAATTTCTAGTCTTAAAGCAATCCAACAAATTTGAACAGTCCTACATATAGGAGAAAGGAGCTGTAAATTGCTAGAGAGAGCTGAGATGGGCAAATTGGCACCCAGGCTTTTCAACTGTTTTTTACAGGTTAGCACACCTAGTTTATTCTTAACATAACTACTTCTTTAGAGAAGCCAATATTCACAATTGACTTTGTGAATATTGCTTTTGCTTCACCTTCTGTGCCCTTTTCCCCCGTGTTCAAGTCACAAATGCTCTGAGAATGCACAAAGGCATCAGCAGACTGTTCCCACTGCTCACATAAGACATAGCCTTGAGTTGCCTCTAGAGCCTCTACCTTTTCCAATACTGCCTTCAAACATAATGCTTGGGGAGCATAAGTATACCTGGAGCTACAAAACTGAGGAGTTAAGCAGGGTGGAAGACTGCAGTGAGCCTCTTATTCATTATTTACTCCTAGATTACAAACAAATTCACCTATGTTGCTCCTAAACAAACATTTGTCATCACAGAGAAGATACTGGCCAGACATACAGTACCAGAGTGATCTTGTGTGATACAAAACAGCAGCAATATTTATTTATACTGAGCTTAATTAAAGACTGAAGCTCCCAAAGAGTGATCTACATATCTCATGCAATCTACTCACACCAGCTGACACAAGCAAGAAAAACAGAAGTAGCACACTATCTCTAATTCCTGGTAGGTGCCCAGGTATTGACACAGCAAGAAACCTGTGAGTACTTGGTTAGGAGATTCAGAGCAAAGTAAGAGTGAAAAACAAGACACATGGGACTAGCAGTTGTGAGCTGGTGAGAGCCTGTAAACCTTGCTGATGGCTTGTAATACTTACAACATTCAACAAATTATACGTTATTTAAACCCACTAATCTTGTCCAAGTGCTGTATTAAAGTACCAAAGTACTAAAAGCTCCTCTTGACTTCAGCAGAAGTGGAGCTGGATGAAAGCTTTACCAAGAGCTTTCATCGCTTTTCAGAATTGTATCATTACCTAAAAAACATACTTAAAGATTCAGCTTTTACTACTTCAAGAGTCAAACCTGAACATTTTTTCCAAAGGAAAATGAGAAAACAAAATTAGAAAGAGAGTTTTCTTCATGAAAGATGTAGGTACTTAGCAATATTTGTACATTCTTCTATCTACAGAAGTTGTGGATAAGGGAGCAATCACAAGTAATGTGTATCAGTTGGGTATTTAGAAAGCAACACAAGACCTGCCATGAGCAGCTCTGAGTTTCATATCTGCTTTTCAAGTCCATCCGAGACCACACAAAAAACTAGCACTCAACCAGCAATCTTGACCACTGATTTTGCCTCATACTAATAAAATAATGATAATACAACCTTTTTACATTAGGAATTGAGATCATACATAACAAAGCTGCAGCAGGATCACTAAAAATATTCGTAATTTAGAACATTAACTAAGAAATTACCCTAGGGAAAATCACAGCATATATACACAAAGCTTCAAAAATTGCTGCTAAAATCAGGTTATCTGTGACAAAAATAACAAGTGCAAAGACAAACGAATTCTTGAGGCGCTGCAATGCTCTTTCTCATATCCAATACACTCATCCAATACTCATAATCCAATACTCTCAATCCAATACACTACATTTTTCAAATTATGTGTGTACACATATAATTAATATTAAGAATAAGCATTCAATCTGTTGACTCATATGCTTTTCATGTTTATTGTTCTCATGTTTTTCACTTTTATTGTTCAGTCTTTTGATCACTGGATTATTTTCAACAGGTATAACCAGTCTCCTGGAACTTAATACCTCAGCATTGTCTTCCCCTCCTACTATCCCCACCTATGCTATAAAAACTGTATGATGCAGTGAGCAAAATATGTTTGCAATGGGACAAGTGGGGTTGGTTTTTAACAGGGTTGACAGGATCAGCTTAACCCGAATTCTTGCAGCTACAGACAGAAAAGCCTGACAGACAGAAACTTTGTATTTACATATACTTAGCATGCATTTATTTTTAAAATAAAACTAATTACAATATCTGCTGTGTCACAGACTCAGCAAGCCAGCACTACTGAGAGCAGGTGTGAGACTTCTGTTGGCAAAGAGAAGTAACACATGCCCATAAGCCTCTAGATATAATAAAAAGAGAACACTGTGTTCAGTTTCAAGATGTTTTCAACCCAAGACTTGGATTTACTACAGTGTTCTCCACTGGAATCTGAAATCATAGGAAATAATGGACCTGCATCCAGCAAATCACAAATGCTGTCCTTACAGAATCTTATTCACAGAACATGCTGTGGACAACCATTCACAGGTCTAGCTCTGGTGGCATTTGTCTCTGACCACTGTGACCCAAAAGTCACATAAGATCCCTTCTAGGTCAGCATGGATTTCCAAATTATACAGCTAACACATCCTGGTACATATCACACTCTAAACACATCTGTGCTTCCTCAGAAGGAAGGTCACAAAAAAAGGAGGTCTCAGCACACCTCAGCAGTTGAAAAACCACAGAGAGCCCTGTCAGATGCCTGGCTGAGTCTTAAGCAAACATCTCTGCCAGTACAACTAAGTAGCTTCTTGAAATGTCACAAATGTTTCCCATATTCTTATAAAATCTGATGTCTAATAGTTAACAAGGAACCCAAATCAGCCCTATAAGTAAACTAGATTGCATTCTTCTCTTTTGCCTGTATGATTAGAAGAGGGTGGATCAGAGGGACAACCCAAGCCAGTTTTCAGAACAAATCCCCCCAGACCCATTTGGCAAGCAAAAATCTTCACTCTTTGTGTTTTATGGGTTCCACCCAGTTGAATATGAGATATTTCAGTGAGATATTTCACCCATCCATTAAAATAAACACACACTGTGAAAACATTTAAGGGCTTCAGAAAGTCCAAATCCAGCCACAGCGCAAGCATGGCTGGAATGTTGTTTATAGTCCCCTGAAACCTCACATAGTAGGAAATGCTCACTTGTGCTGGAAAAAATTGTGAAAATTTCTCTTTTTTTGGAACACGCTTTTATAATAGATTTATCAGGAATACTTTTTACCTGAATTCCTTTACCCAAATTTGAAAAAAGCCCAGTCCACTTGCCCTTCTCCCCAGACAGGCATCTACAGGCAGTGCTGTGCTCAATATGATGGAAAGCACCCAAGAGAGCAGTGGTGTGGCTTCCCTCCTGTTGTATGCAGACCACTGACAGTGGAGGGTGAGGAGGCTGAAGGAGCTCACAGCCTCCCACCTCAGTTTTCAGGAGTCTCTAACCACTAAAACTCAGGTTGGGATTAGGCTGAGTTCTATTCCTCCTGCTGAAGCTTATTCTGAGAGTGAGTTAAACCAGAGGTAGGCCACTGCTGCATCCAAATAAAAAACTTGCACAGAGGGAGGGAGAAACTGAGTCCTGCTTCAGAGCCTGATGTGGCTTTTCAGTTGAATTTGAGAGAGGTTCACAGCAAAGGCATTCTCCTTTAAATCCAGCCTGGATTAGCAATACCATCAAGCCACACAAGCCCCTTAGTCTGAAGCTGAAGAATTGGCCTTAGAGGCTTCAGATACGGGCTGAGAACCTCTCTGGGAAATTGTTTATTGTTTTCTCAGATCACTGGGATATAACTGGTGAATCAAGGAATAAAACATAAAAATTAGAGTGCAAGCAAGAATTCAACCTTAGGGACAAAAGAAGTGTGTACCATGTTACCAACACAAAATGTGTTGTACCCCTTACAAAGAAAAGTACCATAAAATCATAGAAGAGCCAAGGCTGGAAGAGACCTTAACAGATCATGTTGTCCAACCTTTCATGAGAGAGGAAGCCTAGATGAGATTATCTAGCATCCTCTCCGAAACTTTGAGTGATAAAACTTTTATCTGAGGTTTTTAACTTTAAGCATCTTGAAAACTTTAAGTGATGGGATCTCTACCACATCCCTGGTGATGTTGTTCCAGTGAACAATTGTACTCACTGTGAAAAAAAAAGTAGGAGAAGTAAACAAGTTTTACCCTGTATCTTCCTTTAAACCAAATTTTCTCATGCTGTTGCTCCTTCATATTCCTTAGTTTACAGATGTTTTGTGTTTCTTTAGGTTTTCTTAGTCACCTCTAATTGCTCAGATTTCATGCTGCTTTTGCATTGTATAAATAAGAGAAGATCATAAAATGGTTTAGGTTAGAATGAACCTAAAAGACCATCTAGTCCCAGCCCCACCTTCCATGGACAAGGACACATTTCTAGACCAGGTTGCTCAAGGCCTTGTCCAACCTGTCCTTGAACGCTGCTAGCATTCACAACTTCCCTGGGCAAGTTGTTCCAGTATCTCACCATCCTCACAGTAAAGAATTCTTCCTTATACCTAATCTAAGTTTTCCTTCTTTCAGTTTGTACCCATTACTCCTTGTCCTATTACAAGAGTCCCTGGCAGAGTCCCTCTCTGGCTTCCCTGTAGGCTCCATTCAGATACTGGATGTTTTCTCTCTGCTTTTTTTTCCTTAATTATTGAATTTTTAGAAAAGCCTCTTCAGGATAAAAGGCAGTCACTTCATCCTGTCCTATTACAAAACACATCAACTTTTGTATTCATCCAACTAAAGTACTGGACACAGAATAAAAAAATACAAAATATTCTTCAGGAAGCTGCAGTTTCCTTTCCCTTTTACAACACTGCAGCCTTGGAAATTTCAAGAGTCAAGCTCTAATGACGAATCTTGCTTTCAATTTTAAAATATAAACATCATACAGCTGGGCACCTAGAACATGGTGGGAAAGCCTGAGCAGCAGGTTTGGAGTACTGAACCTTGAGCATGGGCAAAAATTACATTTCCCTGGGTAATACAGGGCAGTGGCCTTGCTCTTGCTGTCCTAGAAGGAACATCCTGCCTGACCTTGCTGCTCCCACAAAAGGGGTTGGGGCTGCTGTGCGACAGCCTGTCCTGAAATGAATTCAAACTGTGAATTCTGTGTGACAGTT
The DNA here is from genome assembly GCF_027887145.1 of Ammospiza caudacuta. Taxonomy (NCBI): domain Eukaryota; kingdom Metazoa; phylum Chordata; class Aves; order Passeriformes; family Passerellidae; genus Ammospiza; species Ammospiza caudacuta. The sequence goes on along the minus strand of NC_080596.1, from coordinate 51,096,358 downwards.
GGTGGCATCTGGGTGACTAAGACAGCCTCTGTGCCCGAGGCTGTTCCAGCCCAGGCTGTGATTTTGTTAACGTCACAATTTAAGTAGACTTGGGTCTTGTTAGCAGTAATGATGGACTCCCTGAAGGAAAACCAAGGTGGCATTGGAAATTATGTCATTTCATTATCAGCTCTGAGATAGGGATAATTGCATCTGTCTTCTTCAGACTGAGATGACCCTGGTCCTTCAGAAGGCAGCTGGCAATCTAACTTCCAGCAGCATGCTTATGCCATGCCTCATCATCTGCTAATTTTCACATCAAAGGCATCGCTCAAGGTGACCCAAACCATCATCAAAAGACAGGATCTGCAGCTGGACGTGCATACTGGTGTCCAGTGGACAGCACCATGCTGGGGGCATTGGACATGTTTGCAGCCCTGACTGGGACGTACATAAAACAAATCCTACTTGCTTCATGTAAATATAAACACAGCACGCTGTTAATGCAGATGGCTTGACAAGCCATACAATAGAGAATAGTCTAGCAGATAAAATGAGTAATTTCCCAATGGTTACAAAATATGCACCTTAGCCTGATGTGGACACGGAGGATTTAAAAAAAAATGGGTAGACAGACTAAACAAAATTTGTAGTGCATTTAAATATTTATATTATAAATTGAGACATGGGTTTCTGTAGTAATTTTTCACAATCTTAGACCTGTGGTTGGCAGTTTACCTATCTTCAACTTCTGAGAAACTTCCTTAACTGCCCTGAAGCAAGTTTGCTTCCTGAAGGGCAAAGCCAGATACTCAGCATTGTGTGTTTCTAAGAATGCAATGTAGAGAGAAAAGGAGGAAGAAAAAAGGTAAATAAATACCTAACAATTAGTGATTGTAAACAGAAAAGCCTCATGACAAATTATTTTCTTTTTCTTTAAAAGTTAATTGAAGATGCCACAGCACCATGTTGCAGGGTTTTCTGAGAACTTAGATACTGGCATTGAGATGACCTTAAAAATGGAGTACAAAGTATTCTGCAAAGGTTAACCACATTCAGCTTACAGGGGTGGTGCTGCTTCCTAGGGGCTGTCTGCAACAGGGAAGTACATGATTACTGTGGTGCTTGTGGAATGATACCTGAGGCACACTGTGTATATTACATGTACAGATACACACATCTGAGAATAGCTTCCCTGGAGAAATCCCCATTCCAGAGTAAGGGTATTCACCAGAGATGCTATCCTAGAATAAGAACAGTATTGTCACTTCACACCCAATTTTATTAGGGATTAGCTTTCCTGTGTGTTCAAACCACCTTTTTAAGTGGTTGTCCTTTCCTTTCTTCACTACCCTTTCTTCTGGATACCAAATGCCTCATTGGTCAAGCCTCTCTCTCTTTGAGAGACAGGGTCTATCCCTCAGTATGCCACATCTTGAAAACTAGTTGCTAAGTTTGCTTTGTTTAATATGTAATAAAAAGTCCCTTTTGCTTACTATGGTTTTTTTTCAATGTCTCCCACAACACAGGCTTTGTCTCTTTAAACTACCATAGCACAAAAAGCAGTAAGAGTTAAAGCACTGCCACAAAGTCCTAACTGTAGGAACAGCACTTTATCCCCTCAGCATCTCTATCAAAAAAGGGAGAGGGCGATGAAAGTAACACCCATTTACCTTCTAAAAGCACAAAAGAATTCAGGACTTTAGTAAGATGTGCTACTAAATATGTCACTGCACCCACATGTTTCTAAAGAATCAGGAGTCACCTGAACTTCTGTGCTCAGGCCTGGACCTGAGAACTCAGCAACAGCTTCAAAGGGTGAGGACCACATTTCTCTGCAATGTGACTGTTTCAGAAGACCTGGAAGAAGCACTCTTTGCAAAGCAGCCAGAAGGGAGGGGAGGATTACATCAGCAACTGCTTCCCTGGCACAGGGGACCGTAAGCAGCACAGCTGTTCTTTGTGGAAATGTCAGGGAGGGGGAAGAAAGGTGCCAAGAGAGTTGTTACTGTCATAAAGCACAATAGGTGGTTCCAGAATGATGGTTCACATGGTTTCAAGCTTTTCTTGAAAACTTTGCTCAGGAAGCCCAGGCTGACTAACTTTCCAAATAGTGAACACTACTTGAAAAACAGACACGTACATTATAAAATTACTTAGCATCCAGTTTCTCTGTTTCTCTCAGATAAAGGAGAGCACAGCTGTGTCTCAGTGTAGAGGCTGCAGCTGAGATAACCCTATATGAGCCCTCTCCTGCTCAGTCATGGCCTAATATACAGAATGTCCCAGGAGGATTTCAGGTAATACCCATGACTCTACCTCTCTTCTTGTGTCTGCCCCCTTGGCCAGCTGTCCCAAAGAAAGCAGCAAAATTCTGTTTATTCCTGGGTTCTGCAGGAAGTCACACACCTTCAGAGCCAAAACACCATCTCAAGGTTGCTTTGAAGTACTGCCAGTGTATGCCCATGCAGCAAGCCAAAGCAGGTCTCAGATGGACATGTGCTGTCTCCTGCCCTCCTTTGTGTCCACAGCCTGCCCAGGAGGGAGGACAGATAGAGGAAGGTGTGCCACGTGGTACCACACTCACCTCACCCTCAGACACCGCCAGGAGATCAGGAAAAAAATCACACAGAAGATTTTGAACGAAGAAACCATAAGCCCAGACTTTCCCTTCAGTCAACAGAAAAAGAACACCAAACCTGAACTCTCTGCTTCCTTATGTCTGGCACACTGAGGTGAAATGGATGTGTCAAACTGATTCCTACTTCATCCCCATCACTGTGGTCAATGAGAGGTGGTGAGAGGGGACCAGGATTAATCCTCAGTCTATAGCTATGCCATACAGCTTCCTCAGTAATTTGTAAGACAGGCAGCAAGCCTGTCCACCCCTGAACACCTAGAAGCCTTCTGTGGTGGCATGCACGGGCCTTACAAGGACTAACAGACTTCAGAGCTGGAGACAAACAGGGACCTTTCTGTACCATGGCCCTTCGGCAGCAGATCTGATTATTCAGCAGTGGGTCACTGTTTTATCCCGAGTCCTGCTACTCTCCTGAAAACATGCTTATCCAAAGGGACTTTCTGGTCAGTGTTAAAGTAATGGAATGTGCGTTTGCTAATGCAGGGAGACAAATTTCATTTAAAAAACCACCAAAAAATAAACAAACAATCAAGCAAAAAAAACCCCAAAAAACCCATGAGAAAAGTCACTGTTTTATAAGATCTGTTGTCATACAACTACCATTGTCACAAGGGACAGGAGAAGTGAAGTCTGAGGTTTTACAAATCTCCCACACAGGGGTGTGTATTTTTTGAGGGAGGAAGAGGTTGTCACAAAGATTGCAGAAGCTGGAGTCCATGACATTTTATTCATATTGTTTCAACTCATTCACCCACATGCCCTCAAGGGATGTTCTGTTTTTTTAAATTACCGTTTCTGCTAAAAACCACGCGGTGTAAATTAGTGCGGTTAGACACTCCTTTCTCAAAAATATTTCTTTGGATCTCTACTATTCTATCTCTCTGCTCTATAGGTGTGAAAAGCAGAAGTTTTCCTGTGTATGAAAACCCCTGTCTTCTTCCAAATTAATTAAAATTAAATTCAAGAGAGTAATTTGTTGAAGTCAGTGGAGTAATACCTGCATAGAACTAAGTTAAGTGAGGCAAAAATCAAGCACATTGATCTGGCTGTTTTTGCAACTTCTTCCATAGCATCCTCTGTTTGAGTACTGGAATAGCAAACAGAACAACTAGAAAAAGGTTCTGGAACTAAAAAAATCAACTAAGCAAGAGGAATTGAATTACACAGGGAGAGAACTTATGACCCCTATTTTTTTTGGCTTGTTTTATTCTCACCATTCGTAGTGAGTTTTGTAGGACAATTTGCAACTCTTCAGTCCAGATGGTAATTTAACTAGGCAGAGGATCAGTTGATAAAACTCTGATTAGATGTCAGCTCTTCAACTGAGCTATTTCCATGGTCTGCCTTAACCCATGTTTAGTCTAACAGACAAATGTTTAGAATTCACCAAGACTGCTGAAGTGAAAGTAGTATAAAAGGAGTCTTAGCAAATCTGGTCAACCCATAAAGATTTCCTTGCTTTTAGCCTTCAGCTCCACATGTTTTGCTGAAGTTAAGTTCTACAGCTTAAATTCACAATACATTACTCATACATTAATCCATAAATTCAAAGTAAGAAACATAATCAGCTCAGAGTTTCGCAGTGCTGCAACAGTGCAAGGTAATAGAGGGCACATGGCTCGGTGTCTTCAGCACAACTGGAATCAACCTCAAGGGTCCTTGCCAGATCAAGTCAGCCAGTTTCTCTCTTATCTTCTTCCTCTCTTTCAACAAGACAAGACATTCAAGTGCATTATCCTTTCACTGACTCTTTCACTATTACACAGATGAGAGAAAGATGCAGACAGGGTCTTGCCACCACTACAACAGTGAGGACATGGCTTGTGCAGCCCCAGCAGAAGTGTCTATCAATTGATTGATTGAACCCACTAACTTCAAGAGGTTTTGAAATTACATTTGGTGATCTCTATTTGCAGTTCAACCCAAGAGCACCTAATGTTTTTAAACCAGTTCAATTCTCCTTTACCAGACAGAAGAAACCTGTTGCTGTCATGCTGTTCAGTGTTCAAAGCCATACTTCCCTGATCCTTTGGTATAGTTCAGCCTAGTGGGACAGAAGTGTGGGAGAGGCAAGAGTCAAGATAATATAATAGGAATTGAGAGGAAGCAAGAGAAAGACAAAGATTTAGTGTAGCCAGGAGCAGTCACATGGAAAATGGCCAAAGAAACCAAAACACAGCCTGGTACTGGTGGTGACAGAGACTAAATGAGCTTTACAAGTTTTGTCAAGAGAACCCACAGAAGAACCTATTTAAAGCTCAAAACTGCATCTTTTCTTAAAAGATAAATAGGGCAGAAGCAGCCAATTTGTACTTTGCAGGTAGCGTCCAGAGAGTTTATGTAGTACTGCAAAAAGATAAGCACCTATTTAAGAGTAAATTGTTATTTTTACCCAACATGCAAACAAATTCATGCAAACACTTTCATCACAGGCTAAACCCTTTTTACTGTCAGCTGGGAGTCTTCTTGGTGCTGCAAAGCACCACAGGGCATAAAATCACTATGGTATTTTTTGTGTTGGTAGTCAACGTCTGTTTGCTGGAGATTTGAAAAACAGAGGAGACATGTAGCACAGGAAGATCGGAGCAACAATTAGCAGCCCTTAAAAAAAAGCAAACCTGTGAAATTCATTTTGTCTCTGAGAAGGAGACTGTTAACCTCTCTGCAAATACTAAGTTAGCAAAAATGTGAAGGATGCAACTTAGCATCTGCTGGCGAGGAGAGGTGAGAAAAGGAGACAAGAGGACAGGACATTTTGTTGTGAGGTAAATGGAACAGGAGAAAATGTTTTTTTCAAATATCTGGTATGGATTACAGTTCATCATCTCCAGAAGAAGGTTACTTGGTCTTGGCCTCCCCTCATGAATTTCTTTTGTTCACTTGGGTCACTTCACTATTATTTGAACCTAGATTATAGAAAAAGCAGATCTGCAAGGCTAATTTGTTTGCTTTCTCAGCTCAACATATTAAATGCAAGTTTATATTTATACAATATATCTTATTAGATGCTGTGTCCTGTTTTGGTCTGTTCTCTTCTGATTTATTTTGAGCTCAAAAACCATAACTGTAAGTGCCTTCAAACTTACAGATACTTAGGCTACTGGGGAAAGAGCAGAAAAAACGTGAAATGCAGCAACCATTACTGTCCAACTTCATTACAGTCATGCCCTGGAAGAATAAAAAATGTACTGGAATTTAATCTCCTCTGAGGGAAGAAACTGAAAGCAGCACGTTTGCTAGAAACTGCGCACATTCGGTCCACTAAAATTCGTCAAGATATGCAAAATTTAAATGCCACTTAAAAATGGTCACTGAGAAAATTGACAGACATGGCACCAAGGAAAGTACATTTGTTTGGCCATATCTGTGACCCATGACAGCACAATGCAGGTAGAAAGCAGATGCTGAGAACACAGCATGCTCCCAGCACTGGGGGCCGTGTGGGATGCACAAGATGCTGCCAATCTAATGGCAGGGTCCACGCTGCAGCAGGGAGGCATGGGCTGCAGTAGATACCATGGGCAGAACCCTCTTAGCATAGCTAAACTGATTTACTAATACTTTTACTAATGTATCAACATTTCCATCACAGCCTGGGTGGGAGCAATGTAGCAGCCACTGACACTTTCAATTCTGCATCGCCTCAACAGATCCCAATGACAACCTCAGGCATAGCAGCACCAAGAACAAAAAATGAAACACCAGTATATACACACTGCATTTGAAAAATAATCTTATTTATCCTTTCCCCAGCAGTGCCATCTTCCCTCTGTAAAAACAAACCAGGTAGTAATGATTGAAGGAGAGATGTGCCAATTGTTTAAATCAGAACCAGAGGTCATGCTCCTTTGGGAGCTGACAAGGGCAAGCCACAACAAACTCCTGGGATTTATGCTCCCACAGCAAAACCTGCCTGGCAAAGGGCTGAGTTGCAACATGTGCTTTTCATACAGAGCACTTATTTTTGACTGTAATTTAGTCTCTTGGCAGGAGATGTTCATCCATATCAAGAGAAACAGCCTTGCTCATCCATATCAACCTACACATCCTCATATAATAGCAGCAGCACAGTACACTCTACTTCCAATGGTCTCCCATGGATCACAGGACAGATTTGGTTAATCAGGCCCATCTCCTCTCCATAAAAGCCTGCTCCACAAGGGATGATTTCTGACCTTTGATACTGTTGAATTGTAAAACCCACAAGTGAAGAGGTCTCTGTGGACATTTCTGTGAAACCATCCCACTACTCCTTTTACATGGGAAGGAAAGTTAAAACCAGTGGAATATCACCAGTGCTTACTGGATGTTAAAAATAACATATAACAGTAATGCTTATCACATATGGGAGAAGAAAAGAAAATACCTGAATTATGCTTTCAAAATTAGTACTGTCTGTTCTTAATAAAACACAAAAATCCTAGGCCATGAGTCTACTAATCTTATCCATTCACTAAGTTCTGCAGAGGAGAAAGGAGAATACAACCCTTGGAGCAGATTTCCCTTGCCTTCTATTTAAGAGGTAGATAAATTATTGAAATTCTACATTAAAAATATATTGTAGACTGTCTAGTGAATGATGGGACTGCAATGCGTAATACAGAGCGTAAGCTTCACAATACATGCACATGAAATGACTTGCTGATCTAAAACACTTGCTTCCTGCCAACATGATTTCAAGAGAGATGAGGAGAGAAAAACAAGTTACAAAGTAACACACTAATGATTGAATTTTGTAGCTGAAATTTATAGCTCTAAAGGCATTTTATTCACTTATTTTACCTTATTCAGGTAAATAACATGCTGTAAGTTAGTAGAAGAGCAAATAAAAATTAAGACGGCTCCAACAACTGCAAATATCTTGTCTTAGCCTACTTTTTACCATGTGTCACAGCAATCTGATGGAACAAGACAAATCTATTAAAACAGAGGAGTGATTTCTAACTCCTCTCCCAGGTGTTCTCTACACTAAGCCCAGTGCCTTGATAAAAAGAGAGAATGGGAGCAGATACAGCCAATGGCAATGTGTCATTGTTACAAATCTGGTTGTCTGCCTGCACTGCTGAGAACAACAAGACTTCATCAGTAAAATTTGAGGATGCTGCCAGCAGAAATCCATCCAAAATGACAAAAAAAACTTTCTGAATGTATGACTTGACTTGCCCACTGTTACAGTCAGCCTACTTTCTTTCATATGGGGAGGAAATATTGTACACCATGTAAAAGTTATGGATGATTTACAGAATTTTTTTCTTTGTGCAAAAGTTGTACATCTGTTGAAATCTCCAGCTGTTTCACTGGGCTGCTGCTGAACTTGCCTTGCTCAGTATTCAAAATCTGTTGTCAATCAATAAATTCAATGAATGGATAAAGCATGTTCTAGGGAGAGCCCAAGGATTCACTAGTGAAATGCAGCCTTTACCAGCTGCAACTTGGCTGAGGCCAAGGGGTTCCTTCAGCTTTTTAAGACATTGTAAAAGCAATTCACTTTCTTAATCCCAAAATAGAGTTCAGATCCAAACCAGGAATTCTTTGGTGGTAGTGGGGGTTTAGTCATGACATGTGACATGTCATTGACTAACAGACACCCCCACTGAGATGCCAGCTCAACATAGAGGGACCAGCCTGGACCCTCTTTTGAAAGGGGAAGCCCCAGGCAGTCACCTGCACGCTGCAACACAGGCAGTTCTTAGTCCAACATTGCTGGCGATGTTATTACAAAACCTCTGGGTTTGTGTCCTGTGCTTCTGGCATCCTTGTGCACCCAGTTACTGCATGGCTCCAGGAGGCAGTTCAGACATGCTGTCACATGCCAAGATGCAGAATATCAGTTCTAGTTCCTGAAAAATAGCTCCCATCATGGAGAAGGTCATGAAATGCACTTGGCTACTCTGTGGACTGGGGACCTTAAAGGCAGATTTCCCCAAAAGGTCAAGAGTGTTAAAGACATCCAAGAAGACCCTCAGACCTGCTAGTCTGCTTCCCTAGAGTGTAACAAGCTGCATTGGGGCTGATCTCAGAACCATTATTCAGAGCAGGATTTAAGCTACGACAGGCATAAGAGCCCTGCAAGAGCAGTGCTTATCCTCACGTTGCAGGACAGCCCAGTTCTGGCAGATTTGTCAGAGAAATAGCTCAAGGAAAAATATCCTTGTCATGCTGCCAGTGCCAGTGTTAAACTAGGTTAATTGTCAGAGAGATGCGGAGGTCGGCCAAACTTGCAGCATACGGCCTGTGCGGCTGAATGTCGGGCAAGAAATGGGAATCTGCTGCTTGTGAGTGAGCACCAGCCTCCTGCAACTCCCACCACCTCATTCCTCCCTCCTTCCCCACCAGACCTTCAGTGCTTTGCCCTCTTTGGTCCCCATTCCAAAGTGGATTGCCTGTTGTGAGTTGGCCTCCAAGTGGGGTAAAGGTTTGACCCCTCTGTGCTCCTGTTACATGGGCCTTGTAAGCACCTTTCTTTTGCATGTAAGCACCTTTTTATGAGCAATTTACAGAAAAATCAAATATAATTGAGACATAAGTCATTCATGAAAAGAAACCTTTCTGCCAACCATAATTGTTGCACTGCCTTTCCATCTTGGCAGGGTTTTAGTGGTTTTTTGGCTGGCTGAGGTTTTACTTTTGGCAACAGAATGTGTTTGTTGAGATTGACACAGGCCAACGTCAGTGTTTTCCAAAGGTGTGAGAAGCCTTGAGAAAACAACCCAGAAGAATAAAAGGTCTAATTCTGATCTCAAGTGTGTGTAGGTAGCTGTGATTGGAGTAAAGGTAACTTTTTTGCATGCATAGAAGGATATGAAGCAGGATCTTTCTCGGTCTATAACTAAAATGCCAATTTTCCTTATACACAAAATTCCCAGGCAGAACCTACAAATTCTTAATACTCTCATGGGGTTTTTGGTTTCTGGAGCTGTCCTAGACAAATTTATTTCTGAACCTAGAATCACAGCGCTGGGGAAAAAATGCTAACCAGTAACACTTAATCATACAAAAACTCAGCCCTCTCTAACCTGTGCAGAGAAGCCAGGAGGGATGCGCTGGTGGGGAGAGGTACCATCTCTGTGAGAGGGTGGCAGAAGGTAGGGCAGAACCCAGACCCCACTGTGCTGCCAAAGGGGTGCAATTAAACTTTGGCTGAAGAGTGACCAGGCCCAGACATTTACAGTCAATTAAATGACAGCTTTCTGCAGCACCCCAATGCTAACATAAAACACTCTTGAATGCAACATAATATATTTAGAAAATTCTGTTTGGGCACTTCAATACTAAGAGTTTAGATTACAACTCTTTTTGTACTTTTAACAAGAATACAGCATATTTTCAGTTCACCTACATGAGATTCTACTTAGAGGCTTTCTGGCCTTATTTGCACTAATATTTCAAGTTTTCCTGTGGAAATCTAAAGGCTGGAAGTACAAAGGAACACAACAGAGACAGAGGAGGGGAATAAACAAAGCTAAGGACCAGAAGAGGCATGAGGCAGAGGAGAGAAGTAGAAGGGCAAGGGAGAGAGATGGTGAAGAGGAGTGAGACTAACTGCAGTGACGGACTAGGCTGAGAAAGGCGCACTAGTAGGTCATTGCTGGAGATTTTGAGGTAGAGCTCAGAATTCTGAAAGAAAACCAACTCTATGTTTGGCCCCTTTGTGAAGCTGTAGCACAGGGATGGAGCTAATGGTAGCCCATGACACACTCGTGCCTTTCTGTTTTAATTCACCTCAGCTTTGCTTTCCAAGAGACCTCCAATTCTAACATCTTGGAAAAGACCCTCTGAATTTTATCTCAGTGTGTTTTGTCCTGGCTATTTAATGTAGATATCCTAAACATATCATTTATATTGTTATTCAAGAATGTTTCCAGTCAAGCCTTGATTTCCAGCACTTTCAGCTTTAATTAACCTCACAGTTTATCTTTATCTTTGACACAGATTTCTATAAACACAGCTTTGCACAGAATAAGGAGGCCAACATGTGGTTATTGCAGTGGACTAACACATGAGCCCAAAAGGTGCTCCAGGCTTATCAATTTTGTCATGAGTATTGCAATTGTCATGAGTGTTCCCCAGCCTCTCTGTGGGGAGGATATTTTACAAGGATAGATTTGAAGACAGACACAAGTTTCCCCACTGAGTTGAATAGGAATTAAAGTTGGCTGCAGAGTTCAGTGCTGTAAGGGGGCTGGGAGAGTGCATCTCACTGTTTTTACCATAAAAAAGATGTGCTCAATGGCACTAGAAGACAGCTGCCACCTGCATCTCTTCTTTTTAAATTGAATAAACAGAGAAACTAAATTTTACTGGTTATTCCAGCCCGAAGTGCTGATTTCAAATTTAAGAGAGTAGTTATTGTATAAGTTATATGGGGAAACTGGATCCAGTTAATTTGGTGAGATTACTTTGACTGTTTCATGCAAAACTCAAGAAGGGTAATAAAAAAATAAAGTACTTTTTTCCACACGTGAGAGTAGGTTGTGCATTTCCATTTCCACCTAACAGACAAAAGATTTTAAAAAACAATGGCTTGATTGAGATTAGTGGGGTAGATGTAGCTGATGTATTACCAGCAGGGACCAAGGCCAGGAGATGTTTAATCCTTGGAGGGAAGGAGTGCCAGCAGGAGTGGCTGCCAAGGACTCCCCTTGTGCTGGGCACACGCAATGCCCGGCACCACGCGGGCACTCACTGAGCTGGGATAAGGCTGGACAGCACCCCAGGCTGTCATGTCATTGACGTCCTTAGGGAGACAAGGTGAGGTTATTCACTGCCCAGTCTTGCAACCTCCCTCCCCTCAGTTTTATTGCTAAGTGCCCTTTGAGCTAAAGGTGCAGAAAGTCCTGCACTTTTTGTATTGAGGAATACCCTGCTGCAGAGCTTGTCCTATGAAGTAAGAGGGGTAGCAATGGTGTGAGCAGCGCCACCAGGTCATCACACGCAGGAAAGCCTCCTCAGAGTGACCACAGGCTGCCTCTCCATGCACACGCCATGTTTTTAACTGGAGGGAATAACATACCTCAAACCAAAAGAATGCTGGGGCAAGTATTTCCTCTCTAAAGATATGTTAAATAAGAAAGAAAGAGAGCAGATGCCTTTCCAAGTCTTTACAGGTATATGAAGAAGAAGGCATGGATCCTGGGGTAGGGTTTCCTCAACACCCAAGCATACCCTTACGATGGTGCGAGACATTGTGTGGCTACATCCCCCCATCTCCCAGAGATCCCTCAAGGTAGATCTCATAGGTTTCTCTTGTTCTTCTGTCAGATGTTTCCATGGGCTTCTCCTCAAAAGGGAGAACCCTGGCTTACCACATGCTGCTCTTCATGATTTGGCAAAGAGCAAGGACAGGAACAACATGCGTGTCAATATATGTGCTTAGGGAAGAACAACAGACAATAGCCAGGGAAGTGGTTTTAGTGCAGGTGACAACATCAGGGGACATGTATTTGCTTCCTGTGAATACCTGTAATTATCAGACTGCTAACAGAAAACTAAAAATAGTGGCACCCAACATCTATTCCATAAAGTGCCACTACAACATATCCACACACCTCCCTTTTCCATCTGTGTGGCACCTAGCTGAAGTGCAAAGGTCTGGCACAGCCTTTCCCCAAGTTAATTTCTCCTCTTCAAATCTCCTAAAATCTCTTTATTTCTTAGCTGGATTCCAGGATCTGCCTCTCCAGATGGGTTTTGTGCTATGCTGTAATCCCTATTCTCCAAGTAGCCTATTCCACATTTAGGAACAAAAATGCCCTGGAACTAAAGCAAACCTCAGCAATGCAATACAAATAACATAACCTTTGAACAGAGTAGAAGGAAAGAGATGGATTGTGTGAGAGAGAGGGCAGTGTGAATCCCAGCACTCTTAGTCTTCCTCTTGTGCCAGCACCAGTGATGGTAACTGCATCCCCCACTGTCCTACAGCTCTTTCCTTGTTGCTAGCAAACCCATCATCCCACTCTTCCTCCTCAGCTGGTATTTCTGGTGGCTGACAGCCAAGAAAATAATGAGTCCTGACTGAGGCCAGCATTTGTACTCGTCAGCAACCAAAGATAGTGTGATAATGAAAAAAAAGCTTTCTGCCTACTATGGTCTAGTTTTGAGCCATGGTGCAAGCCATCAGACACAGCACACCGAGCAGGTGTAACCATGGTGAAAGCCATCAGACACACTACACACAGCAGGGACTCTTCAGTCAGCTGTGGGGAAAAATTTACAAAGCTGCTTGTTTAGGGTGCAAAAGTTAACCCATGCCCCTGAGTGTCAGGCTGTCCTGGACACCAGTGGCTTTTCTGTTTCACTCATAAAACTGCATTAAAAATGCCTGAGCAGTGCCCAACCAACTGAAGAAGCAACCTGTAGGTCATAACACTTGTATAAACTGATTAAACAGGACTGAAAACAGTATTTCTCTTTTTCTTTCAACTGCTGTTATTAGAAAGGACCTTGAATCCATCCCACTGATTAGTATATCAATGCCTTGTACAGCATCCAGCAGCAGCCAGAGATGATGAGATAACTCTTCTACTACATACACGTGGAGGAAGAGAAGAAATTCCTGAAAGGAGGTCAAACTGCCTGGTGCCCATTTGGGTTGTGTCAGCCCCAGTAAATCCCACTTTCTGCTGCCCTGGCCAGAGGCAGAGTGGTGTGGCAGGCCCTGAGCAGGGGCTCCTGGCAGCAGGATGCCAGATAGCATCCAGGGCTGGGTGCTGGAGAGGGGATGTGCACCTCCCATTGCTGACAACTGAAGATGCACGTCCAAGCCCCAGTCCACACCCACCCACTCCATTAGAACAACTGCAGACATTCAGCACAACTAACATCTCTGTGGGTTAGAAGGCTAAATAAATAAGAGATGAATAGCTACGTACATCATAGCCCTTTATCCTGGGAGACTCAGTGAACCTGAATTCCCCAAGAAAAGCAAGTAGGCTGCATCTGTGCCTGTGCTCTGATTAATCTCATTGGTTTGTTTTCCTGGAAACTAGATGCCCCAGATGCCATTGTTTCCATTATAAGTGTTCATCTGCCCTGTTTTGAGCTTGATTGCTCCTGTAGCCTGCTTGGCTTAACTGTTTTTTGTTTGTTTGTTGTTCGTGGTTTTTTGGTTTTGTTTTTTTTTTAAAATTAACATTCTTAAACAAAATGCCAGTAAATTAAAATGAGGACATAGCTGCAACCCTCAACACTAGATTTGTTAAATGTTTAAAAACACCTACAGCATACAGAAATCCTAAGCTGTTGTACGCAGTGTGACTAAATTATTAATAGTTGCCATGCACATCACACAAGGATTTTAAAAGGGGACTTTGTGTTTCTGCAAAACACTGCTATTTTTGTCTGACAGTAGAGACAAAATAATTTGAAAATTAGTCTCTTTGGTACTAATCACAACTGTTACTAAAATATTCCCACTGTAGGCATAATACAGTCATTTTTTATTTTTGAGAGAATTAGACATTTCACTCGTTATCTCAATGAAAATCTTGAAAGTTGACAATTTGTTAAAATACAAACAACACGTAATTAATGAAAACATAGTGAAGCAAATAGCTATTTCTAGTCATAAAAGCTCCACTAACTAGTACAATAACATTCAAGCACAAATTAAAGTAGTAACATTTACAGAAGATACCATAGAATATTTGTTTTATGGTTTGGAAAGACCAGCTATGGGGTCGTTTGAGGTGGGATTTTTAAAAGCATGAAGATATATGAATGGATTGCTACAGTTAAATTTGCTTTACAGAAAAAATAACATTCTGCTGTAGGCAAAACCAGAAATACGGGAAAATTCTCTTCTGTCTCAAGTGAATTATTTCTGGTGAAAGGCTTCTCAGCGTTTTGCTACAGGCATGCAGCTTTACACACAGAACATTATGCATGTACACAGACAGTGCTCTACTGGGGGTGTCTATCCTCATGCCCTCCCCTATACCCAGATCCCCACAAGGCTATTTACAGGACTAAAGGAAAAACACGGACTAGGAAATGGAAATAAACCCCAAACCAACGAACACCTAAAACAACAGCACAGAAAAACAAGTTGATAAGGGAGAAAGCAGCTTCACTCAGTACGTCTCAGCTGCTTCCAAGGCAGAAAGCAATGGGGACATACTGCTATTATTAGCCCTCCGGATGGGAAGCAGCACGGTGTGAAGCTGTTGGCAAGAGGTTGCAGGATTTTCTTCACACGTATGCACAGGCACAGACACACAGGCAGACAGACCCCCGACACTCATGGTGAGCCCCTTCCCGCCACTCGGGTCAGACAGACAGACAGAGAGCACGATGCCAGCGCGACTGTGCGTACTCACAGCTCGGAGTACAAGAAGTGCAGGTTGCCCACATTGTCTATGTAGTTTGCAGGACTTAGCCAAGGTAGGACCAGTAACAGGAGAGCCTTCATTTTCAGTGCAGTGCTGGCACTGCTGCTAGGTTTCCTCCTTCCCACTGTCTCTCTGTGCTGGTGGGACACACCACGAGAAGCTTTCGTGCCAGCCAAGCCCCTTCTAAGCAAGCCTTTCCATTTCAACGCAATGGTAGCACATTATGAATCGAGCTTAAATCCCTTAAACGAAGCTACACTGCAAAAATCATTGACCTGTAAGAGGATTACTCGATCTGACTCTCAGATGGGTAGATGTGAGGGTTTAGGGACAGCACAGCGTGGTTGGCGAGACAGTGACTTATGCTGCAGAGGAGAGCGATGCTCGAGGAAGAGACCTGCCTCCTGCAGGATTCAGAGTGGTTCTTCAGAGGCAGCTGGTATGTTTACATCACTGCCCACAAGCAGATGGGTTACGAGCTAAACTGCATCACAGAAGGGTGTAGCTGTCTGACAAGGAGGGGGAAAAAATGCCCCCTGTGGAGTTTTGTAGCAGGCGATATCAGAAGACCACACCTTTTTAAAGTAAAACGCTGCAAAAGATCACAGCCAACTGCTGGCTGTTTGCATCTCAGTCTGAATTCCCCAAATCCGGTCAGATGTTTTTGTACAAACATAAATCTTGTAATAATACAAGGACATGTCGCTTCTCAGGGTTTTTTTGAAGGATGCAAGAGCAAACATTTTAAATAAGGATGCTTTCAGTTGACTGCTCCATGGTAACCAGTGTTTTAAAAAAATGGTAAAGTTCTCTCATCAATTAAAAAGCATAAAACAGCAAGCTCACCTTGTCCCATCAGTGACCTCATCTCTGATCAAGGCAAATTTTTGTTTTCTTTCTGAGAACCAGGACTGGTCTGAACCTGAATAATGCAAGTAATGTGAGGACTGCTGACCACCCTGGTGACCCTAGCAGAGTCTACTTTTATTTATTCACTGAGAACACAATAATGTTCTCTGGAGATATCAGGTGGGCTCTGAACTGTTCTTATTGCAGACACCAAATATTTATGATTATTATTGTATTTTTAATTAGCAAAATCACACATTTTCCCTTCCCTCTACTGACTCACAAGAGTTAAAGAGAACAGCATCAGCTCAGTCTGTTTAATCTGTCCCTGGGCATGACAGAGCACAACATTCTCCTCCTCGCCATTAATTGGAGATGGGGTGGCAAGAGAGGTTTCTGCATTTCCAACAATTAAATTAGGCAGAGGCATAACATACCTTAGGTGATAATTAATTAATGCTGTGCTTAAAGAAAATAAAGGTACTGTGCAGCATCTGCAAGAACAAGGATGTAGAAGTCCACCTTTAGGGATCACTCAGAATGTTCTTTCCTATTTCTTCCCTCAAGTGGGAATGCTAGTGGCGTTGCAGTACCTGTCCCCTGTAAAGCTGAAACCCCCACAGCAGAAGTTCCCTGTGGTTTCCTATTCTCCTGACTCTGCCCTTTGGCCTTAAGGTAACTCAGCACTCCCAACCATTCTGAGGAAAGAAAAGCCATGTCATGAGTAGAAAGACAAAAAATGTCCAGCCTATGTAGCAATGTTTTGTACTACCCTACATTAGAGGCCTTAGGGTAGGAAGACCCTACTGCATCTCTCCAGCCTTCTGCTCCTGGGGTTTGCAAACCTGGGACTGGTGCAGGGAACCTGACACAGGCAAGAGGCAACTGCAAGAGATGTTGGGAATACACTCCTGAGACAATTCTTTCTATCTCTGCATGGGCTCAGGCCAAGCAAGCCAGAAGCACAGGATCTTGAGGATCCTGAGGGGAAGATCCAGGCCAAGCCACTGACATTCAAAAGGAAGTGCTAGAATAAAACTTGCCAGGCCTTTACAGGACCAAATCATTGTTTATAGCAATGCAATTCTGCAAGATATGTAGTGAATGGTCCCTTTACTACCACCTTAAGGAAAAGAAACTAAGACACTGGAGTGACTTGCACATATCCACGTAGGAAAATCAACACTAGAAATCAGAAGCTGTTCTAGCTGTGTGGCTTCCATGCAAAACCCAATATTTCAATTTGCTTATTTATTGGGGTTGGGGGTAAATTGGGAATGGGTGACCTGCTCATTTTATGGCCACAACATCATCATGTCAAAAAATGAAGACAAGCAGGAAGGTCTAAATCACATTAAATTCAGCTATAGGTATAGCAAAGGGAAATGGCATTTGCACTAGGGGTTCAAGATTTTGTGGCTGGAATATGTAGAGAAAAATAATTTCAGTGACAGCAGCTCACAGAAGACTGATAGTCCCCTTACCTGCATTTCTGTTGAAATGAACATTTGAGGCCTGTTAGAGAAGTACTGACCTAAGACATAAAATTATGAGTAACTCTGTTATTTTGTCCCCTTAGCCACACACAATGGAACTCCCAGAGCACTGCTGGCCTGGGCTGGGGCCTGCTGCCACTGCCTCTTGCACCATGAGCCACAGGCATCCTCACAGGGAAAGCCAGGTCCAGAAATGTGGGGACAAGGGCACCCAAATCCACAAACACCAAACCTCCAGCATGTGAAAATGGTCTCATGACCTTCACAAGGGATTAATAAACCCATTGCTAAAGTTTGTGGAGTTTTTTTTTTTGTTTTAGTACTGCAAAATCATGACATTTTTGGTTGGTTAGGATACCATAACTCAGTGAGTATCTTCAAGTGAATAAGTTCCTAGTGGGAATCCAGGAAATGAGGTCTCCAGTGCAAATGAGGACATGTTGAAGGGCAGGCTGCAGAGCCATTTCTGGTTGTAGGCTTGCAGGCTGTGAGGGGTGCATTGTGTGAGCACACCTCCACCCTCTGGCTCATCAGCCTGCTCACCAGCCATGCTCTTGTCCTCAGTACGGCCATGTCTGTGCAGGACAGTCTGCAGCCCTGTGCTGCCTCCTCCTTCATGTTGCACGTGCAGAAGTACACATCTAGCAACGCAATTTACACCTACAAACTTCAGGGGAATTAATTTTGGGTAATAGATACAGCTCACAGAAAAGGGCACATCTTAGACCCCCTCTCTCCTCAGACCTGAGGTGCTGTTACGCAGACTATGCCAAAGCGTTAGTCTGCTATCAGAAATCACAGCCCTGAAAGTACCTCTTTACCTTTCTGCCTTCTTTACAAAAGGCAGAACATGCAAGACAAAAGCAGCAGCACATGCTTTTACTCTGCAAAACAGAGAATCATTTCATTCTCTCATTGCAGAGGAACCAAACCGCTCCCTGGGGAGGTCTCTCCCAGAGGCAGGATGGAGGGGCTCCTGGCTACCTCAGGAGGGATAAGGCTGGAGAGGGAGTCCAGCCAGATTTCCAGACTCTGTCTCTCTGTGAGCCCCATGGTGCCCTGGGTAAGTGCTCACCTGGAAAAAGGGAGCACTCAGGTTCAAAGACCAATACCAAACTGGAATATTTTCTGCTCTATTTCTCATATAGGTCATTTGTGATTCAAAAAATGTTTGAAGAAAGGGCAATTATAAAACCTTTAATGTGCTATTAAAATATTTATAATAGTTCAGCTTCCCAAAACATGCAGATCTCTTTGGACTACATACACATTGTCATTGTGCAGCTAACCACAAAGTATTCACCCAGAACTTCTAACAATAGCATGAAGTACCTTACA
Organism: Ammospiza caudacuta; assembly: GCF_027887145.1. Lineage (NCBI taxonomy): Eukaryota > Metazoa > Chordata > Aves > Passeriformes > Passerellidae > Ammospiza > Ammospiza caudacuta. Next base: position 51,077,723 of record NC_080596.1, on the reverse strand, counting down.
TGCATTGATGCATTTGATTCTAAAAAAAGGTGTAAGATATAGCCTATATCTTGGACTATAAATGGACTAAATTCAGCTCAAAATTAATGATGCTGTGTTCATTGGGAGTGAAATAAACAACTCTTTCTTTACATTAACTGTCTATTTTGACCGGTATTAATTGAAGATATTTTTTCCTCTGCAAGATAAAAGGAGTGAAAAAGCATCTATCAACAACAACTTACTGGGTTTGGAAATGCTGTTCAAGGTGACCACGTTGCACGACCTCTGAGCAGTGTTCTGTGAAAGGGCAGCTAACCATTAGCTTGTCCAGGAGGTTATTCACTAGTATGCTGGACTTCCTGCACGTCTGGAGAATCACAAGCTTGCGGTCCATGGGACAGAAGTCTTTTTCCACAAGGAAGTTTGTAAGGCAGGCTGTGCAGAAGGTGTGACCACAGAGCGTGTCTAATGGCTGAAGCAAAGGTTGCAGGCAAATGTGGCATATCAGATCATCATCCACTTCTTCGGTGTAGCTGTACAAGTGGTTTTCTTCCGGTAGATGCGCTTGGCCGCAGGTGACACAGAGTGGCAGGGAGCTGTCCTCCATTTCTTCTTCTTTCTGGCTCATAATCTGAATTGATGCAATTCAAAAGGGGGCAGTGGGAACACCCAACCCGTTTTCTGTTTGTGAGAGCTGTAGCAAGGCTGGTGTGCCGTTAGATCTGTGGGGAGGAAAGCCAAAGGGTTATGCTCTGAGTTCTGTTTCCTTACCATACTTGCAGTATGTAGCTGGATATGAAGTACATATCAGGTACTAGGAAAGGATTGTGTCTGTGGAATGGGAGAGTGAAGCAAAGAAGGGGGCAGAAAAAAAAAAGATAATTAACTCCAGGGACATGTTTTCTCATAAATCTAACTTAATTTACACAGATACTTTCGTAGTAAAGAAATATATCAAAATAGGGAGAAATACTACAGGCATTTAATTGTTGAAAACCTTAAACTGGCATATAATTGCAGTTCCAGTCAGATGACTTTGTGGCCGCATTACTTCTGCCAGAAAAGTAGCATTGTGTGTGGGCAAACACTGCAAGACTGTGTGCAGAAATACAGGTAAGAATAAAGGTTGCTGGCCAAATTGCCTGTTCAGCACAGCAAGGGAGAGCAGCAGCTTCACCTAATACACACAAGCATACAAACACTGTGTTGTAGCCAGAGGCAGGATAATTTGGGTCATGAGAATTTAGAGCTTGGGGCCCTGTAGACCATTCTCATACTACAGCAGCAATGGACCTGGACTCCTGCATTTGAAGTTTGCCTGCCTGCAGCCAAACAGTTATAACCGTCTGCAGCAGCATAATCAGTTCAAAACTTAATTTGCTCTGCAAAGAACCTAACATCTTGCATACTGTAGTCCACAGCACAATGCTAAGTAGTGTATTGCCTATTCCCTTTATAATTTGTCATACAGAAACTCAGTATGTCCCTAGCTAAAAACCCAATTAGCTCTGGCCACAACACCTGCCTGCTGGTATTTTAAAGATGTAAACTCTGTGGGTGGCAGTAAAAACAAAGAGTAATTTGTAGTTTTTACTTGATGAACCCCAACTGCTTGTTGGAGCACTTATGTTTCATTACTTCTATGCTTATTTTGATACACCACTCTGAAAATAAACATGAAGATATAAAATATGCAATGGCCTAATTACTGCTCTTGCTTGAAAATGTAAATCTTATTTGCTGCTCTTCCTTCACACTGTACCCTTGCTTTCAGCTTGACTTAATTTGCTGAGACAATGTGTCAGCCTCAAACACCCATGTCTGAGGGCAAATGAGGGAAAGAATAATAAGAAAAATCTGACTATGACAGAGCATATTTTCATATAAATAAACCCTTATTTTTATGCAAAGCTCATGGGTTCTAAACCTGAGAAATTAAACTGTAACATGGCAGGTTTTTCTGGCATGAAGGTAAAATAATAGCCCCACTAACACTAACCAGATGTTTAAATGTCAAACATTCTCTTCAATGTTTTGCTAGATCTTATTCTTATGAAGCAATTATGTTAAGTGCCTGTTTTTGCTTGCAAGAGAGAGTTCTGCATAAGCTCTGTCTCCTGATTAGCAGTAGCTTCCCTGGAATTAAAATCATTGCCTGGTAGAACCCTTGCAAATATTTAAAATACACCAAACTGGGTCAAATGTTTCCTTTTGTAAAAATATTCACCAGAGCTTTATAAAAAGTTATTTGTAAAGAAATAAACATCTTTCCATAGTGCAGGTAGCAGCTCCACTTGTTATCTTAATATAAGAATTATTATCTAACTCTACTAAGGTGACACACAGCAAAATAAAATGAGATAAAAAATTATCAGGGGCTGGGCTGGAGATTATCTGGGCACAGTAAGTGGCTTCTGTAGGAAGCTCTTGGATTACTTCTAGGTGGAGTGGGGTGGCTGTGGTGGGTGGCCATGCTCTCCACATTCCTCATTCATGGAGGGAGCCATCTCAAGTCAACAGGACTGCTTGTAAGAATGGCAACACATGGCTTGGGAATTTGCATGATTCTTAAAATAGATGTAAAATGAATTAGAAACCAATAAGGCATGACAAAAATAGCACTGGGCTATAAGCTTTGTTATCTTTTACATTTTCAGAATGCCTTGCACCTGGGGCAACCAGGGCTGTGGGCAGCATCATGCTGTTTTTCCACTGCCCCACCATGTCCTCTTGCACCAGCACACACAGGGATGTCTCTGTGGGTGCCTGCCCTATGCCCCACACACCAGAATACAGCAAACTCCAGCATTTTTTGCCTCGTGGATGTTTTCAAGGACAGAATTCTTGCTGCTTGCTGGCAGGAGACCCAGCACACATCTCCCATCAGGTAACCTGAAAGCTAAAGCCAAAGCCCTGCTCTGAGGAAGAAGCAGCCCCCAGCAACATCTGAGCCACCCCTTCCCAGCCTCATGCCCTAACCCTGGAAGTACCTCTCCTCCACTTCCACATGTCCAACACAGCAATTAGCTACCTCTGGAAACAGTACTACAGTTCCAAAGCTACTGCAATTATTTTTCGCAATGACAACAGAGAGAGGCACCGCTGCCCTAAGGCCATGTTCTGCTGCAGCAAAAATGATGAGAGAAACCCCAGAGGAGTCAAAGTCTGACTGTCCTGGCCACGTTACAGATATGCTTTATCAATCTGACATACTAATAATGCAATGCTAGTGGAAAAGGGCAGGTACGAGGAGTTGTACCTGAATTTTACAATGTTTACGTAAATTACAAGTACTTGCTACAGCACAGGGAAACAAAACTATCCACATTTATTAGTAACAGGCACTGAGTTTTTAGAACATGAAATTCAAGTCAATGAGGTCTATTATTTAGAAAATTTTGACTACATACTAGTATAAACTCTGGAAAAAAATCTCAGCCCTTCTGGCTAGCTTGGTCCACAGTCACCCATGAACCTTCATAAACTGCTGGACATATCAAGCAATGGAATGATTGCTGTCTTTGGGCAGTGATTATCCCACCAAAAGTGCTAGCATGGAGGGCATGTGATGGAACTGTCACACAGATTCAGTCAGAGGCTCTTTGCAATGTTTGCAGTCACTTGTATTTATAACATTTATGTGCTGTCATATAATAGCTACATAATTAGTATCACATCCTTTTAGGAAGCTTAAAGTCTTAATTCCTCCTGAATATTGTAGAAGAGAGGGGAGAAGGGATTTAAATTCAAGCTATTGGTTCCTAGCACATCTTTCTACTTCTTCCACTACCTATGAATAAAAAACAAAAATACACTTTGAGCAAGAAAACCTGCATAAGTAGATGGTAAACTACAGTGAAACAGGAAATGTAATAATTTTCTGGATGAACCTCTATTCTTCAAGCCCTGTCCTTGAGGGAGGAAGAGATGGGAAACCAGAGGGAAGGAATCCTATGCTCCTTTGAGTTGGTGTCAGCCACCACTGGCAGCCTCAGTGGAACATGGATGTCACCTCATGCTTCCTGCAGTCAGAGCCATACTGACAGAGGGTGGTTCTTGCAAGGATCATTGGCAGGAGAGGCTTTTAGAGGCAGTGTGGGCCCATGCCTAAGCAGGCATCACCAGCATTTGCCACTTCCCTGCTGTGCAGGAAGCTTTCAACAACTCAGGTCCCAGATTTAGCACAGTTTTACAGCACCTAGCACAGATTGGCTTGGATAAAGAAAATCAAGTACTGATTTCTAAGAATGTCACAGTGCTGTGACACTGTGGTGAGCCAAGCTTCAGTCCAAGGCAGAGACCTGAAGCACAAGAATACAGTGCAAATGATGAAGGAAGAACATTGTTATCTGGATATCCATATTGCCAAGTTTTCAGCCACAAGCTGTAATGACAATGGTCACATCAGGGCATAAAATAACCCCAGAGCTGTGACCACAGTGAAAAGCACTGTCATGATAACATATTTTTTAAAAAGTTACCCCACAGGCTGTAATGATTTGAAGAAGTTTGCGTCTTACTTGTCTTCACTGCTTAGGAATTTGCAGCCACCAGAAGCACTCATGAGAATGACAGAACAAACCCACACAAAAAGCCTGGACAGTAAACACAAAGAGTAGGTAGAGAGAATGCCTTTCATCTCCTTGCAATAACAAATCCATAGTTATCCCATCCCAGTGAAGCATTTAACCAATCTTAAGCTGAATTCTGACTTACCACCACAGCTACACTGGCAGCAGTGTAGCAAGAAGAGGGCTTGCCAAGCAGAGTGGCAGAACCCTACTGCTTCTGCTCAGCCACTGTCAAATATTAACCCAGCTGGTCAGGAGGCTGAACTTGGAAGTAGCATGGCACAAAATGGGAGAAACTTCAGGTAGCAAAAAATGAGGAACAAAAGCTAAGGGAAAAGCAGTTAAGTGATGAAAGATGTTGTGGAAATGGCTATCATAGAAAGAATAAAACAGGTGCCTAAAGGTCAGAGAAACAGTGACATGGAGCCTGGAGGAGCAACTACCGGCTTAAATCACAAAGGGAAAAAGATAAGGCAGTGAGCAGGCATCACTGGAAAACAGAGGAGTGAAACAGATGAGCTGCAGAGCAGTAAGAGGAATTTAGCTCCAGTAGTTCATTCTGAAGGAGTACAGCTTGGTGGTAATGAAATCTTCAGTCAGTGGTAAGAGTGGCCAGTATGTATAAAGGAAATGGATTCTAAATAGTAGAGTAAGATTGACAAATAGTTGGTTTGGTAGCTTCGTTTTCTCTCTGTGTTTAAGGGACACCTTTTATTGATGTTCCTGTTTTATACACACTCAGAGCATGTGTATAACAAATCCTGTATCTGCAGATTAAAACAGATATTTTTCACACCCTGTTTCTCTGCTGTACAACCCGTGGGAGATGGAGGCTCTACTGACAGAGCTGTTGTGCTCTTCTTAGCTAAATTATGATAGCAAAGTCATTCTGCATCCTTCCCCCAGTCCCAGCATGGGCTCTTATCTCCTACTAATGGGTATCTCTGAGTGACTCACAGCCATACATTTATGTGGGTCAGTAAGGGAGTGTACGGCCAAAGGGGCTGGCCCACAGGCATGTAAGGAAACCACCCTGCCACAGCAGCATTCACAGCTGCCAGGTAAGGGTAGGAGCTGCTTATTCTTCCAGAGATGCTTTTACCTGGCCTTCCTTTCACCACACTAGCTGTGAGCATGCTGCAGCAATGCCTGCCTTCCTTGACAATCAGCTCCTTTGCAGAGGGCTTGGAGACTGCCATCTTGTCCGTGTTAAAAAATATGCACATCAAATTGCTAGGAGGCTGAACAGCTCTCACAGTTACAGAATTAGCTCTTTAATGAAGCCTCAGCCCGGCTGCCACTGGCTAGATGTGGGCAGGTTAGATGTGGGCATTGTCCGCATCTAGTGGCTCGCCCTCTCTGGGGAGGGGAGTGGCTCATGGCTAGGAGGGAGCAGAGCAGAGGTTCTTCCTCACCCTCCCAAGCAAAAGCACAACAGTCCTCCAGTTATGCAGGGTTAGCTGTGACCTTCCTGCTCCTGCCAGAATCTGGGTTGCCAGATCACATCACTTATTTAATATTCAGGGTTTTATAATGAAGTATGAGGTTGAATGCTTTTAGAAAACTCTTTGCCATTAGTAAAATGGGAACTGTTTTGACTTCCTACCTTTCATCAAAGTGTCTTCCCTTGTAACAGCCTCCCAGGTTTCCCATTACCATGGCTTGTACCAACTGCTTTGCTCAAACTGAAGTTTTTTATAGATTACACTGACTTTAATTTTCAAGGTGGTACTATACAACAGTTGTGGAAAACATCATAGAGTGATTCACACTTCAATTATGTGTGTTATACAGTATTTTAGATTAAAAAAGACAGTGATTATTCACATTTCAAAGACCTGGTTATAAAATATCATGGAATAATTTGCACCAGTCTTGGCATAGCTGCACTAAAGGCCAAAGGGGTGAATCAGTTTGCCTACACTTGAAACCTTATTTGAAGGAAGTTTATAAAACATTAAGGTGTGCAAAATCTTAACATCATGCCTTCTGACCAGAATTCCTTCTATGTATAGTCTACTCTCTCTTTTTCCCCCGCTTTTCCACTTATTTTTAAATCTAGTCCGACTAAAGAAGAATCACAACATTTTTTTTCTGCCTGATGTGTAATTAGATGGAGATTTGTTATGGGCAGAGGCAAGACACATACCTTCAGGTAAAAAGCCAGTAGCTGGAGGAGAGTTGTGAGTCCTGGAGATGTCATTTTAGCAGGTAAGAATTCATCTTGACTTTTAAGATGATAGGAAAGACTGTTATAACTGGCTCTTAGAGGAAAAGAATTGTATTTAAAAGTTCAGCACATCAGTACAGAATGTGTCTGAGACAACAAACAGGAGCTCCAAAACCTCTCCTCTGCCTGGCCCCAGTTTTAAGACAGCTGTTCTTCCAAAGTTATTAATAGTCAAAAAGTCTTTCTCAGAGCTTATAACAATCAAAGTACTTTGCAGAGCTTTTAGTGATGAAAGGCATTTCCAACTGAATAGAAAAGTCCATTGCTACAGTACAGTAGGTGAATAACCCCAGGTTTTTAAGTTGTAGCTCAAGCTGTGAGACCCAACAGCAATGTCATACTGTGCCTGCACGCAAAGTAACTTCTAAAACCAGAACCAGACTGTTTGAAAAGAATTTTCTTCTCTGTGGCTCATGCTGGAATTTACAGAATTAACCAATGTTGGAAAAAGTTTTTTGTTGTGGAATTATGTAGCTGAAATGCCTGTTAGGAATGTATGGAAATATATTTGGCTGTTTTGTCTGTCTCTCACATGCCCACGCAAACCTGGATTGCTCTTTCTGGTGATTTCAGGGATGCAAAACTTTACTCAGCATGTTAAAATGAAAAAAAAAAAGCAGCCCAGAAGTACTGACAACATTAGGAACAGCTGGACAAGATCTGAGTGAAGAGAAGATCTGAGTAAGACAGTACATATCTGTCAGGTTAAGTATTCCTTGGTATAAGGAAAATGTCCTAGGAATGAACTCACCTCAGTAGAAAGCAGTACTTCCAAGAAGACTTGTTGCTGGCATGCCTCTAGTTGTCAAATACTGATGGTTAAGGCAGTAACTTGTGTTTCTTGCTCTTTTCAAAGCTCAGTAAACCCAGACTTATGCCAGAACTAAAAGCTCAGACTCCAAGTGCGAGGATGAGTTGTAGCAAAGTGGGCAGGCTGTGGGTAACTGCTTCCCAAAGGCACACAGTCTACCTGCTCAGAGGAAGTCAATCATGTGGTGGAAGCAAGGCTATGTGAGCAATTATGATTGACTCCTCAAGGGCTTCCTAAACATATGCTCATTCTAATTGACATAATAAATGCCACTGGCATTTCACATAGTAAATTACAAAATGACATGGCTAGTTATGTAACAAAAGGTGCACCTCCACTCCGATTTGGCTGATTGCTCCGGATGGCTTTGCCAACACTGGCAGCCTCACAAATACCTCAAGCTGCTTTCAGCCATTTGAGCAGATGACAGAACTGTATTTTTGTGGCTGGACAACCACGTGTCCCAGCTGCCTTCTAAGATACTGGTAAGCCAGGAAGAGGTACAGCATGCAAGCTGCATGAGGGAGAGCATCCCTGGTCCCTGCTGCAGGTGTGTCTGCTGTGTTTCTGTGATGGGCACTGCAGACCACGTGTGCTCTGGGCAGGCTGTCCTACTTAACTTTAAAATAAAAAAAAACAATAGGCAGAGTAAATTGCACGGGATTGTGAAAATCTTAACTTAATACAGCTTCACAGTAAATATTAATCTGTTTTCGCAATCCTCTCCCAGGGCCCCAAGTGGGTCAGCAAGGAAGGTGGGTGACGCTACCACCCTCCCAGAGAGGGGAGGGAAGAGGGAGCAGATGAAGAGGGAGCAAAAGAGAAGTGGAAGACTTCTTCCCCTCAGGACACTGAAACCTTACAGCTCAGCCTGGCTCCCACGCCATGGTACCTGCCACCCTCAGACCACACAGCATCTCCTCACATGTGACCACGAGATAACATTTAATAACTACAAAGCACGGAGCATGTGATGGATAACCCTGCTAATAACACATAATAAAGTAAACTGTGCTTTAATTACACTGTGCCTTTACAACTGCTTCTCTGATCCAGGAGTTTCTTAATACTTGGCAAACTGCCTAATGAGTTCTCACAACACCCTGTGGGGACCTTTTTTTAGAAGCAACCCACATGGTTAGAAGCACCTACTTGGGTAGGTGAGCAGGGGAAGGGGAGTTGGCTGCCCCCATGCCAGTGGGGCCAGTGCCCAGATTCTGTCACAGGAATCCTTGTGCAGCAAGGTGACCACAGAGATGCTCTTAGACCTCATCTGAGGGAAAGCCCCCACAAACTCCTGACTTCTAGGATTGCATTCTCTGCTTTATGGACATGCACCTGCAAGGGAGACAGCAGAAACTTGCAGCAGTTGGCTCCCCAGAGTAACTTGTCTAAATAATAGAAGCAAATGCCTGGGTTAAAACCTCTGGCTCGTTGCACTCAAAGGAAAAATTAGGCAAATTCAGTGGAACAAGGATTTAATCATCTGTATCTCCAGTTTATTTATGTTTCACCTAACTCCTCTACTATGATTTAGATGTAATTATTATATTATACATTATTAAATAATGAAAATTATTGTTAAATATTATACACTATATACAATTAAAACGATAGGTCTGTAAATGTCTATAACTTAAATTATACATGCATCTTATTCTTTCCTCCTCCTGCTACTTGGGTCGACAAAAATGATGAAATAAACAAATCTTAAGCAGAAAAAAATGGTCCCTATTGAAGAACTGCATGGCACAGTGACACTCTGCTGTTTAAAACAGCACAATCTGAAAGCATTCCTTGCCACTCAGTCCCAGGGTCACAACTGCTGGGGCCCAGTCCCACTCAGGACTCTGGATAAAGGAGGGCACAAGCCCTGGTAAGGAGGTCAGCAGGTAAACTTGAACAACTTAGGGGAGTGGTACAGCCTAGGGGAAGCCTTCAAAAAGATGGGAAAACACACGGTATGCAGCCATAAATAGAAATTTTGGTGGACAAGGGAAAGAAACTTTGATGACCTTACAATTCTGTGCACTGCTGAGTACTGAATATCACATTTAAGAAAAATGTACTCTTGGGAAGAGGGAGATAAACTGGACACTGAAGAGGCTGAACCCAGCAGCCCAGTTACTGTGGTCTGACTGTCAGTTTTCTGGGGCTGACACAAATTACATTTTGGCTCTTGAACAGACCTCTCTTACAAAGTATGCTGACAGTGCCCATTATATCTGCTGGTGGTCCCTATTGCTCATTTGGGAGTCAGGTGTGCAGTACAGCTTATAGCTCTGTTTGAAATGGAAAGGACTGGGGAAACATAAAGTATTCAAGCAGGAGTGGAAGCAGATCTCTCTAGATGAAGCTGTGCAATAGTTTCTGTTCCAGGGCATCTTTTTTTTTTTTTTTTGTAGCAGGATAATGACTAAGCTCCCTGCCCAACAAAAGTCTCAGCAAGTAAATTTTGTTTATTATAGTGACCAAACCCTCAGCCACCAAAACACATCCTGTAAAGCCTGGTTCTGTCTTCATCTGCTCAGTGCTGGGAAACAACATCCCTGAGTGTGGTACTACTCACTGGACTTGATTAATCACTGCTTTAATTGGGGCCTCATGGGAACTCCCCCAAAGCCCATTGCTAATTAACATGCATGTGTTGCTGATGGCCTTGTAATATTCCCCTTAACAACAAGAGGCTTACTAAGGTTTTGTCAGCCAGGACACACAAGTGACACCAGCCTGGGAAAGATAGTTAGGTCTGTGGCTGAGTTAATATCTGCTTCCAGAACCAGTTCTGTGGGTATGGAGACCAATTGTGTGCTGTCTAGTCCCGTGATGAGACACCAATTAGGAATTACATGCTCAAATTGTCCTGCTTCCTGTATCCTTTCTCACAATCAGGTGTTATCTGCTGTGTGCAGGCAGGCAAGGGGACTTTTTAATTCTTTGAAATTCCTCCTACAAGTCAAATTTATTTCAGTGCCTCAGACCCTTTTTGACTGGATCTAAACTGAGATATTCTTTTAAATAGCAGTAGTGTGATTAGATGAGTTCTCAGAAACTATGAGAACACAAAGCTACACTTTCCAGCACTGGGTTCTACCTGTAAAATCCTGTGAGAACTGATACTATGAAATATATAGTACAAAATCAGCTTTGTAGTAGGAAACAAAATAAGATAATAGCATCACCTATACTTTTTTTAACATCAGCATTTTAACACAATCTATACCATGTAGCTGTAAGCATGGAAAGCAAAAGGTTAGGGAAAAGATAAGCAAAAAGTTGCCAGGAATTATATCTAAAATCAATCAAAATTTATTTTCTTTCAAACGAGCCATTTTCTGAAAGATATACCAATCCGGACAAAGAAATAGGAAGCATTCCTTAATAAGAAATTTCTGGCAGATAAAACCCATTTATTTTATTAAGAATCTTTGTTTCAGTAAGAATGTTGTGGGTGTATTAAAGTCAAACTGGAGGACCAATGAGAGGATTCCATGAGCAGCTAGACAGGTAGGAAGTTTGAGTTTTTAGCTCCTTATAAAGAAGGAATTGATTTTTACTCAGTGGGATGAGAACAGTGCACAGTGGAAAGCAGTTGTACACAAAAGGAACTGCCAACAAACCATTCCCTGGACATGTATTGAAGGTGAAAGTTTGTTTCTGTGCTGAATCCTTTTGAATCCCATGATTCAGATAATGATTGCTTTTGCAGATTCACGTTGAGCCTTTAGGGAAAGCCTTGGAAAGATCAACTGCATATATGTCCATCCCAGCTTCTAATTTCTGTGAAAGAACTGCAAACAAGTGCTCAGTCAGACTGCACTGCAGGACGCCAGCGTCCCCCTTTAACAGGAGTGGGGTCTCATTACCCCCTCAAAAGGCTCTGGCCACGGAGTCCCTCCAAATCAGCCACAGGCCTCCCTGTGCCCCGACAGAGAGAGGAGCCAGGTGGCAGCACCCAGCAAGGGTAAGACAAGGGGGCAAGGATAAGACAACAATGAGACAAGATTTCCCAGATTGAATCAATTTATATCTTTGGAAAATACACGTAGGCCCTGAGGTTTGGGGTGGAAGAATAAAATAGCAAATTAGTAACAGATCACTTCCTTAGGAAGAATTTTCAGTCTTAGGAAAGTAGATGGGAGTATTGAGGATACAACTCCCCACACATCAGCAGCTTTCCAAATTCCTGACAGTGATTTCTGGCTTTTATTTGCAGATCAGCGTTTGTGCTTTTCCAACACAGATAAGAGACACTGCTGTTTCAATGAAGTGATGGAACTGCCTTGATGTTGTTCTGTGTGAACCTGAATGAGCAAATGAAAATTATTTTGGGCAGTGGGAGCTCCATTCCTACAAAAGTTTGTGGGAAAGCAAGTGCCTTGCATGGTGCCCAGTACAGTCATCTAAGGTTATCCTGTTTTTCCTGCTGTTGAAGGAACCCTTTCCTAGTTATCAGGCATCATAGAAGAATGTGACATACAAGTCTAATATGCACCTTTTCTGGTATGTGTGTTTTTCTTTGGCAGATATAAAAGTGGCTAAGAGCTTGATGCAAGCAGTCCATCCCTAGTCATTGAAAACAACCCAAAACATTAGGAAGTTTAAATATGTGAGTACTCTAAGTATACATTCTGCTGAGTGAGGATGTCCACATATCTGCATTGCTGTTCTGGGTTCTGAGTTGGCATTGTGAATTTACATGTTCTCACATGAACAATCAGTCTTATGGATAGAAATAAAACTTATGAGAAGTTATGCCTATTCATATATATTCACAGGTTTGCAACTGCTGCAGATACTGGTACTGAATTACAAGATGTTTTGAATAAAGAACTGAGTGTAAGCTTAAGTGTGAAGAGCATGAGCTAAAGATAAAAACGAAATCAAGTTCTCTTTTTTTTTCTCACCTCAGCTGCAGTTCTATGCATAAAATCAAGCTGGAAGATACAGCAGTGGTGAATGTAGCCTCAATTTACCTCATACTGCTGCAGTGAGACTTTGTGGGTTTTAACCTGGGGGAGGGGAAGAAATGGGTTTCCAGAGGATTAATAAAGCGATGGGCTAAAGCAGCTGCAGTACAAATGGCACCTCTCCACAAATAATTGTTTGGATTTCAACACACTTTACTGAAGAAATTGACCTTCTTAGTAACGCGGAGGACAGAAACCCAAGCACATCTAGCTAACAAAAAGGCTCTGAACTAAGCAGTGTTTTTGCCTACCAGCATGTATGTATGTAAGTAGTATTTTAACAGTGCCTACCAAGAAGAACAGCAACCTACAGGTACGTTATATAAGACAAACTCTACATTAGGCTATGGGGAAGCTGAATCATTAATGACAGACACAGTAGATATTTATCACTGCCTGGCTGCATGGCACTCTAGAGTGTGCAGGCTGAGGATTGAACCCACTCCCCCGCCACTAAACAGGGCTGGATTGTTTACCAGAGCATTTTTTGCACCTTTGCTCCTCGGGAAGAACTCACAGCAAGCTCAAGGGGAAAAGCAGGAGCAGGGCAAAGGAAGATGCAAGCCTGTGAACTCACGTGCGTGGCCTTGCCGTGTCTCCCATGCGCCGCAGGGCGAGGTGCAGGGGCAGAATCAGCAGGCAGGGGCTGGCATGGCTGGGCAGGGCCGGGGCTCAGCCCCCCGCTGCGGGCACACAGCGCTGCTGCCCGCGTCACACGGCGAGGCCTGTGGCATGACAGAAGGCACAGAAAAGCTGAATTGCATAAACCTGAGCAATTTAAGGTTTAAAAGGCCACACCCTCCCGGTCGTGTCTCCCACAGGCAGATAAGCGTGTGCAGGTTGCTCATACAATAGTGTAACTTGAAGCTTTTACTTTTCTTTCCGGCATATACCAAAGTTCATTTTCAGTCAGGTTCTTCCTTGCATTTCTTTTCTTCTTTTAACCTGACAATCAACCTGGCTCAAATCTAACAAATACAAGTGGACCATCCTAAAAATTGCTTCAAGACAGAAGATTCATGTTGGCTTTCCCCTTCGAAAAGGAAGATGGGGTCCACAAGTACTAATCCAGAATCTATAGTTTGGAATCTGATTCTTCAGCTTGTTCCTGTATTGTTCCTGTTCTGTTACTTGGTGGTGAACACTTGAACCATGTAAGAGGAATTTTTAAACTCCAGAATCAGCTGTCTGAAAATACAAGCTCTGTTAATTTTCTGAATATTGCAAAATTAAGACTGCATTAAACCCTCTTACCCAGTAATTTTCGGTTTAAAATGCACCCAGGAAAGGGATAAAATGCTGTACTGAAGATGAGGTGTCATGCTGCTGCACTGTGATGCAACAGCTGAATGAAAAAACAGCAGCAGCAAAAAAGATCTTCTTTTCAAAAAATATTTTCAATAGATGAAAAGAAACCCTCATCTTACAACTACATGAATCACTAATAAATGCAATGATTTCAGCCATCTTAGGCATTTGCTCCTAAGGAAGGAAGTGTTATTCAGGAAGCAAAGCAGCTTTGGAGATGGACTTGAATCAAGCAACTGCAGTGTACCATGAAAACAGGCAGGAGGAAATCCCCAGCCTTCAATATAAACATCTATGGCTACCAGGTCTTGGCCTCCAATTTATTCTTACACAAGTTTGTTTCCCTTCTAACATTTTAAAAGCATGCTTGTTATTTGTGACTATAAAATCCCTCCTTAAATATTTATTTTAAGAAATCATCAAGGGACACGTCAAGTCCTACCAGCAAGTGTGACAGCCATACCCTTGGCTGGATGGATGCCTCCTTGCAGTAGTATTTGCCTTTTCTGCCCTGACAGCACAGCACCTCAGCTCCAAGTTGCTCAAGAAAACCTGGGATGGGTCCCTGCCAAGCCAGCCGGCCAGTGTACAGTTGTTCCAAAGCCAGGCAGTGCTGTGCTGGATCTGGGGCACTGTGCAGCTGCTGCTCTTCCCCCAGGATGGGTGCAGAACGGAGAGACACAGCCCGCACGGGACCAGATGTCCACGGCAGTCACAAGGCCAGATATGCAAGCCTCATGCGTCAGCCGTCTGCAAAATTGAACTATGCATATGAAATGTACTTTTAAAAACATGCTTAAGCTACAGAAGCTTAAACATTAACAAATACGTCCCCACAGAGCAAAGCCTGTGTTTAAATCCTTCCTCACATGGGAGGTCTCTCTGAGGCTGCTTGCCCCAGATTAGAAGCCCAGAGCCCTGTTGTCACAAGTGACCACATCAGATGCTCAGTTACAGACTTAATTTCCATCCTAGCAACTAGCCAAGTCTGCCCTCCCTCCCACTGCTGGGAGGCTTTTCTAAGTTTCCAGACTAAGGGCCAGCTCAAACTCATTTGTTCTCACGCTAATGTTACTGAATTGCTTAAATTGCCTTTCCTATCTCATGATATGCTTTCCTGTTTTCCTTTCCACTCAAATTCTCTACATCTCTGCTCAGATAAAAGGCTCTCTGCTCTCCTGCTCACACAAACAGCCCTCTTGGGCACTCATTCCTGTCCAAATTCTTCACTCTGGAATGGCATTTATACTCCTTTATATATACCAGGCAAATTATTTTCCTAGAAGGTGAGTTATTTATTGGCTCTGAACCAAATTGTTGGTGAGCTCTTTGGTACCTGTTGATGGAAGATCCTAGCTGAACCTGTCTTTCATCTGCTGGGAAGGAACATGGAAGAACCTCCTTTAAACCACAGTGTGTGCACTGTATTATTTATCAGTTCCCTCCTTTGCCTAGAGCAGATTTTTTTCACCAACATCACAAAAAGTGAGAACACTTTCCTGCTACAATTCATTAATTTGCACCAAGATGACAGGGTATCATAGATCTGACTGGTGCATTGACACCTGTTTGATAAACTTCTAATTTCCTGGTATAGATTCATACATTGGAGACAGGAAAAAGTTACATATTTAGCTGTTTAATTTTAAAATAAATTTGTACACATATCTCAAGCTGTGCAGATACAGGGATAAGGACAGACATTTCAAGTTGACGATATTCCATACTTCACTACCACTGAAATTATTTCCAGGAGGACAATATGCCATAAACTCTATTGCATTAGACTTATTTATTTACTTCAACTAAATGATTTCAGCATACATTGAAAGTATTGGCAGTACAGAGTGTACAAGCTACATTAGAAGATTAGTCATGTCACATTAGGGGAAACTGTAGTAATCAATGCTATTTGATAATATTGTAATGGATGCCATCTGTGTTGGGTTGAAAAGATCACTGTGTCCTGCAGACACACAGGCCTGTGCATCCTCCTGTGGAGCCCCATGAAACCAGGGCAGAAGAGGCAGGGGTCAGGTCAGCTCTTTGCCTGCCACTGACCACTCTCTCCCAGTCCCTGGTCCAGGCCAGGCAGCACACTGCTTACAAAGAAGGAAATAAAAGAGCTTTCTCCAGTGCATGTTACACTCCTGCCCACACAGCTCTGGCAGGGGCCTGAGCCACACTGTCTCTTTCATGTACTCAACAGCACTAGAGATTCCTTGGGGATTTCTATGATGTACCCACCATGGTAAAATACACCCTTGTCCCTGACCCTCGTGGATGGACATGGGATGGGGACCAGGACAAAGGGGACAGGTGGACCTGGCTGGAACTCTGACTCAGTGGAGCAGCAGTGAGAAGGAATGATGCCAGGAAAGGAGCAGCAAGAGCTGTGGGTCACACCTCAGAGTGGTGGGGACGATGAGACAGGAGGAGTTTGGAGTCCCCCAGATGAAACTGTCTCTCCTGACCTCCAAATGGCAGAACACATGCACATCCAATGTTCTCCCATGGGATTGCACCTCAGCTTGTAGAGGCATACAGAAGAATGGGGAAAAACCCCTAGGAGGGGAATAATCAGGTGTAGACACAACTCCAGCATTCAGGCTAGGATTTTCATATCAGTCCTCTCTTGTTTCCTCTCTGTGGAAAATGAGCAACGTGAATTGGATCACAAAGCATAAAAGGATTGCCAAGCACTTGTACTCTGGACTCTGCTGATTACTGAGTGCCACTGACAGTCTGCTTGGAAATTAGACTGGACTCTGCAGTCATTAATCACCAATATTAAATAGCAATTCTGTAATGTGTGACAGTTTAACTAAGAAGCTGACTTCCAAAATTGACCCACTTGGTATAATTTACAGTTGGCAAAGCTCTTACAAAATGTATGTTACTCTGGGAAGTCATGTTTCATTTGTCATAAGCATTTACTGGATCTTCTGTATCCAGTATCTTTACATTTTCTAGATGGCTCCTGCGAAGGAAAACAAGAGCATAATGAGGAAATTAAAATATCAAGATTAAAATAATCTCTTGACCTCAACTAATGAGCCAACAATAGTACCAGACTACTATTTTTCTGAAATGTACTGCTTTCAGAGACTAAGGGAGCACAGGATGAAATATGTCCCTGCTGGGAAAAATCCCAAAGCAGCAACTTGTACCCTACCAGCAACTAAAATCATCCCACCAAATGACCTTGACTTGGAAAGCCCACAGACCCAGCTGTAAAACCTCAAGGAATCTTGGGGTCCTTCCACCTCTTCCAGAAAACAATCTGTGAACACATGAGCTTTACATACATAAGCAAAACAAGCATTTAAGCGGCCAAATCACTCTGGCTGTAGGGAGAGGATAATGTTACAGATAGGCAGGGGCTATATGTTTCCCATTGGGAGAAATTTTTGAAGTCAGAAGATTAATCTGGTCTCTCAACACATTCATTAGTTAAATTGCAAAGCAAGCTTGTTACATAACCAACCCGAGGACAATTATATTTATCTCATCAAGGTTCACAGTACAGATGGATTGCTGACCAAGGTAACATGAATACCTTTTGCAGGGTGAAAGTTCTCTGATCTATTTGAAACATCAGTCCTGTGGTGCCTTACCCGAGTTTTCAGATTATTTGCACCTTTTTGGAAGAATACATTTATGCAGTTCCTCCCAGAGGTCTCTCCAGCATGAAGAGAGGAATTGAGGAAAGCTGGTATTCATTCTCTAGAAGTGGGCAAATCAAGGCACAGAAATTAAGTGACTTGCTCCTAATTATCAAAGTCTCTGGAATAAAGAGCATCTCACGAACTCTCCCATACTTTGTTAGATCCAGTAAAGGAAATGTTTTAAGGTGGAGTGAAATTTCTGTACTTTAAGCATGTGCAAATACACAGTGTGCTCAGTCCACTCTTGAATTAATTTTCCAGGTTTATACCTGAAGAGTTCAATATTTGTTGAGAGATGGAGGTCATCTTGTCTGACTCCTTGCATGTCACCAGCTGCACATACCCTGCTCTATCCCTTTGTGGAACCCACTGCCTGGGTTTAATCCTATAAGGAATCTTTCTAGAAAGGCAGTCTACTTTGGTGAGAAGAACCAAAAGGTGGGGAGTCCACTGGTCTCTTTGGTATCTTATTCTGGGAATTAATTGTGCATACATGTAAAAACATGTGGATAATTTATTGCTAATTTGATGACATTACCTCAGGTTATTGCCATCAATTGGCAATAATGTTATGCATTTCCTGGGAAGATGAAGGAGCTGGTATCTGTATTTTGCATCTCTACATGTGTTGTATTTGTACTAACATCCTCATCTATTTTTCACATGGAACAAAAAGCTGTGGTAGAGACCTGCCAATATAGCAGGTGTACTAGCTAGCCCTCATGTAAGATTTTTGCATTCTCATCCAATTTAAAATCCTGTTTTAAAATGCTGCCTGTGATGGGACTGATGTTATTCCATGAGCCTGTCCATATGCATACATACAATAAACACAGACAAAATCAGGCCTTTGCACATGTACTCAAGGAACACACCAGATACTTTGCCCTCCCATTGAGCTATGATTACATTCTAAGGCTCTCCATGGAGGTCTACAAAGTCTTTCCAAAGTCTCTATTTTTTTTCTGAAACTGTTTCCCCCATATGATTCATGTTCTCAGTTTCCATGTTTATAATTTTACACTTGACTATGTTAAGGCACACTTTTTTCAGTTTGAAGTCCACTTTTGAGACCACTCAGATTCCCTTTTCTCTAGTGCCATGCATAATCAGTGAGTAATTCAGAGTTTTTCCTGCAAGACTAAGTAGTGAACATTGTCAGAAGAGGTCTGGATCTGGCTATTGAATCTCACTAAAAAATTTATTTTTAGAGTGATTTTGCAACAATTCCTTTCATCCACCAGCCCTTAGCCACCTGACATGTTCTTAAACAAGAATGCAAAATGCTACATTTTTGATCAAATTATGGTAGCAAACAAACTGAAGACTTTTAGTTTCCATTAGGTTTATAGTTATTTTTTTAACCAACTGGGTAACCTTACATTAAAGAAGCAAGCCAAGCTTACCTGACAAGACCTGAATTCAGTGAAAACATCATTGGCTGCCATTAACAACAGTCCTGTTTTTTATACTTGAATTCCCATATCAGCTTCTCTATTATTTTGCTGGAAGAGAGGTCAGGCTGGCTGCCATGCTGTTATCACAATTATCCTGTTTGTGCCATTGGGGCACTGGCAAAAGAAAAAATGAGCTTGCCTTTAGTCTTGGTAGATTGCTGCAATGTTCCCAAATTTATCAAAAGCTCTTATCAGTGAGCCAGAAAATTTCTCAGCCAATTTAAGAAAGAAAAGTAGAATGCATAGCTGCTCACAAAACAGGGGCTGCTGCCTTAAAGCTGATTCCTCAAAGTAGGAGTTGTCTAACATTCTTTTAGTTGCAGATGGGCTGGAAAAGAATTTGTCTTCCTCACATGATATATACAAACCATATTCTTTCTTTCAAAACATAAACCAGAAGTATTTTCTGAACATTTCAACCATGTATACATTTCTTGTTAACAGTTTCAGTACCTACAGCCCTTGCCTGGCCCACATCATTGCTACTTTGTTTTTCCTTATGTAAATTTAAGACTCTTCAGAACACAATTTACTTGCCAAGAGTAGATTTTGGTTTAAGTGTTACTAGTAATTTCCATACTTGATAACATGTATATATATCAATGGATATTCATCTCCCTTTTATAGCCTATTTTCCCAATACGCAGCCACAGAGTTTATTTAAATATGTACGTACTGTGTGTTTGCATGCCCAAGTGTCTGTAGATATGTATACCTATGCAATCCTATATACACATAAATGTGGACAAACTGATACCTGTTCAAACACATCTATACAGAACAATAAGTCCATTTCTACTTTCTGTCCTCTTTTGCTATACATATTGTCTTAGTAATGTTTTGTCCATTTATTAAGCTCTTGAAAAACTTTCAGTTTTGTTTATGCCTCCATGCCTCTGCTTATTCAGTTTTATTAAGGGCAGTCCTTAGCTTTGGGAAATTGGTCTTTTCAAATTAGCATGTGTGTATATTCTGGTTTGGGACTATATTCTCTTCATGCATATTAGATGTAACCAGATCATGATCAGTTTTTCCTGAGACAACATTGATTTCCAGTCTAGTGGATCAACTAACTTTTATCTATCAGGCTACCTAAAAGGAGAATTTTTCCACTCTAGATCTAACAACTTTTTTTTTGCAGAAGAATCATCCAGTATTTAAAGCTATTCTATTGATGTTTCACCAGTACCTGAAAGAAACCTTCAGCAGGTGTGCCAAACTAAGTTCCCCATAATTACACAATTGCCTCCCCACATGCAATAGTAGCTCAAACTGTCTTCAGATTCATTTTGGTGATTTATGTTACCTCTGCCCACCGCTG
This sequence comes from Ammospiza caudacuta, assembly GCF_027887145.1. Taxonomy (NCBI): domain Eukaryota; kingdom Metazoa; phylum Chordata; class Aves; order Passeriformes; family Passerellidae; genus Ammospiza; species Ammospiza caudacuta. The sequence goes on along the minus strand of NC_080596.1, from coordinate 51,057,405 downwards.
AACCTTGATTATCAGCCCATTTATTGTGCTGCATTTCCTAAGATCCTGCACTTCCCTGTTCTAAGGCAAATATATGTCACCAGGTCATAGACAGAGTCATTGCCCTCACACAATTTTTTTTGTCACCCTTGGTCAACTTATACAATATTCTAACATAGTGAGCCCTCTAGCACTGTAACCTGATGAGACAATTAATTTGAATCTATCTTGATAATTAATAAATTCTACTTGCTCTTACTTATTACCCAGATTCCTAGCTTCAGCATATAAGCATTTCCAAATGTATTTCTCTTTGGATCCTCTACCATACTGATTTAATTTGTTCCTGACAAGGAAAATCTGAACCACATTTACTTTCTTAAGCCCCTTCTGCATGCAGTTGCTTTAAATACAGTTGTGGCAGTTCCCAAGGGCCAGAATGTTTTGTCCCTGCCACACCTATTCAATCTCTCCATCTTTTAGTACTGTATATATTACAAGCCAGTACAGGGTTTAGCTCCATGGTATGTAGTCAGTCCAAAACCAACATGGATATTTTGTGCTGACCTGTGGAATGCTGACACGGGCTGGCTGGAATACAATCTCTGCAGCACTGTTTAAAAAATGGCTCTCAGCATCATTCTTTCTGCATCAGTGTCATGTTTTTGCAGGTGGCCTTGCAAAATAATTCAGCAAGTAAAATTTTTAATATCAGTGTAAATACTCCATGTAGGCCACACAGGCACAACTTATCAAGGAACTGCAGTCTTCTGCAATTCTTGCAACACCTTGCAGCCAAAAGGCTCAGTGCTGGCTTGAGCCAGTCATGGAAACTCTCTGAAGAGACCCAGATGTGTTCCATACAGGAGAAAAACATGCCTTAATAGCTGTGCATGTCTCACAGTTACCCACTTATATGTCTTTTTTTTTTTCCACACAGCACAAACTGGAACGTTCTGCAGAAACCTTCTGGGAACAGGCAGGGGGCCCACAGACCTCTTGGATCTGCCTGGTTAGTGCACTGGTACCTGCCTTCTCATCAGAGGACCAAACCCAGCACTGAACCCTGGATTGTCCCTCAAAGTGTTTGAAGCCTGTGCAATCCAGCTAAGAAAAACAGGGCATGCTTTACAAAGTGTGTCACTTCCATCAATACAACAAGAACTTGCAAAGACGTAAATTTGAGTAAGGATGCTATGGGCACTATGCTCTTGCCTCAAAGAGGAAAGGCATCTTCTCTGCATGTGGAAAAGTTGTGTCTTTTACTGGACTAATTGGTACAACTGGAGGAATGGTGTGCCTTCAGGAATGCAAGTGTTCCTTTGATCACACACACTGCAAGTTTTATTATATCAACACAGCAAACCATGAAAGGGAGCTGCTGGGAAAGAGCACACAGAAAGGGGGCACCTCAAAGGCAGTGAGAATTTTTCTACCCACTGGTTCCTGAGCAGCCCAGCACTTTGAATCTGAACACGTTGTTGCCTGGAGATTGTGGTACCATGTACTGATCCAGCAAGCTCGGCAAACAGGGAATAGCACACATCTCACAGATAACTCTTTTTCACTAAGTGAGTTGAGCATCAGTCTAAGCACACTCCTCTAGCATGCTAACTGCTACATTGCTTATTTATTTAATGAATGGAGAGTGCAATCCATACAGTACAGATTACACCAGAAACAAAGGTTGGAAGGAACATGGCCACACAGGACACCCAAGCCAATGAAGAATATAACATATTATACATGTACAGAGAACTTTATTAGCAATGCCTGATGCAAACAGAGGGCGATAATTGAAGGTCTTTATCTGAGAAATGTAACCTAAAACTCAAATGAGCAAGTGCTACTCTGTCCTTTACTGTTCTACTTACAAAGCCAAAGGCCTGAAAATAGGGGATAGAGGAGCAACTGGGTTGTTGACCTTTCCCATGTAGAGCAAGGCCTCCCTCCTTTCAAGGGTTTCTGCCTCCCATGAGACAGAAAACATATTTTAAGCAGCTCATGTAATGGTGCTTGTGTACCTGTCAGTCCCAAGGACCGACAACGACTTTTGGAATTGAGGAACAATTTCAACCACTTTTGACAGATGACAGGGGCTTTCAACAGCAATTAAACAAGTTTGGTGAAAGCAGGTAATGATAGCATTACACTGGGAGAAAACTCTCTCTGAGAATGTCTAACTAAAATGCAGGCTCTTGCTCCTATAATGGTAAAGTGGTCTTAAATATCCAAAAAGCAAGAAAATCTTCTGAAGCTCACAGCAGCCATGAATCTAGAGTAAGATTCCTTGACTTTGGTAGTCATCTGTTTGTTTAACACCAGTTGTTTTCTATGCTGCAGTAAAGGATCTGTTTAACTATTGTTGTTTTCTGCACTGTGTATTCAGATGATGTGTATTTTTAAAAATCATAACAAATGAATGTGTAACTGCATAACGTATTATATATAAAGCATACATATATAAAATTCAACAGAAGATTGAGTGACATTTCAGCAATTCATAAAGGAAATAGCAGTACTAGTAGCAGTAGTATTGAATTTGTTTGTGGTCTACAATGTGAATGCTTAGTATAATTTCAAATTATGTTAGTATCATTTCAAATATCATTTCTCCTTGAGCAAACATTTGTTTTTATACATTGGAAACACTTCAGAAGTGGCAACTCCATCAAAGCTATTTAAAAGAAATTCATAAGTCCATTTAGCTGACTTATTAGGTCAGAGCACAGTGTTAATAACACCAGGGTTATGAGTTTGATACCTGCGTGGGCCATTCACTTAAGGGCTGGATTTGATAATCCTTGTGGATCCCTTCCAACTCAGAATATTCTGTGATTCTAGAAATCTCCTGTTATTGGGTCATTGTTGTTGTGCACTTCCCCTTTAAGTGTATTCCGGTCTGCAGCAAAACCACAGAAAGCTCTTAAAAAATAGAGAAAATAAGAATTATTTCTGAACTCATTACAAAACTATAAACTCAGCTTTCAGTTTCTGGTGATGTTCTGAATATTTTGTGTGGGGTTTTTTTGGATAATTATTTCTGAAGAATATCTATTGAGTGTGTTTAACTTCTGAAAATGTGAAAATCAAAGTCTAACCCGGACACACACTTGTACTACAGCTCATCTATAGGAATCTCTGTTGATAATGTTGATGCAACATTTTCTGCTGTAGTTTTAGGCCTCTGAAGACCAGATATGCTGAAATATTCCAGATGTGGGACAGCAAAGGCATCAAACTATTCCTATGTATGGTATGATGGCAGGAGCTGAACCCAAACCTCCACAGGACAGTGATGACATACTTGTGCTTCCTGCTACTGACCTCTTGTGCCGCTTTGCTAGGAGCTGGTGCTGACACTGTACATTGGATGAGATACCACTAAGGGTAAATGAAGGGTATTACTATTATCTTTCAGAGGCTTCAGACTGCAGCCGTTGTTCAGAGCATCCCTGGTGCTGAGAGAACAAGTCTATATTCATGCCCTGTGGACAGAATCGCCATTCCTATTTAGATGTGCACCACGTTCACAAAATTCCTTGGAAGATCTGTTCACTTTGTATGTGGGGAAATGGATCAGAAAATACTGACAATTTTCAAAATGCTTGCCTTGAATTTCAATGTCTGCTTCTTGTACTGGCTAACAGTGAGCTACTGTTGGTACACACTAAGTCCCTCACACTGCACGTAAAGTAAGTTGACTTGACGAGTGTGTAGAGACTGCAAACTCCCTTGCCTACCCCTCCCTTCCCAAAACACCAGCAAAGGACCATTATCTTTGATTTTGACATCTGAAGAGAGAATGCAAATGCCAGGAAGGAAGTTTTCAGACTCTGTAAAAAAATACTCTCTAAAAGACCTTCCAAAGGGACTATTACAACAGGATACAGTAAAGAAAACAGGAGAAGAATTTGAGGGGGAGATGCTCATACTATAAATGAAAAATACTTCTGAGAATAAACACAAACAAAAGCACATCCAAACTCACCTCTGCTTAAAGAAAATTACTGACTTTTCTGCTGAAAATAGACTCAGTACATTAGTCAAATACTTGAATATGTCTAATTTATACCTTCCAGACTGTGCAATGTAGTACAAGGAAGATGAAAGTACACTCAGAGTCGATGTTGGGGCTGCCCCCCCAGACCACCAAGGCAGAAGGTGAAATCCAGAGGTTACAAGATGAGTAGGAATCAAATTCACTGAAAAATTTCCTTTATAGCACCAGTGTATCTCCTCAAGAATCAGGAAAAATTATCTCTAAGGTTACTGAACTGAAGATTAGGAAACCCCAGCCTTTCTGAGCATCTTGGTAATCACTATAAAAATTGCCATTACTTATTATGTTTTGGGGCCAGTTACTAGATTAGGGCTATCTATACTCTACACTATGACAACATGCAGTATAATAGCATTACCCTAATTGCGGCCCTTCTCTGCCAGTTTCTCCTACTAAAAACTGTCAGAGTAGACTGTGCTGTGCAAACCACACAGACAGTCTGCACATCAAAGAGTTTGCAAGCTAAGCAGCTGAGATCAGGAGCCTAGATCTGCACAAGAAATTCCAGAACAACTCAGTATTACATGGATTTGTACAGGATTCCACGCACAACATGAAAGACATTCTTAAAAGATGAACTTTCAAAAAAAGATAGGGGATGGTGACTTACAGAAAAAAGGTTAAAAGTTCTGAACAATTGCGAAGCATGGCTGACTTTCAAAAAAATTCCTGAGCAGCTGAGAAGCTGAGAAGCAAAGAACAGAACAGAGCACAACAAGGCAGCAGCACTGACTTAGTTTATGGCTACTCTTGTGTTACCAAGCAGCAGGTTTTTATCAGAATGCTTTCCAGGCCTGAGGACTTCATGAAAAAAATCTGAGCAGACTCTTAGTGGTCTACATGAGAACATGCAGTTTCATTGCAAAATAAAATCTGCTGGTTTGAACTGAAATTGAAATGAATGATCATGGAGGAGTAAATGAAAGGAAAAGTATTAAACTTACAGCTGAAGTTATGCTGCAGTCTGAAAGGAAAAATGTAGAGCATCCTTTGCAAGTGTTTTCATAAGCTACTGACCTGTAGGTGCTGAGCACAGGGTGCAGAGCTTGAGTGGCCCTCACAAGGCTCTGAATGAGTGACAGGACTGCTCTGCAACCCAATCAGTCAAAAGTTACCTTGGAAAGAAAAAGGTGTCAAGACAAGGGGAAAGAGTATAGAGAACAATTCTTGCAAGAGGAAATTTTCTGTGTCTACCTTTAATTAAGAAAGTAGAAAATTCTCAGAATCATAGCTTTAAATTCATCATCTCCCTAATTAAGAATTTATCCTTAACCCAATTTCTTAGGGAAACAAAGTTGAGGCAATCACATCTTTGCCTGTGTCTGTCTACACATCTTCCCTCTACATCTTCCGAGTCCAGTGGCCTTTTCCACTACCTTAACTTGGACAAAAGATAGTGATTTCAAAGATATTATGTGCCATAGATGTAAAGAAAGTAAGGTAGAGTCATAGAGGAAAAAGACCCCACTAAGCATTCATATGGAGAGAAAGACAACAAATCAACAAAAGGCTTGAAATTCCTGAATGCCTCATGGGAAACACTTCAATTAAACTCACACCTTTCTAAACATCGGGAAATACAGCTACCAAATAGAAAACTGTAAGATACAAGGCTGCACTGGCTCAGCTGCTCACCCAGCAACTCCACTTCAGCAAGCAAACCCACTACTACAATTGGAAAATACCTGTATTTCGTCGGATGGCAAGCGCAGCAAACAGGCTCTTGGTGAACAATCTAGGCATGAAAAATGTCAAGGAAGCCGTTTCCAATTAGCAGTCCTCACCAGAAGAAAGTTTCCCCTGTACCCCCCTCCAGGGCAGCATTTTCGGGAGCCCACGGGAAGGGGCCCCCATGGCCAGGGGCACGCAGGGCTGGGGCTGCTGTGCAGGGAGGGCTCCCGCGCTCAAGGGGAAGCGCAGTCGCCAGCCCAAGAACAACAAAACAGCATTACACTTAATCCACTGCCATCTGGCTTCATTTTGACAATCCACAAAATCAGACACAACATTCTTCCACAAAATCCCTGAAAAACAGCACAGAACCAGTGTCAAAGTGTGTCCCCTCCCCCCAGCCCCTCTGAGGGCTTGGAAGAGAGGTTTCTCGTAAAATGAAGAGCCATTTCCCCAGGTGACATTTCTGCAGGAGCATTCAAGCTGCAGATGTTTCCACTGTGGAAGAAGAGTTTGTATAATGCAGCACTGCTTGTCATGTTTGTGGAGGTAGGGAGGGGGAAGGGGTGAGAAGCAGCAAGAGGAGAGGCTGCAAGCAGTGGTGTTGATCCACAGGCGATGAACTGCCCGAGGCTATCAGCTCCGTGTGTTTGCTCAGCTCTTGACCTGACCAAGGGACAACAAGGACCATTCAACTTCTCCGGCAGAAACCGAGCAGCTGTTCCTGAAAGGACAAGGCAAACCACACAGCCTTCAAGCTAGATGGGAACACAGTATCTCTGCAACACAGCAAGACAAATCCCATTATTCCTATTCTTGTTATTTCAAAAATGGGCTGCAGGAAGCCTTGATTTGCAACATTTGCCTTGTTACTGAGGCATTAAGGTAGTCTGCATGGCCTGCTAACAGAGCTCAAATATCACTTCATAGCCTACAGCTTTCAAAACTTCTTAATGGAGGGGTTTCTTTCCACAACAGAAGGCAGAAACACAAACAAAAACATTGAAATAAAGCCTGCTTCATGCTGAATTGTGTTCCCAAACACTGAATTGGGTTGACAAACACTGATTATCCACAAAAAACAGTTGCTAAGAACTGAAATGCGTTTTTATTGACACCTCATGACTTAGGGTTGCAACTCAACTCTTGGGCTTCTCATGCCCTTTCAGACAATCAAATGCTGAGGATGCCTGACCTCCATTGTGACATGGACCTTCTGTAGCTCCTGTGACATTGCCACCAACTCTATGTGGATATCTCAGGTATTCTGGGGTCTCTCATCTAACACTAGATGCCTAAATTCAGGCATCTGCATAAGATTTCAAGAGTTACCCCAAAAAGGCTATATCCTCCCTTAGAGCATCCTCCTGTAGTCCATGTTGTGATACATCTACTTGCATTTTCTGGTACCTATGATAGGAGCAAGTGTGTGTGCCTCTCAGTTGCCAAAATAAGTGGACTAGCAAGCAAAGCATCCACTCACTAAAATAGTTATTTCGTTAATGATACTTTGCTGGTTCCCATATAAAAGCTGTCAGGACAGTAAACAAGGCAGACTCCATTTGCACATCTGTCTTAGGGCTGAACACCACAGGAATGTCCCCAGGCATGGCCTGTGCTCTGTTTCTTAGCATGGCTGAGCATCCTGTCTTTCAGAAAGCACATTACTGACAGCAGCATTAACGTTAACAGGCACATCTCTGTGGAGTGCTGCATGTGTGCATGCATTAATCAGGCATCTTTCTTAATGCTCAAGATGGTGCCAGGGAACAGCCTTGTCAGGCCTTCACACAGGAATTAGAAGATTTGAGGGTAACTGGAAAGAGTAAGTTCCCTGAGCAACAGCAGTGTCACCTGCAAGGGACACGTAATGTCATAAAAGTTTATCCTATTGAAACTCCCAAATGTTTCCAGTTGTAGCATACAAAAACCCACATTCATATCACAGCCTGAGAGGAGGAAATGGCACACTTGTGCTAAACACTGGAGGATTGTCTTTACAGCACAGACAGTATCTGCAGGAGCTTCAGCACTGTGGTTAGAAAAGCTGTGTGATCACACACCAGCAGCTCAAGCAAGTACACACCTGGAAGGAGGGGAAGAGAGAACATAATCTCCTGCAAAACCAGAATTGTAAGCAATACAAAAGAAATCCTTATACTGATGAAGGCGGTAAAGAAACAACAAGCAAATAAGATATCTGTATCCCTAGTATTAAAAAAAAAGAAAAAAAAGAAGCAAAAAACTTGCTATGACCCAGACTAAAAGAACTGAGGAACCTGCACTATGATGAGTAATGCTGATCCATGATTTCTGATGTTAACAGATTTTTAGAGTGGTTAGGAAAATAGTGTGACTAGTAACAGGCTTTATGCTGAAATTAGGCTTCTAGCTGCTGAGATGTTGCTGTTTACTTATAGCTGTATATACAGCTATACTTATATGTAGTTTATATGCTCTTTACTTATAGCTAAACATATAGTTATAGCTCATAGCTTTACATATAGCTATATATTTTGTGAAACAGTTTATTTTGCAGGTTCACTTTGTGGGTTTGATCATTTCAAACTGTAGGCTTCTGTCCCTTCTCACAGTGTTCATCCTCTGACTATGCTACAGTAGCACAAGAGGTGGAAGGTTACAAGTGCAACTCCACAGCCAACAAAAATCTAAAAGGACAGTGGAATTTGAATTGCAGGTTTTTACTGATAGCAGCAGACTCCAGGTTAGAGTTCCTTTTTGCATAGATGTGCCTGGTACCTCCCCCTTTCTCTCTGTCCTTTAAGTCCTTCCTGTACACAATGACAAAGCACTCACTCACCTTAGAGGTAGGTGGAGCTCCTGATGGCATCACTAAGGTTTTTCTCAGAGACTGAGAGCAAACATATAAGGTCAGGATGACGGAATTGCTGGATTTCTAAAGGGTATTTCTGTTTGTTTTTTTTTTTTTTTGTTTTTTTGTTTTTTTTTTTTTTTTTTGAAAGAATAAACTCTATTTTGTTATGCTTTCATACAAGGTCTGTTCAAATCTTCATAGCGATCACAAGAGGATTTGACTTGGTTCTTTGCCAAAGCTATGTTCTCTGTATAATCAAGAGGGAGATCTGCTTGTCAAATGTTTACAGAGCCTTATTCTACATAAAAGTAGAAAAGTTCTGCACCATCCCTTCCAAAGGAGTCCCTTTTTCTACTCCAGGGAGTTATGAAGACTTAAAAAAAACAGGTTCATATCCTCTTATGCTCATACAGCAACACCTGGGGCAGCAGCTACCTGTTCAATATTACTGTTAAAATGAAAACAGCAGAAATCTGACAATCGCTCATATGCCTGCAGTGGGAAGGAACTTTTTTCTCTATGTATTTTTGAGCATCTTAACTGTATTTGTTGTGGAAATAAAGACTGAATACAACAACAATTCAATAATTTTTTTAAATAGAAAAAATGCATGCCCCTGAAGCATTCCCCTCTATATTCAGGTCACCACTATATGATCTATTTACACCTTTCCTTCATCTAATTAGACATACACAGTTATGACTTTCCCTGTGCCACTGGTGTTACCATAAGCCTACTAGTGGTTTGTCAAGAGCGGTTGGAATGTCAGTCTGGAGCTACTAAACTTACATATTCAGAACAAGGTACTTTGAGTACATTCTGCTTCCCATTGCTCTTGCTGTTCTCTGCCTTCTCATTTACTGAACCAGAGCTTCTCCAGGCAATTGGAAACAATAAGTATTTTCAGTTGATGCTAACTGACGCCTGACAGGAGTCTGCAGCATTTATCAGGCCCAAATCTATATAATTTCAAAATTGTCTCACTGTACCGTACCCTAACTTCATTCCTTTACTGGGGTACTGTCAGAATATTAAGTGAAAAGAGGGGCTTTGTTTTAAAGATGTTGCTTTTGCTTAAGTATTATCATTCCCTGTATTGCAAATTGGCAAAATTCATGGAAATCTTTGCTGAGAGGGTATCCTGTAGCAATTAAGGTGTCTCACAAAGCTGCATAAAACATTTGAGGAAAATGGAGTTAAAATTGTGAAGGACTGAAATAGTCATCTCTTGTCATCTGCTACACAGGATATATGCTATTTTAATTTATTTCAATGCCTGTAATCTCTCTATGTAGAGCAGTTTAAAGCTTTGCTCTGTTTTAAAATAGAAAGGTAAAGCTTTTTGTCACACTTCATTTACTGGCCAGCTGGAACTGCACTGCCTGTTCCTGCTCATTTATGAGAGTTCAGAACTGAGTGTTGTGGGCAGCGCCCCAGTTTAGCTTCTCTAGGAAAAAACAATGACAGGAAACAAGGGGAAAACTGACTATAAAGGTCTTCCTTAAAAGGCAAGAGAGGTCTTATGAATGAGAATTGCACTCCTTAACTTCATCTCACAAATAACATTCTCAAGGCCAAAATCACTCATTTAGAAAGGATATCAGAGACCAACCAGAATATGCTGCATGGCCTCACAGTGTCTGTTGTTGCAGACTCAAAACCTGTGCCAAAACATTAGAATGCAATTGTAGGTCACAGCACAGCAATTGTGGAAAAGGAAAGTGTGTAACAGCAGAAAATAAATCAGAGCTAATTGAAACATCATTTTAGAAACTACTGTGGCTCTCATATTAAAATTATTGTTGCTCTTTTTCAATGGAAATATTTTTTCATTTTAAAAGAGTACACTTTCACAGTGCTTTATACTGCGCAGTGTTATTTTATCATCTGTTTGTTTCATCTTCCTTCCACCACTCTCTTTCAGTCACTTCACAGAGTGCTAGCTCAATACCAACAGTGAATTGAGTGGATATTAAATGTTCTGTCAGATTATCATTAGCATTGCCAAAATCCTGTTCAAAATAGTCCCTCTCAACCCTCTCCATGTTTTGAACACAAAGCCTTAGGAGCAGGCATCTGCTTTTTGGCTCATTTGACAGTCATAATAATATCTTAACAGACACTCTTATCTGGATAGCAATTTCTATAGCCAACCTTCTGCTTTAGGTCTTTTTACCCCTCTCTCTCAGATCATGGGAAGAATTGTTCTAGTTTGATGTATGTAACAACCTGTTTTAAAAAATAAAAGATTCTCCTCAAGTCTTTTCCAGCCTATATTGTAGTTAGCATGGCTGCAGTTGACAAAAGAGGTCTCACACTCTGGACTTGGTCCTGGAGCTGCTCAAACAGGACTGCCGGCCTATGTTACTCTAACAGAGGATACACCTTCCCGTGGGAGAGGCTCCGCAGTAACCCTGTCATCCTTTCTCTCTTCCAGCTGGGTGAACTTCAGCTGTGCCTTGGTTGAACCAGGGCCAGAGGCTTTGCTCCCTGCTGCTCTCTGCATGGTGAGAGGGAGAACTACCTCCACCTCAGCAAACTGCATTCATGACAATGTAGGTACATGTAAACCATTGATGAAATATTGCTGGCACCTCAAATTGTTCTAGACGAGGTATCAGAGAGAAAAAAATATACTAAACTGAAACCTCCCAATGAACAAGCTTTTATAAAAGAGCAGGAAGTTGCTTTACATTAACTTTGTAGAGAGAGGAAGGATAGGATTTGCCACAGTGCTCTCCCATCTGCTCTGCAGCTTTGGTGAGCTGCAGCACTCAAGGCAGTGGTGTCTGCCAGTGTGCTTTGTATCTATGGGAGCTGCCTGGGCTGCAGAGAGTGAGGGGCATGCTCAGACCTCCAAATTACCCTTGCTCTCTACAGAAGTACACTCATGCAGAGTAAGAAACACAGAGGGGACCAAAATTTCCTTCATATGACAGGGAAAACACAGTTGATGTTACATCTGTGTTGCTACCATTCTTCAGAGAGGAAAGTCTATAAAGTGACAGTCCTCTCCTCTAAGAGGTGTCTGATGTGCTTCAAGCCCAGTGTTTTGATTTTCCTGTTCACTGCTGTCACGAAACATAGCTAAAATCCTCTTCAGAATACCTTGGCATGCTGAGGATAATAATTTAAAACCAAGTTACAACATGTCCAGAAGGAAAAGGCAAGTCCTTGTGGAACATGTTCCACAAGCTCATAAAAATATAGCTTTTAACTAAGATAAAATAAGAGTTAAAGTGCAACAGTTACAACAGGAAAGAAAATACAGCACCTGCTCAGATTTGGAAAACAAGAAAAGAACATGTAAGAGTAGAAAGAAAATTAAGTATATTTCTTTCATCTTTCTGCATAAAAATCCTAAAATATCTGCTACTTGAAAAGTCTGTATTTAATAAAAGACTAGGAGGATTCCTGAAAGCAGCTGCAAATTATGTAGCTACTGTACTCCTGCAAGGAGGTGTGGAGCAACCTCCTTTGTAAGCCCCCAGCACACAGATCTTCAGAGAAGAGCACAAATGAGTCACAGTTGTATCTTACTAATTGCATGTCAATTATGGAACGGGAAGGCTTTACTTTGACCTATGCATGAAAAACATCAGCTTCGCCACTGGATGTTGTTGTTTGGGGTTTTTTTGAAAACCCATATTCTAAGTCTCTAATGAAAAATGGAGATTTGATGCCCTGATGGCAGCATAATAATTTCAGTCTGCCTGGATCTGTTAGGATCCACAGGGAGGCTATTATTGGGGAGAGAGAGGACAAGGCCTCTGTACAGACACAAAAGGCAGCGACACTTCATGAGTTAAATCAGTTGGAAGCTGCAGGCTGAACAGCCCAACCCCACCACTGGAAAGGGACCTGCGCTCCAACTCCACATCCAAACCTCCAGCTGCATCGCACACAGAGGCATGCTGTGAGAGCAGCGGCGGGACACAGCCTGTGCTCGCTGCTCCCAGCGCACTCCCAAGGCAGCCAAGCCGCGGTAGGGACCAGATGTGCAAACCTGCAGGTGGGCTGCGTTTTGCACAGACCAAATGAAGGCCAGCAAGGCAGCAGAGCAGGGGTTTACATGAGAAAATCACCAGAGCTTGTTTCAGTTTGGTCACTCTGTCCGTGCTTCTCTCCAATGAGGGTGATGCAGCTCAGGTATCTCTTTCCCTGGCTGGGGCTACTGTGCTGTAATTTCCCTGTCCCAAGGTGGCATTGCTTGGCCTTTCTCTCAGTATAATCTTTGAACAATCACCACACCTAAGAGTGTCTTAATCCACCCTTGCAATAAAAGCTCCCAGGATCTTCAGTGTCTTTGGCATCTTTACAAAGCAACTAATAAAAGCATTGGAAAACAAGGCAAAGAGCAGCTGGCAAGTTTAGGAGGGAACATTGCCTATGGTTTTCAAAAGTGGAATGACTTTTCCTCCTTACTGCATTTCCTGTGAGATTCTGCCCTTTAACCTGCCACTAAATTTCAGTGTAATTACATCATTAGTTTTCTCTCCCTACCAGGACAAAACTTGGCCTAAAGTGGTTTGGATAGCATAACCCAAATTCATTTTGCATTGCCCAAGTTAGCTCAAATGCTATTTGGGATAAGAAAAAGCCATATACAATAGTGGACACCATGATAAGGCGTTGCAGATTTTCCTGTAAGAGGGAGTTTATTCAGACAGCCAAGATGAGGGGTGGACACATCAATGAAACTAGAGAAAACATCTTAAGAACACAATGATTGTCTTCTAAAAAATTACAGAAATCTAGAGTTGAGGTCAATTTGCAAAGCTATACACGTTTTGATTCACAAAATCAACTTGCTCCACATGAAGAATAGTAGATATCATGAAAACCCTTTTTACCATGTTGAGTCAAAGCAGGTGGTGCAACTGATCTGAAATTTAAGTGTAGGTGCTGGTGTCGCTCACATTCCTTTCCCAAAGTGGGCAACTGGAATTTATAACTTACAACTAGCAGATATGTTCTCTCAATATGTTAACTGTTGTCTTGATTTGTGTTGTTTATTCCTAACATCCCAACTCCTTCACTAGGCTTTGTTGTGGACAAGGTTATGTACATGGCATGGTATATACATATGTATGTACATGGTATGTACCACATGGAATGGTTTAATGCCTCTGGGATATCAGTGCAAGTGCTGTGGTTTGCAACAGATGGGGCTTGGTTAGCCAAGGAGCCAGTGACCGTGGGAGTTTCTACAATTGTTTTATGCAGGTCTCCTATGACCACTTGGGAGTAAAGCAGACAAGAGACATCTTCAGGGATGGAGAGAGAAGATAGAAGAGACATGTTGGCCAAAAGGCAGGAGGAACCAAGGAAAGGTTAATGCATAATGTCCATGGCTGCATTGGCAGTTCAATTTGTTAGCAACCTTGTAAGTGCCACTTAGCCACTGACCTTATTATCAGCCATGAAGTGCCCATTAATTCTCCTCTGGGTTGTGGCTGATCCAACCAGTCAGGCCAACAGACAGCGCAGACACAACAACCTCATCTCCTTCAGCTGTTTCACCCCTACTTTCACTTTCTCCATTCACCTCCACCCCCCAAGAACAGGACCTGTTGTGCAACAACACACACATTAATGTCACCATGCGGGCAGAGAAATGTATCTACAACCTCAGCACAAAATCCTGAGCTGAAATTGTCACATCACAGTCCTGAAAGCAGATGTTTTTCATGTGAACCCAAGTTAGGCTCAAGTTCAGGCTGCGACTATATTCCACAGAATAAAGGTGATGCATATGTCCTCAGCTCAGGATTTCCCTCTGGGTTTCTCTGCTGGCAAAGGCAAGCATGACCCCACTGCTTGCACATGCTGGTTACCACTTGTAGTTTGTATTTCCTCCTCAAAACCACCCTAAGAGAGGCAGAAGGTGGTGAAAACGAGTCTGATGAGGACTGAATGCACCCTTGCACATTTGCTAATTTCTGAAACAGGCTGCTGAGAAGTACCAAGCTCATCAAGGGCTTGTGGAGCAGGTGAGGGGGAATATGCTCCAAATAACTTGGGAGACAGTGTGGAGATGGGAAAACTTTAGCCCTCCTCAGCTTGTTTCAGAGACAAAACTATCTTTGGCCCTTTCACAGACTCAGCTGATCTCAAATATAATAGAGGCACAGATCTCCTTCTCTCAGGGTCAAGGAGCAAAGTAGACAGCAGTGTCTGAGCAAGTAACAAAACAAAAATCAATTGAAACAAAGACAGGCATTTAGATGAGGAGAAGAAGAAAGAGTTGTGTAAAAGCAATGACATTTCTAATGGAACAAAAAGCATATTAGCTGAAAGCCAAGTATTGGATCCAGGGAGAATATTTGAATCATCCCCTTGGAACTATTCCACCCTTAATAAAACATTAACTATTCATTGAGAGAGAACACACGTGTGTGATGAATCAGTAGCCTGGCGGGTCTTCTTGTGAGAGGTTAGACTTCCTGAGCACCAGTCACTCTTCTAGTAAATTTTAATTGTTTATCCAAAGTGGAACAGCTTCAAAAGGAGAGGTTGAGTTCCTCCTGACTGCTTCCACCTTGGGCAAGGCAGTGATAGAAGAAGTGGACCAATTCCTTAACTGCTCCACCATTCAGTAAAGGTGACACTCAAAAACCTCTTAATTTGTTTCCCAAAAACCAGAAATATTTTGGGGTTTGGTCAGAAAAAAAGCCCAGAAACCAGAATCTCTCTCAGTACCATCTGACTTGGATTTAGCCTTGCATTTTTCAGCTGCAGACCAGCCCCAGTGTTGACCCAGGGGAAAGAGCCCTTTCCAGGCCCAACTCTCACTGTCACCCCAGCCTTGTAACTGCAACCACAGACCTGCCAGAAGAGTTGTGCTCTTATTCAAAAATAAGCTGACTAGATGCCACACAGAGGCAATGTGATTTCTACATGCACTGCCAAAAGCAGCCCCTCTGACAGTAGCCAGGAACAGCTCCTCTGTAACAGCCAGCCACCTGTCTTGGGCTTTGTCATGTCCAAGAACAGCAATAAGTCTGTTTTAATGAAACAGTATTTAAAACCATAAATCAGCTAGTCACGCTTACCTATATTCACTGGTCACAATCAGCTCTTAGCCAGTATGTTTCCAAATCTTATTTATGCTTCACATCAACTATTTCCCAGAGGATCAATTCCTGCTAGCAGGCTGAATGCTTGAAAGCAGTGTTTTCCAGCCATTTTGAAAGCAAGGAGTAATCTACCACTGTGGGGGAAGAGAAGCCACTATCCTAGTATTACTATTTTGTTTAAGTTGCACACTTTCTCTTGAGCATTGCCAGTGAGAAAAGCCATTTTCCCATTGCTATGACCAGAAGGCAGGGTGTTTTTTAGCCATCATGTCTCCTTTCCTCTTCCTATGTGTTATGAATCAATCAGGGGCTGCAAATCACCGGCTGCACAAGACTGATGTAAGGCAAATATTGCCTGTCATTGTTTACTTGCCCTTTTTTCTGGGGAAAGCAGATGTTTTGCTCAGTCTGCAATGGGACTGCACTGCCTACCCTTATTTACACCTCAAGATGCAATGTACACACATGGAAAGAGGGATCTGCCTTGTCATGCACATACTGGGTGGCAGAAGTCCCAGTGCTGAGGCATTTTCAGGACCGAGGAAATGCAGCCGAGCAGAGGGACAAGAAGGAAGCAAGAGTGACAGCCCCAGGAGCGAAGGACCTGGACCTGAGAGGCACAGACCACTGCCGGAGATCCCACAAGATGCTTGGCTTCCAGTGCATAGGATGGTCTAGGAGTCCTGTTTTCTCCTACAGAGATCCCTTGTTGCCTCATGCTGCTGGGATGATAAGGAGCCTGGTTCTCTTAGCACACCAAGAAAATTCCTTTACACTTGGACATTACTTCTTGGTTTGTAACTCAAACTTATAAATAGAGCTCAAAGGGGAAAACTGCACTGAAACAGTTGGGATAAGAGTGTGAGGATCACAGGTTCTAAGGAGCAGGCATGGGCAATGTAACATGCAAACTGTTTGCAGATCAAGATGAAAAGTACTAGATGGATTGTTTTCCTGACACTGTGGAGCTCTTCTCTTTTCACTGTGCAGTGCCAATGTCAGCTGGGTGCTTTTCATTCCTTTCCAATTCAGACAACTCAACTGTGTGAGCCATCCAAGTGGATGGCTGAGCTAGATCAAGTACAGGGCATGCTTTGCTAAATTAAATAAGAAGTTAGTAGAAAAAAGATTACACCAAGCCCTAGGAATTGCCTGGCACATCTCTGCTAGACAGAAAGCAGCAGGAACTTCCACATGAATAATCCTTGTGTTAGAAGGCCTGCCATTAGTTCTGAGTGAAGCAGAGAAGACACACCAGACTGAGGTATCTTGAGTCTTCATATCTTCCTAAAAAAAAAAAATTCATTCCTTTAGTTATTTCTTCTTAAGGGAAAGATAGATGGGCTTAAAATGAAGGAGGAGTTTTTAAAATCTTGCTGGACATGAACAGGTACAAAACAGCTCCAATGGGGAGCAGAACCACAGAATCCTTGAGGTTGAAAGGGGCCTCTGGAACCCTCCTGCTCAAGCAGAGCCACATGGAGCTAGCTGCCCATGATCATGTACAGATGACTTTTGAGCATCTCCAAAGATGGAGATCCACATCTCTGAGCACCCTGTGCCAGTGCTTACACACCAACCTAAAAACACTTTTTTCTTGATGCTCAAGGAACATTCTGCATTCTGCTGAGGTTTATTTGAGAACTAAAAATGCTAGCAGTAAGAATGATGTACGATTGTGAATTTCCTTGAATATCCCTGGATTTCAGAGCTAATCTTGGAACACTTACAGGAGTTGCCTAGAAACCACCAGTCTGGCCACACCACTAAGTACAGGCTGGGCCTGTATGGTACAGCAGATACTTGAATGTATCTATTATAAACATGTACTACCTGTCACCAAATCATATGAATGAGAACAGAAATTATACCCATACTCCAAATATACATCATTATAGCCATGTCCTATTATCATGCATGCAGAAAACCACATTTTACATAGAATCATATGTATATGGGACATATATTGACGTGCATCCTCCCCTACCTCTCTCAACCACATTGGAAACCAAGACAATTAGTTCCACCAAAGCAAGAAATCTCTCTTACAGGAAATGGAGCAGACTAAGTAGTCTGGCTTTCAGGCCCTTCTATAAAATTACACACAAGTTACACACAAAAAAAATCTCTTCATGGTTAAGGAAAAGAGTTATATTTGTAATTAAGCAAGAGATTGCACTGGTGTAAAAAAAAAGAAAGACCAAGCCAAATCTAAAGCATTGTAGTAAAGTGAATATAATGTATTTATGACACCCCAGGAAACCTGTTATTACAGTGAAGAAAAATAAAAACATTTCAGGTTCCTTGCAAGCCAACTGCTAAAATCATTAAAGCTTCCTGGAATATTAGTGTATTCCCTCATGCCTTAGCTAGACCTGTCAACAACAGGAGCCCTGAGGAATCTGCCATGCTTGCTGGTTACTGCTCTCCTCCTTGTGGCTGTTCAATCACGTCATGATGCTCATCTCAAGGGCAGAGCACAGCTGTCTGACTTCCTCTGGAGCCTACCAGGACCATTCCTGGAATGACCCCACAGCTGCAGAGGGGCAAACCAGCCAATGTGCTATGGGAGGTGGCTACCTTGGACACCTGGGACTCTCCACAGGACTTGGTCATCCCACCCTGCCGCCTCCTTCTCCTCTTGAGACATACCCATTTCTTCTCTTCCTCAATATACCCTCCTCCCTCTTCTGGAGCACCCTTTGCATTTATTTATTGTCACTGCATTTCCTGCACAGCCTGCATCTCCTTTATCTCCTGTTAATTCATAGCAACCCAATCGCCTCCCCCAGAGAGGAGCAGCCCTGCTCAGAGGGAATGGAGCAGCACAAGCAAACTACTGGGCACAGCTGGCTCATCTTCAGTTGCTGTCAATCAGCACTCCCAGGCCCTTCTCAGCTGCTCACCTTTCCACCCACTCTGCCCCAGCCTGTAGTACTGCCTGGGGTTGTTGGGACCCAAGGGCAGGATGCAGCACTTCACCTTCTCGAACCTCATAAAATTGTCCTCATTGATCCAGCCGGTCCAGTTCCCTCTGCAGAGCCTTCTTGCCCTCCCAGCAGATCAGCACACCTGCTCAACTTTGTGTCATCTGTGAACTGACTGAGGGGACACTTGATCCCCTCTTCTCTCAACCAGTCTCCTAAACAGGCCAAAGTCTGCCCTCTAGAAGTCCAAGACAGAATTTCTGCTGAGGCCCTTCTTGCTTCTCTGTGGAAGAAAACTCTATCATTTTGTGTTCGCTGTGCCCAAGAGGCCTCCATACACTACAAGTTCTTCACTATTCACAAATACCAGGTTCAGTGGTGGACTGGGCCCCTTCACCAGCTGTGCCAGGAGTTGTAAGCCACACTCTCCAGGAACCTTCCTAGGCTGTGTCCTCTGCTGTGTTGTATTTCCAGCAGGCATCTGGTCAGCTGAAGTCCCCCCAGGGGCCAGTGACTGGGAGACTTCTCCCAGGTGCTTGCAAAATATTTCAGCTGCCTCTTTGCCACACAGACTCCCACCAGGATACCTGCCTTGTTGCCTTCTGATTCTAACCCATAAACACTCAACTCTATCCTCACCATCATTAAGCTCTAGACAATCAACTCTCCCTAACTGGAGAGGGCTACCTCTCCCTAACTTATAGGGCTACCCTGTTATCATTACATTGCAAGAGTCCTACATTGCTAGAGTTTCGTACCTCCCTGATGTTTATTGTAGGCAGCTCCTCCAGGCACTGACTCTACCTTGTCCTCACAGCAGCCAGCTGACTCCAGTTCCCACCAATCCACTCTTTTATAAAACTCTCCTTATTTGCTACAGCTGTGGCCTGTTAACATCAGGCCTGCTCCTAATCCTTAATGATTGGCTCAGCTGCAACTCTTTAGGGGGTAAGATTACCTTCTATACTACCTTTATTTACCTATGTTCTATCCCCCTACACTACCCCACCATCTCCCCTTCTTTACCTGCCCCTTCTGAAGTGTTTCTAGCTATCCATTGCAGCATTCCACTTGGAGGAGCTTTCCCCTAATGTCTCTGTGATGGTAACTGAATTAGTTTTCCTGCTCCTTCTGTGTGCTGCCCTCTGTGTGCACTGGTGTAGATCTAGCTCAGCTGGGCTTTTGATCCCACCCACCATCTTTTTGGAAGGAAGCAGCCCTAATTCCCACATGACCTACATTATAGTTCTTAGTAAACAATCAATCACAGAGATAGTACATTGCTTTTGGGGTAAAGCTACTCCCTGTATTATGTTTTTTTCTCTGCTTAGGGGGGAAAAACAATCATAACAAGCCTTTCCATAGGCCTCATGATTATTTAACTTATACTAAGCAAATGAGGACACAGTGGTGATGCATTATTCTTCTGAAGCACAGGCCATGGATGAAGCTATGAAAGAACGTTGATTCCAGCCTTGCAAACACCATTTGGAATAGCTTGGATCCATGGCTAAATTTAGGCTTAAGACAACTCTTACCTCTACAGTGAGCTAAGCCACATGAAGACAAGGGAATCTTTATTTTTGAGCACATTTGGAACAACAACTGTTGAACTAGACTAAGACACTCAGAGGCAAAATGTTCTCATCTGCATAATTTTTTGCTTTTCAGACTTCCTTCCAGATCATCTGGTTTTAGAGAATAAAAAAGAGTATCCTGTATCCAGCTTTGCCTGTCCATAGTGGAACAATGAAAAGGTCTTAGAAATGAAGGCTCTTGTCCAATGGTTTGAAAACCTAGCAGCAATGCCTGAGCAAATTTGCCATGTAATCTATTTCAATTGTTTGGCTTTGCTCAAATAATTTTGAACAATAAGAACCAAATTTTTGGTTACATTTTTGCAACATTACAAATCAAGTAGTGACATAAATGTAGAGTGAAAAAAGACTAGAAATTATGTGCCATTTGAGAGTTTAGTTTTTAGTTTTTCTATCAGGATAGGATCATATTTTCATGAAAGCTCTTCACAGTCTAAGCACTTAGATTATATACATAATTAAAGCTGTAGTATGTCTGTATTGACCATAAACAATCACAGTGTGCAAGCAGAGACAGCATAGAAAAAGAAAGAAAATCTTCTGCTACAAATAAGAAACTTGTTGCAGGAAAATACTTAACCTGTCCACCAACAAAGCCCTTTAGAATGTGCTACATACAGAACCATATCAAACCAGAGCTACAGACACACACCTCCTTTCACAGGCAGATATAAAATTCTTTACCTATTACTTCCAGGCAGGTTTTAGACACTGACAGGCAAAGCACCACTGGGTTGTTTGGGCATCTAAAAGAAGAGCACATTGCTGTCACCTGAGTGGCTCAGTTCAGCTCTGCTCACCCAGGTAGCCCAGGAAAAAGCAGCTCTTTCTCTCATTCAGAAATCTCTACTCAAAATTTCTGCAACATTTTAGGTTTTGATCAAGATATACTTTGGACCTTTAGCAGAGGTTGGAAATGTGTTTTCTTTTGTTGCAGAACTTTTCTACTCAAAAGTTCTGCAAAAAACTAAGATCCAACCAAAAACAGGAGCAAAAATAAACTGTTTCCATGAAGCCTTAGTAGGATCTACAGTCACGGCTGGTAAAGACTTTTGCTAATGGGAAACAGCAGAGGGAACTGATTTAACAAGTAAATTAAGTATTTTCCACACCTTGTATATACAGGTCTCTTACCCTCAGGCATACTGTCAATGAATGCAACTGCAGCTCCCTCATCACAGCCCTGCATTCAATACCACTTTTGTCAGGGGAAAAGTGTCAGGGCTTTCAGGCAAACTGTAATAGCAGGCCATTGCTTGCAGGCCCTGAGTCTAATTATTGGCAAAACAGCACTTGAAGATTTAGCTTTAGTTTGCACTGTGCTTGTTCTCTGGCCATTAGCAAGTATTTAAATAGAATTAATTGGCTACTTGCAAGGTCATCTCAATAATTTTTGAGACAAAGCCTAGTGAGTTCTCACACATGCAGGGTTAGTGGTACACAGAGCCCAACCTGCCAGCAATGAAGTGTGCAGTACACAGCCTCAGTGACACAGCCAACTATTTCAGTCCTCAGATTAGCGACCCTATTTCTATGCAGAACTACACATAGGCAGAACCTGTGTATAGTTATCCCAATCCCTCTATATTTGGGGCTCAAACCATTAAGAGAAATGGCAAGAATGAGCAAGGTGAGAGAAAGCTGGAGAGAAAGGAATTTAATTTTGCTGATAGCGACAAACTGATCTCTTCCCCCCTCCACCAAAAACCATGCATTTACCTTTGAAGGGAAGCATGGTTCAGCAACATAGCCATATCCTAAGAGATTCCCTTTTAAAATCAATCAAATAGTCCCATTCTAAGGGCAGCATTTCCCTCAGGTACATGCTTCTTTGTCAGGAGAGGACTTAAACTCCATGTTTCTTTTGTGGTTAGCAGCTGCATTAAACAATTAAATTAGCAATGTATATTTTACAATTAGGAATCTATTGTGCTTGAGCCAGTTCTTAATTAAGAGCCAATGTGTAGTTTGATTGCATAATTTGCATAATTAACACAACACATTTAAATCCTATCTTTGCTCAGGAAGTTGCCACAGCCTGCAAATCAACAGCTATCTACTGTAGATCATGAACTTCTCAAACCCATTTATTAAATTGTTGGCAGAAAATTCACCAAAAAAAGACAGGGAAAAAATCAGGAAAAAACCCCAAGAATAGGCATGGAAGTCTTATAAATGTTCACACAGTTCTAGTAATACTACAGCAAAATGACAGATGTGACATATTTAAACAATTCTGAACAGCAAACTGTGTGTGTGTCCTAGGAGATAAGGTGTAGCTTGTAGTGGCTGACTCAAAATGGATAATCAGAGTTATGATATATTGACAATTAAAACTAAGAAAACAAAGCCATGCCTTATTGCTGACTTAAGCTTTTTTTTTTTTTTTTTCCCCAGAACTAGAATAGGCATAAGAGTTTCATGTTAAAACTGGATTGGTACATTAAAAGTAGTGTACTATGGAAAAATTGCTCTAACTGTACCTGTAGTGGGCTCTGAAATAGCCATCACCATACAGAAAACAGATGTCAGTATCACTGGGAAAATGTCACCATGCTGCTCTGGAGAGACACTGTATGAAATATCAGAAATTATTTAAAGAAGAAAATGTTTTCTCACTGCATCCATCTGTGGATACATTCAGATAATTTTTTTTTTTTGCCCTGAAGGCAATAGAACTAATAGAACTGCATAATAGAACTGAATAATAGAATGCAACAGATCAAGACAACACAGGACATGCAATGAAGATCTATCAAATCATTAAATACACAGGGAAAATAAACAGGGAATGATTATTCCCTTTTCCTTGATACAGAAGAAATAGGCAGCAGTCAATCAAGTTATCAAGCAGCAGGCTTAAAACCAACAAAAGAAAATACATTTCCAACCTCTGCTAAAGGTCCAAAGTACATCTTGATCAAAACCTAAACTGATCAGAGCTACAGAGCATTACTCTTCTATATATTCTAAACATAGTAGGTTATATTCAAATTATGGTTCACAATTTCCAAACCTGTAAAGATTCCTGAAGGTGCCTTCAGGCACTCTGCAAAATTTCTTTTATCTCTTCCCCTGATTTTTGTTACTGCCCATTTCTGAATATAAGGCACCTGGCTATATGGACCACTATGGAGAGCTCTTGTGCATTAATTAGCCCTGTTGTAGGCACAGCTCAGCTATAAACAACATTCTTAGCAGTAGAACTTACCCTGGTGTGGAGAACAAAAAGAAGCCAAGTTAATGTAAGGACCCTGAAGCTGCATCTTCAGCAGAGTGCTTCTCATAACAGTGCTGGTGAAAGTATTTTGTAAGCTATTTCATAAGCTTTGTCTATGTTTCCGTGATCATGGAGAATATGAGAAAGCTACAAGTTAATTTGTGCTGGCACCAGGACATTCAGAGACCTACAAGTCTGTACTTGGCTTAATACAGAGTTCACCCAAAATCAGAACAGAGACAGCATTATGTATTTCTAATTGGTCATAAGCAACATTTCGTATGTGGAACTCAGCATTCCCAAACTATTTGATCAGACTTTAAAAGAGATGAGGCTGAAATAAAAATCCACTGAATCCATTTGTTCTGCAGAAAAAGGCAGTAAATTATCTTAATTAATGTTGTCATTGTGAGTTCTTTGCTGAAGTCTCTTAAATAAGTAAGCAATTTAGCTAGTTCCCAAAATCAGGGATGTTTTCACACAGGAATCAGAACTGAAAAGTTCCATCACCAAAATCTGTGTTGTCATAACCTGCTATCACAACAGTCTGGTTTTGTCTGCAAGCTCCCCGTGCAACTGGGTGTTTGCACATGCATGTGTGAGAGAAATGACTGATCTGGAGTTTGCACATGTGCCTTGTTCTCCAGGAAATTTACATCAAAATAGGAGACTTCAGTGGGGAACTCTCCAGGATTATTTGAAAGGAATAATCCTTTTATGAGCGACCTTTTATAAAGTCCTTCATTTAAAACATCTTGTTTGGTTATCAGTAGATAACCAAAAGATCTTTTAAGATGATATGGCTTCATCTGAAAGAGCTTGGTAATCAAAGGAATAGAACACAGTCTTTTCATTTAATTCCTTCTGTCGGCTGCAAACAGATTCCACATCTGGTTGGTTTTCAAAAACAAGCACAGCAACAAAATGCAAAAAACAATGTACCAATTTAAAAATACCAAGAAACAAAGTAAGGAGCACTTGAGTGCTAAGCACTGCCATATACAATATGGTGTGGGGGTTTACAGAGATTTACATGGCATCTGCTGGTCTCAGGAGTGCAATATCAAGGAAAGGTTGTCTGAGTGCTGCCTGGTACAGAAGGCAGCAGTCAGAGGCTGTGTTCTCAGGCATTCTCATGACTACTGTCCTGAACTCATTCTTTTGGCTTTCTTAATTTTACAAGTTTTTGCATTTGGCGGGCTAGCAGAAAGCAAATACCATTGGAAATCCTTGTGAAAAGTTGTACCAGAGGTGCTTCCCCATCCTGGAGAGCAAGACCTGGGCTCTGAAGGAGAAAGGAAGCTTGAGCAGCTTTCAGATAAATTAGAGCCCAAGAAGGAAAAATATATGGGGTTTTTTAGGTAGGCCTTTCTTTTTCAAATGTTTTATTTCTAAAAAAAAAAAATCTTCCCACCTTCCTCCTTATAGAGGAGGAAATAAAAAATGGCAGTGCAATTTCCATATAGACAATGAGAAAAATGCAGTAATGCTGCAGTATTTAGAGTGAGTGGAGGAGATAGCCCACACTCCAAGTACAACAGAGGAAGGAACCACAACATGTACCAGAGAGAGATGGTAAATACAGTAATGGTGTGGAATTGGATACAGGCCAGTGCCTCCTACAGGTGTCAGTCAGACATCCCCTCTCCCAGCAGGACCTCCTGGCCTGGCCTAGCCCTCACTGAGGACTTTTCCGCTGGGGTCCATGGGTTTCATCCACCTGCTCCTGCTGCACTGCACAGGAGACTTTGCCGCTTGTGCCATGCCAGGGCATTTCATTTCCTGACCTCTTGGTTCATAGAACTGTTCCCACCAACCTTAAACAAGACTGGTTCTGCATTCTGGGCATAGCTGTGAAAAGCAAAACTTCCATATCTTGGGAATTACCACAATTCTATGGTGAGCAGGAGATCTTGGCTGCTGGCTAGAATTACCAGCCTATGGAGAGTTCCTTTTGAGTATGAATTACTTGCAATGAACACCAGAAAAGTGCCATAGCAAGCAGCAGAATGACTGTGTCATTGAGCCTGACAGGTAGTGTTTATTCATAAACTATTTCTTTTTTTTTTTTTTTCTGACTCCAGGCTGGATTTCTGCCCTGTATTTTTTCCCATCCAGCAGGATGTACTGTTCCGGCTGACAGTGGTTAAGCCCACGCATGGAAAAACAGTTGCACCAAGCTGAAGAGAGGCAGCACTTCTCCAGCACTTGCTTACATAGACTTTGCTTGTATTTTGGCCAGAACTATCACTTTAAATGGTGCACATTTTAATTCTTTACTAGAAAGGACAGGATGAAGTGGAAACTCAGTCTGACTACCACAAAGCAACTGGTGGGAGCTTCCTACTTGGTTTAGCTCATGCAGTAACAACCTCTACAACCACCACCTCATCCCTTTCACAGACTCTCACAGTAGGCTTGCCAGCCACCTCAAATAATGTTTTTTCATGTTTTCTAAACTCCTTTTTTGAAGGTTAATAATTTGTTCACTTCAAAATGTCATGCTTACATACCCTCCAACTGCTCAGCAGAGACCTGAGAGCCTCAGCAGAGTGCAGCTCTCTGCTGGGACTCTCCTTGCTAGTGCAACTCAGCTGGGACAGTTTTAAAAGAAAGATAGAAAAGACCAAAAAAATGCTCCAGAAGCCAGTAAAATTATCAGGCCCTAAAAGAAAGTATCCTGTAAAGAGGAGAACCCGTTTACTGTGTGGGTAATGGCATGGGAAAGTTAGGGGGGAGTTTCTGAAGGAAGGAAGAGCTTGATGGTACAAGTAAATACCAGGCTGAGTATTTTGAAGTATGTGGTTTCTGTCCTCAGCTTTTGGTGTCTTCATCTAATCTTAAAATGTGGCTATCACCGCAAGGAACAGTAAAGCAGGAGTCAAAATCAAGCTCCAGCTGTAACAAGATGACAAATGTGGCTGCCATCAGCCTGAAAGGCAGGTCCTTCTGTTATTTTAGCTAATAATTCATGGTTGGTAGATATAAACCCATAAATAAATAAATCAGTAGGCTTTCCTAGCAGTGGTGGTTAGGGTGGCTGCCCTGCCTTTGGGACCATGTGAGCAGTGATGCTGCTGCTGCTGCACCAGGGTCTGGGTATCTCCACTGCTGCAGGTGTCACTGGCTCTGTCCTCACCATGCCTGGCTGGTGGCAGCAGCTCTGCTAGGGTCCAGGAGCCAGGCAGGGCCAGTGCCTGTGGATTTGCCATGGGAACCTGCCTGTGGGCTCCTGGGAGGCTGCACAGAGGAGGGGGCTATATTTCATTACACACACTGGCTGAAGCTAAGGTTCAGTTACCTGTGTGTGCTCCAAGCAGATGTTTAAATTAGCTCACAGCTATCCCAACATGTGGGCAAACCCCAGGCAGAGAGCCTCCAGCGTGGTGCTGTCCTGCCACTTGCAGACTGCTGCAGCTGGAGCTGCAGTTCTGCAATTTTTCTTGCATATGACTTCTTCCATGAGTCAGGCAAGGCTGAATCAATACAATTTTTTTCTTTTGTATTTCAAGGATTATTTACACAACCAAAAGAAAATAAATCTCATAAGGAGGAATCTTATTGCAAAGGGTGAAATCTTTGACTTGTTCAGAGCAGTAAATTCCATGGAACTAAGCCAATGTAGGCCAGCTGAGTTTCTGTCCCTTCATATTTAAAGATGGAGGTAGAGACCTGGTCCAGAGTTTTATGATACAAAGATGGTTTATAATGAAAACAGACCAACTCCATACAAATGTTCCCAATATTGAACTTATTTTCATAGTAGACATTAAGGAGAGAGCAGCACAATATTGGGATTTGAGAAACCTTTATGAGAATTAGACCAAGAAAAAAAATCAGAAAACAACCATTAATGTCCAGGGTTATTTTCAAAGCCTCCTTTGCAGTTTTCTCTTCCCTCGTTTTTACAAATGTGGGAACAGTTAACCACTCAGGAAGAACACTTTATAAATTTGGAAACTTAAAGAATTCCCCTTTCAGACTCAGCCCACATTAAAACAAAGAGTTTAAATTTTTTTAATCTAGTGAAGAATAAACATAATATTTTGTGTGACAAAATACAAAACAAGCTTTCCACCCCACATTTCAGTCAGCTGAGATTTTAAATAGCTCTTAAAAAGTGTCATGTAACAACCAGGCTAGCAGTACTGCAGTGCAAAAGGGAAGTCTTTCTGACTTTTTACACAGCATACCAAGCAAAGAAACCCAGCCCGCCAGAGACCAGATCTTACATTCCCTCTGTGGATGAAAGGACTTTGTTACAGCTACAAGCAGTCTGCACAGTAGTGATCCTGTCAGACAGGGTAAGCCTAATCAGAGATGTCTTCTCCCTTCCAGCCAGGGAGACTTTGCCTCATGGGAAAGAATGTCTATGAAACTTGGAATCAGCCTGGTCAGAAGCTTGTGACTCAGCTCCATTTCTCAGCTCTCCTAGCAGCTTGGATAATGCCCTGCCTCCTTCTCCATCTCCCTGTGGTACCACCTCTGGACTTCTGACACTGAGCCCTTCTGGTCAGAGTTTTTTGTGCATTCATTTCAAAACCCATCTAATTTTTGATGGAGTGACACACTCACCATCATAATATCTTCAGGGGATAAAGCAAGCCTGAGTTCAAACAGCCCAGCCTTGACCATTAATAGCTGCACCAAATGCAGTAAGAGCACAGATACTGTGCAGTCTCCAAGTATTTTTAAATGTGCCTAGAAAAGCAGAAGAGACCGGCATCTCCTTCCTACAAAAAGGCATCTGGTGGCTCAGACAGCAAGTGTATTAGACTTTTGTCCAAATATGTTCATGGATAAATATGTTCATGGATAAAGAGGCAACAAGGTGCCTGCCATGCTACAGACACTATCCATAGTGTTGTCCATGCCTGAGAAGCTCTTCAGGCACAAAAATCTCTGCAAGGTTGGAGAAATGCTTCTCAAACCAACAGACATTTTGCCTAGTATAATGTTTGCCCAGGACAGTGTTAATAACAGCAGGGGTTTTGTGAGTGTTATTTAAGTTTGTTGTGTTAGAATGTGTTGGGTTGATGAAAAGCAGAGGAACAAAAAGAAGTTTTAAAATTACCAAAACAAACAAACCAACAAAAACTGAAAAGTATCTCTGTCTCTCTGATCTGCACAAATTTTTTTCTGCCTAAGCACAGCATGGAATGATTTTTTGTTCGCATGTCTGCATATCTTCTTAACAACCAGAAGAATGTTGTGGCTGGATGAAAAGGTCTTTTTTGACCAGTTAATTCCATGAGTAACATAATCACAAATGTCCTGCATCCACACATAAACTAGTTTGCTCTTACCTGTACATCTGTTGTATGTTGGGAAGCTGAAAAAACCAGACCCATGGTCTGGATGTAAATCAAACATCTTTACAAACCTAAGCACTCTGTCCCTATTAAAATTCAACAGGAGTGATATATCAAAAACTTTGTTGTGAAAATTTAGCTTCAGGGAAGTTGACCTCTTTTATAGACACAAGGAGGATTTTTCACTAAAAGCTCACTTGAATGTTATTATTACAACTGAAAATCTTCCCATATTCCCAGGAGATGACTGCATTGCATGTTATCCCAGAGAAAAAGATTGCAGGACAGACTTGACAAATCCAGACAACATTAAAAGTAAGCGGATGACGATTTTTCTGCTGGGAGAAATCCAGCAAGTTCTAGACTTGTTTACTAGCCCCAGACCAGAACAGCTCATCAAACTGCAGTACTTAAAACCAGAGCTGAAGCTCTAATATTTAAAAATGTGTTTTGGAAACAGTCTGTGTACACTGAAAACATTGGACTGGATTCAAAAGTAGCATTTGAAACTGCCATCTCCTAATTAAAACAATGTACTCCTAGATGCTTGCTTCAATTGATACCTTAAGCATATCTTGATGATTGAATTTGTTTAGTGAATGGAGATAGAAAACTTTCCTCATAATTAATTTTCACATATTTAAATGTCTAAACAATTTCACAGGCTCTTGTTTCCTCCTGATTAATTTGACTTACAAATGTTGAAGATTGGGGTACAGTTTATGTTACTGTCTTCCAGATTTTTGGCTGCATGATTCTATAAATTCTGTGCTGATACTGAATGGAAATTTCAGTGTTTGAATCACTTTAATTTGGTGAAATTTTTAATAGAAGCTTGTGGAGAGGAAAAGAAATATCCCCACCTTATTTAAAGGTGTTGAAGATTTTTACAAAGACTTTCCTTTAAAAGCCAACATCCCAGTTTCCTATAGAAAATGCAGAGTTTCAAAACTTTTAAAGGAAATTCATAAAGGAGTATCCAATGGCTTTCATTGAACCTAAACTTTCAAAGAATATTCTACTGGTAAGGAAAATATAATTGAAAATAAAATTAAAGGCAAAGTTATATGTTCATAAAGTCTATATGCAATGGCTTTAGAGACACTGATGACCATCTAACACCATGTATGCAGGACTTCAGGAAAGCCACCATGTTTTTCACTGTTGCAGAGTAACTCACTGTATTATGAAAAGTAAACAGATTTATTCTAAAAGATTCTTATATTGTCCTTGGTACTGTCTTAGAAGCGGCTCATCAGTGATGTAATTTTTACCTCTCATTTATGATACAATATTGTTTGTTCATTTCTTTTCTATTTCAGGATCTTTTTGGGCACTGTTGAAAAGAAGTACTATGGCATTTTACTGCATTAGAAGTAAAGAAAAAATAATTATCAGCTAAAACTAATTTGACTAAGGGCTTCTTGCTGTTCTGAGAGTATCACAGTGGCTGAAGAGAGTGATCTGGAAAACTCCCCACATTATTCTAGAGACTGTGTCTAGAGCCAGGAATAGCCATGCTTTCAGAAACAGCCTCTGTCTGCAGAGCTGGGTAAACACCACACTGGAAATCATCAGCTACAAGGTCTAACTGGGGTTCATGACAGATAAGCAACATTCATCTTTCAAATCTACAGCAAGAAAAGCTGGAAAGCTTTGAAGAAAGGCTGTGAATAAGACATTGTTAAAATCAGTAGCAGTTTACTACATACATTCTGGTATGCATTATTTAGGTTTTGAAAAATCTTGAGAGGGTAAAAAGGGAAAGACAAGAAGACACAGAGGACTTGAGAGCAGAAGAGAGTGTAATTTACTGAAAAGCTTAATAAAGTGAAAAAAAATTATTTTAAAAAGAGAAAATATTCTATGAACTGCAAAATTCCTGATCCTTAAATTCATATCAATATTTGGTGTAAAGGGGTTTGATGTAAACAAAACTTGAGGAAAACTCTCTCCAGTTTGGTGTCTCTTCTGACTCCACTAATGTGTGCTGCAGGTGCCCTGTAAATACCTTCCCACAGCCATGTGCTGCCAATAGTGTGTGGCAGCTGAGGTCTCCCTTCTCTGAGTCTCTCTCCTCTGCCCAGGCCAATTTTTCATCAAGCCTGCAAGAAGTCTCTTCTTTGAGATTTCTACATTCTTTCAGACTTGTTTTAAATCAGGAAACAATTCCAAATGTGTTGGATAAGAGAAGGTAGTGGGCAAAAGAAGATCACAAATCTTATCACTGCAGGATCCAGACACAAAGCAAGGCTTACTTGATGACCATGTGGACATGTGTATACCTTCACTAAGAACAGGTACTAAGAGTGCTTTTTAATCTGAAAAAAGCAAAACATCTTTTTAACCTGAAAACTTGGCCAAATTCAAGACAGAAAGGTTGACAAGTGAATACAATAATTTGTCATGTGAGCAAGTCACTGAAGACGTTATTCTACATCTCTCTCATATTCAACACTAGATGCTGATTTGGAAAAAAACATATTTTACCCAAAGGGGATGAAATATGATGGTATAATAAAGATGGGGCAGCCAATGGACCCTAAGGTCTTAAGACCTGTGAACCATTCTGCATTAGTTATGGATGCTATCATGCAATAGGTTGGTGTTAGCAAGAACTCTGTGAGTAGTCCCAAAAGCTGGGTTGGATGAGCATGCTGTGAGCATGGGCCATCAAACAGCAGAGACTGCAAACTCTCCAAAACAATTTTCTTTGCAGCAGCAGACCAAGCACCACCCTGCTTGGGATCTTTACTAAAAATCCCTATAATCTATCAATTTACACGTGTAAGCACAGCTGACAGTTTGCCACTGGAAGTGGTTGCTATTCCTATCCATAAATGCTGCCTTGCACTTTTTGTTCTGGGGCGCTGCAGCACTTCACAGCTGCTCAGCGCCATGGTGAGGCAGGTTAGAGCTGCAAGGACCAGACACAGCAAAGCTCTGTGTGGCAGCCTGTGCCAGGATCACCGTGTCCTCAAACAAGAGCTGCCTTAGCAGGAACTCTGGGAGAGTGAGCACTTAGTCCATTTGGAGTGATCTGGGTACTTCAGACAACACTTGCCCCTTTTTAAGCAGCTGTGAGTCTGCAAAGTGTTCAAGACCTCATTCTGTGCTGTTGTTAGACATGGTGCCTGATTACCATTGCCCACTCTGCCTGGGAACACTTCTGAAATTTCAACTCAGATGGACAAGTTCCAGCCTCCAAGGCTCCATCTTCTCCACCACATGCCTTCTCAAGGATCCAATGAATGCCTGACCTTACTTGGCTTGGGAGCATTAACTGCAGCAGACACAAACAGAGCTGTCTGTAAGTGGAACACTTCCTCTGGGAGTGTGTCCTCCCTCCATGCTGAGTCTCAGGGGCCAGGCTCAGTCACTGCTGGCTTGGGCAGGCTGACAGCAAGGAGTGTCCCACCACAGCCATCCACAGAGCAAGGCTGGTGGGGAACCTCGTGCTCTGTAGTGACAGTATTGCAGCAAAATGCATCTGGCAGAAGGAGACAACTTGCAAAAAACTAAGGTGAGAAGAATTGAGTGTTGGCAACCTTAACAAGCTGGATTCCCAAAATGAGCTGGAAGGATTTGGCAGAACTCAAATTACATTTTTAAACAGTTACTGTAAGTGTAAATGTTATTTTATCCGCCCCCTTGAACTGATCATCCTGGCCAGCCACCAGGCAACCACACCCAAGCTGTTACTTTTACAGCTGCAGAGATGGGGGTCAAGATTGTCTATATTCTGTATAACTCAAAACTTATTATTAAAGTAATTCATTTGCAAATAAATCATCCTTGTTATGAAGCTCCAAGTAAAAGGAATAAAATAAGAGCTTGTGAGCTTGAGATCGTTTGCTGAGTGCAAATCCCCCTTCCTTCCCTGGACACATTTAAACCCTTTACAAGAATTAGTCACCAAGGGAGCTCCTTATTTCATTCAAATCTGGGGAAGTTGACATAGGAATCATTAAAGAAAAAAAAAAAAGAACAAAAATACCCCAAAACGAATCACAAAGTTTATCAAGTAATGGCTCTTCACAGGAGAACATAAAAGGTATTGCATCACTCAAAGGTCTAACACTGAGCCAGAACATCACTGAGAACGTGATTTTTAATTAATTTCAGCATTACTTTAATCAGAACATGAGAATGTGAGCCTGGTCCCAGGTGAGTCAGTATAAAGCCTCACTAACTTCAATGAAGGCAGGATCTCACTGCTATGGAAAGTTTGAGAACAATCACACGATGCCTGAGAGGAAACAAGTGCCTGTTGTCTGCAGCCCTTTACATGATCCAGCTCTAAACACTTTGGGCTCCAGTTCAGCACTTGTTCAGCACCTCACACCAGCCTGTTCAAAAGTTGTCTTTTCCTGGTGATGCTTTTTGATCTTTTTAAATTGTACCCTTTTTTCTTCTTACAGGATCAGGTTTGAAAGCTTTTTCTGCATTTTTAGGAATGTCACCAAAACTTTTGAATGTTTTGGTATAACACATTTTCTTTTAGTCTTAAGGTAAAAATTTTAGGTTTGTTTACTTCTGCAAGTCTGCACTTGGTTATTCTTCCAGTACTTTCTTCCATGATTCTGTAAGATACTGGATATTCATGAGAACCCCAAGCAAATTTAATGTTAATCAAACCTGGCCTTCAAGATTCATGATATCTTTAAACAAAACAAATAAAGGAATAAGTTGTTATTAAGCATAATGTTATTTTGTGCTTGCTGAAATATCCACAAATATACATCAAGATTAGTCAGCACTCTTGTGACGAATTAAAGCCACAGGATGGGCTTTAAAGTGATACCACATCCATAAAAATATTAGGCTGGAACTGAAACAGCCAGAGCCAGGCTTTTGTCTTTATGGTATAGAGAATTCTGAAGGAAATTTCCACAGGACATATTCCCTGATTTTTATTAACCATTCCTTATGTAGTGTGCCTTCTCTGGCTCTGTATTTTAGGGCCTCTAGCCCTGTATTTTACTGGCCAGAGGTCCAGCCACCTACTTGCTGCTGTGGCTACAGACCAGACCTTGACCAGTATCCAAGCTGAAATATTTTGTATATTTTGTTTTTATTTCCACAACTATTCTATACTTATACTTAGACACACTTTTTATAATAACTACTAGAAAATAATTTATTAAGTTTGCTTACATTCTTTACTGTCTACAAAAGCATAAGGTTCTTTATGGATGTTTCTAAAAATGCTGTGATTCTTCTCAATATGTAGTTATATGGCCTGTAAAATTAAATTGATTTTTTCTACAGGAAGATTATATTTTCAGTACATTTTCCATTCCTTTCTACTAACATTTTAACACCAAAAAAATTATATTTTTATATATTTATGTTGGCAATGTCTTGAAGTCACCATGTTTTCTGAATCCCAAACTAAAGAGGATCTAGTGCAAGCAGCCAATGTATTTTTGAATGCTACATATTAAGCCCCACCACTTTTTTCCTGCCTGTGGTCTACATGAGTTAGATCTTGGGTCCCCGGAGACAGCACCCAGATCTTGCAAAGTGCCTTTCCCAAAGGAACACTGTAAGTTCCTGCTCAGAAATCTTTTAGTAGCTTACAGGAGAGAAACAATAAGCCATATGTCATGCAAAGTCTGTGCTGTTACAGCCAAAGGGAGAACTGAATGGAAAAACCATGTACACACAGAGCGAACGGTCAGTAATGTACTGTATTCCTCCACCTTCCCTTCTCCTTCCCTCTGTGGGACCTACCTCAGCCATCTACGGAGCACAGCTGTGGCAACCACCTGTGAGGAGACCATTCCCACCACCAGCTGTCCTGCCACTGAAACTCTTGCAGCACTGTCCACCCTTCATCTGGAAATTACCTCATCCTTCACCAACACGTGTCTAGCTGTGAGAGGCTCGGGATCCCGGCAGTGATGCTCCATGGTTTGGCCAGGGAATCGCCTCCTTTTATGAGTCTCGGGATAAAATAATCCAGTAGTACCTGCAGAGTTGGTACTCACTGCTCCTCCCCCATTTTTAGGTCTTCAAATATGTAAAAATCAAAGTGGCACACTGGTTTTACATTTCAGAGAGTGACATGTCAGGCAAAGAACACACATGAGATTTTGTGGAGGGAAAAGTATCAATGGTCTCTTATTCACGCATCTTCCAAAAAACAGCACCACCAAAACAAAGGCACAACTGTTCCCACAGGATAAAGGGAGCATTGATAGTGCTCCTAAAAACAAGCTAGTGCACTCTTGACATTCCTGTCTTGTTGAATCTTCACTAAACTGCCACAACTGCTCGATTTCAATTTGTCATGATCACCAACTAAAATTGCCATTAGAGAAAAGGAAGTGAATGCTTGGGAAATGCATGTCTCCATGCACAAGCAAGAGTACCTGAGGAGGTATTAGAAGAACAGCAGGGCAAATATAAAGTAGAGATTCCAAGAAAATTATCTATTGCATCTGACTAATACTTTTCCAATAATATTACTTTTTTGGTCTTAACAGAAGTCCATAGCACTGTGTCCAACATTTAAGTTATTGATGCACACACAAAGGCAGCAGTGTCACAAGAAGTCACATGGGAGCAGGTACCAGACAGGACAAACCCTGCTGCCCAGGCAAAGTTAGAAACACAAGTGAAGAAATATTTTTACAATATTTGTTATTATATTCCTTCCTGTAATTTTGACAGGGCTCTAAATATGATGCCAAGGGGCGACACGTGTGAGTGAATATCTGAGTGGTTACATTTCTGCTAAAAAAAAAAATTATAGTTATTTTTCAAAGTTTTCAGTAAACCAAAAGAAATAATTTCATTTAGGAAGAAGAAATATTTGTGATCAAATTTGCAAAGCATTTGGAACCAAAGTAATATTTAGTTTTAAAGATTATATAAATCTTTAGTTAAATTTTATGATATTTTTAAAGTGATACAGGGGCTTCTAAAACTATTACCTGTCTTCCCCCAGTAGAAATAATTTGCTGTGATAAACTCTTTTTTCCAAAGCATATTAAATTTCTGTCTAGGTTCATTAAGGGATTCTGAACTAAAACATTTCACTCAACCCTTACTCTCTCAATCTTGTTTAGACTGGGGTTTGTTAATCTAAAGGAAGAGCACTAGTATGGTCTTGTTGTGTTATCAGCCAACATTGTACAGAAAAATGCATGTTGTTTTCCAAAAAAATAACTGTAACAAGCACTCAGGGAAAGCACTATCACTATATGAAATATGAAGGGTGAAAAAAGAGAGATAGCTTTTTCCTAATCTACTGGAATGCTGCAAACTGAGATGTATAGGGCTGCTTTCCAAGTACTCAGAGCAAGAACACTGCCAAGTGCATCCCATGGAGCTCAAACACCCCAGCATGATAAATATGACAGTAATTTTGTTGACTTTATTGAGAGGACTGCCTGTGAGCTTATAGAAAAATTTGTATCGAGCAACATCTATGAAGCTGTTCATCCTGCCTGCAGTTCTTAAAGCAAAATGAATTGGGTTTTCTTTACACTAACCTACAAGTAGTATATTTCCAATTTTAGCTTTCAGGGCCAGGAACTGTTTTCCATACAGTTACACTGAAGCTG
Organism: Ammospiza caudacuta; assembly: GCF_027887145.1. Lineage (NCBI taxonomy): Eukaryota > Metazoa > Chordata > Aves > Passeriformes > Passerellidae > Ammospiza > Ammospiza caudacuta. Next base: position 51,021,146 of record NC_080596.1, on the reverse strand, counting down.
CTCTGCATTAAAAATGTGAACAGAAGAAAGGATGTGTCCCTCTGAACAGATACAGTGCCAAAGAAGGGTCCAAAGAACAGCACAGCAATAAAACATTTTGAAAGAAAAAATAATTTCTAAAACATGGAATTGGAGTTAATATTTAAAAATACAGCAGCAAGCTTCAACAAAGGTGAAAAATTGCAACTGATTTCAGACCCTGAGAGCTGATAATAACATTCTGCATAGACACAGGTCATGGTCACAAGACAAATAGTGGTGACTCCTAAAGAGATGCAGAATATTAAACATCAATATTTATTATTAGTAAATAATGTTTTGTGATTTGCCTTTTTAAAATAAACTCCAGAATATGCCTCCAAGTGGCTCTTTTTATTTCACTTGTGCATCACCTTGTACTACCTAGAATAGTTTGTACTTATAACATTTCTTTTCAATGAATGCAAAAAAAAAGGACAGATGTTTCTTATTTTGCTCTATATGCATGACAACATAGAAATCTGGCACTGACTCATTCTTGAAGTAGATTTACCACATGTCCCAGTCACAAAACAGCAACACATAGTATAATGTTTCTGGAAAGAATCTTGCTGCAATAAAGTGGATCACAGAAAGTTTGCAATCTCTGAATTCTACCCAGAATATAAAACACCAGAAATTCCCATGATTAAGTATTTGAAATTGGAAACAATTCACAAGCCAGGGTGGAGGCGAAGAGGAGGGGGTGGAAGTTAGTTGTAGTTTACAGAAAAAATGCTTTCCTGTTCAAAAATCACTACACACTGCTGACCACAACAAATTTTTACAATCACGCAGAACATCTTTTGCAATCTGTGGAATATATCCAGTGAACTTACTATTTGGAGAAGATGTTAATAAATTCATAAATCAAAAGGACTAGCACAAGTATCCAATTTGATATGCCTTACTACACAGGTGAGAAGGCTTCCCTGCATTAATGCCACTTTAAACTACACACATCTATTTTAGTTAAAATCAACTGGTGGTTTCAAAAACTCCCAGTGATGAGGAATGTACTATAAAACTCGTTAGGTCACCTAGTTAACAGCCTGCTATATGCCACAGGATGTGTGTCAAGGCCTGAGGGTTTTGTTTTCCAGGGAAGTGCTTATAATCTTCATGTTCCTTTCATCCCCCATTTCAAAAGCTGAGCAGCTTGGTCAGAATCTTTCTGGACACATACACACCTTCAGTCCCAGACTAAAATTTCTCTCACACCAATGACATCATTGCCCTGGACAGAAACCCCCAGAGCATTCCCTGAATCCACATTCCAAAAGCCCCTTTAGTGCTTCTGGCCACACTGCTACTGTGGGAGTGCATGAGTAAATAAATAAAACAGAACTATCCCTTGTCCTTTTTCCAGTTGTTGTTCATCAGTTCCAGCATGTTTCCTGCACATTCACAGACCACTTTTCCCAAGAGACAAGGAGCTGAGGAGCACACCAACCTGTCCAGAGCAGCATGTGTGCTGACAAAACAACATCTGCTCCCACCTTGCTCGACCAAATGGCCCTTCAAGGTACCCTGGGAAAGTCACCCTAAGCCTTGGCAACTCATTTTATCTCACTTTAAAGACAAAACTTGGGGATTCCCAGCAGGGACAAGGACAGTGGAGTGACATGTGCAGGCAAGCTGAGGAAGATGAGGGCAAATTTCAACCGGTCCCTCTGTCCAGGTAAGTGACCAAGTCAGGGCAGTGCGAAGTGCTCAGGATGGCGCTGCCTGGAGGGGTGCCTGGCTAACCCCTGGCACTGACTCACAGGGTGCTGCCCTACCTGTAAGGCTTCAAGGAGATGCTTCTGGTTCTTCCTTCAGGGGAAAAATCTAGCAATTCAGGAGCGGGGCACTACCTCCTGTGGCTGCTCCAAGCACAGCTCTGCCCAAGAAGGAAGCTTCACCAGGTTGCACAGGCTACTGGGAATTTTCAGATGCTGTGTCACTAAATAGAAACTTTCTTCTGAATCTGATTTTGCTCTCAACCCAGCAACAAGACTTTCAGGAAACTCATGTTAGGAATAGGAAAGAAATCATCAAACAGTTTAAAAAATCAGAAATGTAGACAAACAGAATAGTGATAGAGGGAGAGAAAGACAGTATTTTTACATGGTTTCTGGATGATGGATCTACCACAGGCATGTTTAATTTTTCGTCTTCTTTTATGCATCTTCCCTTTTGTATTTCCCACGTAGAGTGACATCTTTTTTGTAATTTGTAATGCTACTTATGTATGATATTCTGTAATTATATGTATTTTTATAATTAGTTTTATAAAGCTATTTTTCATATTACAGCTAAAGTGCACCAAAATACAAATGCATAGAAGCACTTTAGACACACTTCAAATCCTCCAGACTTCCTACAACAGAAATAAAGGAAACCAGTGGTATCAACAACCAGAACAAATCTGCAACAGGATGTAGGACGACATTTCCTAAAAGTCAACAGCCATCCTCAGGATCAGTGCAACACTTTGTCCATTCCTCATCTGTGGCAGGCTCCAGAGGAGATGGTGAGAGCAAATGCATGTCCTTGGGGCTGTTCATTATCAGACATCTGGAATGCTAATGAGAACACCTTGCATTTATTCATGCTTTGTCTTTAAAGACTTTTGCCAGCATTACTAATAATGTTACTGCTCATAGAGCTTTTATAAGGATTGATCTGCTGTGGTCACTAGAGTCCACTGCTCTTTACCACAGTCATGTAATAACATACTTGCTGTACTCACCAAAACAAACAAACAAAACAACAAATCATGAAAAAGAAGACAGCTTCAGTGCATTAACATCTGCTTATGGAAATCCAGTAATTTTTTCCTCCTTGTATTCCGGTGATGACATGTAGCCACATACTACAGAGTCCTAAATACCACATCTGCTCTAATCTTCATATGCCCATCATCACAACATCTGCCAATCTACCATTTCTTCTCTTTCATGAGGGCACTTTCTGTGTAAGCTGATGTACCAAGCAGTACTTCTTCTGGCAACCCTGTGAACACTTCTTTCCCCTGAGTATGGTTCACCCCGTCCTCTGAGCCTCTTCCAGAGGTCTATAGGAAGACAGCAGCTTGCCTGTCACTTTGTTTTCTAATTGTAACAGAGAATCCAAGCTTTGGCCTGACAAGTCCATAAGGAAAGGCTAGCTTTTTCAAATCCTCATGAGTTACTTGGTATGCAGCACTGGTGCATAAAGAAACAGGTTGGGATTGGTCTCTAAATTAAAGTTCCCTGCCCTTGTCCCCATTTCTGTCTCATCAACATTCCTCACTACACTCCACGTATTCCTCCTCCTCACCCTTTTTTTGGCATAAAGACCATTTCTCTTACTTCAGGGATGAAAATTGATGGCTTTTACCTGAGAGTTAGTCCTTCACTTCAGTGCTTGGTAGTAGTCCCTCTTCTTTTTCAGTCTCTTTCCCAGCCCTTCCCCAATGCCTTCAGCCCCCTCCCCAGCTTCTAAGAAACACAAGGGATAGAGAGACCACAGCCCAGCATCATCCCCGGCTCCTCTGGAAAGGAAGCAAAGCTCCTACTTCATGCAGTTCCTAAATTTAGCTGGGATGAATCTGGGATTACACCATCAAAGAAGGGAATAAAACCAAGGCGTCTCAAGTATTAGGCTGGAGTCTTAACACCATCCGCTACACCGTGCCGGGGATCGCTGCTACTCAGTGTGCAACACTAAAAATGACACTGATAAACACCAGCACTGAAATCAAAGCAAGTAGAGATCAGGCCTTTAAAAAGGACAGTATTTAGCATACATTATCACTTCCACTCTACTTCTTAGTTCTCTATTTTTTTTTTTTTTGTTGTTCTTTTTTAGGGACAGCAATATTTTTATTAAGCCTGATGCTGTCAGTATAAGGCTGGAGCAATATCTAGCTTCTCATGTGTATATGCAGGAATGTGCCACCCCCTTCCCCTCATGGTCCTGACCTGGCACCTTTACAAGGTAATTTCATGCACCAGGCTGCCATGGCATGCTGCAGTGCAATTGGACCCTGTGTTTTGCTCCATGACGGTGTTTAATTGAGTCTGTGAGCAGCTGGGCAGGTAGACAGCCCTCCATGAGTCATGGATGCTTGTGCTCAGGCAGCTATGCCTAATGGTGGTAATTGCATAACTCTGGAAAGAGCAGAGGAGCCAAGGCACACCCCTGGGTAAATGGTGCCTGATGGTATGCTTAATTATAGGTAACATGCCTGGCATGTTGTGCATGATCTCAGAAAGAGAGATGGAAAAGACCTGCTACATAACCTGACCACTACCATGGTGAAGAATGTCTCCCTTCCTGTTGGAGGCAGTGAGCCTTTCACTGCTTTCCTTTGCAGGAATAGTCCACATTATTTACCACACTCCTGCTTCTTGCTGTCTCTTATTATCTGTCATTATTTCCTGAGTCGGCCCATTTCCAGCAGCTAAGGGCTCCTTACAGACCCACCTCCCACCTGCTTGGTGCTTTACTGAGCACACTGACGTGTACCCATCCTTCAAAACAGGGAGTGCAGGCAGCTGTGGAGAGCCCCGACACCACAAACATTCAAATTCTTTCCCTCTTTCTACTGCCTGTGCCACTCATATCTACCCATCTAAGGCACCTTTCACTTGTTTGCTGATTTCTTTCTGCTCTGCTCTCTGTGTGACAGATATCCTGAAGGAAAAGAATAGGAAATATAAAAGGATTGCTTTCCGTCTATTTTTTTCTTTTTCTTCTCACTGATGTTTACACATTTTGGTGGTGCCTGCTCTGGGCTCCGTAAATTTTTGCAGCATCACTGGTGCAGGAAGTCCCAAACAGGACCCTGCATGCACAGTGCTAATCCCAATCACAGCCTTGTTCCCTGTTATTATCTGCTGAGCGCTGATGTGAGGTGCGTCACCACAGGAAGTTCTTCCAAAATTTTCTGTCTGGTAAGTGAGGAAACACCTCATGCATACAACAGGGAGTTCAGATGTGCATTTCTCTACTCCAGAGTCAACAGATTCTGCTATTTATTTATTTATTTTGTTTTTAACCCTGAGATGGCTTCTGTGCACTTTTGACCTGCTCTCAGTTTGAGCAGCAATCATTTCTTCACAAAATGGAAGTACATACAGAATCAGTGATGCATTTATGTAAGTATGAAATACCAGCAACTGCAGTGATTTATGTCCCCTTCTATGCATTCAGCACTGGAGATAAACAACAGTGAAGAGAAAGGAATGGGTCTGAAACTCAGAAAAGAGCCTCCTGTGTTCTGTTGACAGGTTCCTAAGCAGGCTGAGGCTGCCAGCCAGCTCAGGAGCAATGCAAGTTTTCAGACTTGTAGCCGTACCATAGTCTTTTAGTGGAGCTCTGGGGGCATTTTTCAGAATTGCAGCATTTTTACAAAGAGGTTAAAAAAAAAAAAAAAGGCACACTTTTTTTGTTAAATACATAAAAACTCCAGATAAGAACATACTTGAGTGAAGCCTAAACTTTTGTACAACACTGCAGAAACACCTTGGTGCTGTGATTTGGGACCACACCATTGCTCTCTGACAGGGTTCCTTGGAAGTGATGCCTGTGTCACCCCATCACATTTGCTCATTACTTATTGCTATTTTGTGGTTGCTGGCACAAGATACACTGAGAGGTGCCTGGTTTCCCAAAGAAGAGCTTGGTGTACCCTGGTGGAACACATCACTGGCTGCCAGGCTGGAGGCAGCAACACAGAAAAGGGTCTGGGAGACTCCAGGGATGGTAACAGGATGTTAATGGACTACATGAGAGCCTGATTTTCCCAGAAATCCTGATATCTAAAAGAAAACACTTAAAGATGTGAACCAAATGGAAACATCCTTTTCCCCCCAAAACATTGCTCAGGGAAATTAAAAAAAAAAAAAAAAGGGAAGACCCATAATCCAGAACAAGTCAGAGACATCAAAAGATGCAAAGTAAAGCTTTAAAAAAAATGAAAAATCACTGCGTAATTTAGACCAATTAGTCTCTTTGCATTGTTATTCTGCTGCCCAAAACAAGTTCCTGGCTGCCTAACAAGAAATAACTATTTTGCTTCTGAAATTCATCATCCTATCAGAATTTATTAGAAACTGAAATTTTATAAATCAAACAAAGGCATATTTGGTTAAAAATTATCTGACAATCTTCTACGTCACTGGGATTTGACTGTTCGTTCCAAGGGGCAAAAGGTAATACCAAAAAAACTCCTGAATGATGTTTTAAAAAGGCAGTAAGAAGCAAACTTGGGAGCATCTGCTCTGGACTGACACCTAAGAAGCAGCAGCAGCTAAATAAAATATTTATTAAATGTTGTTCAAAAATTTATTTCAGAACTCAACAGGAAAAGGTTATTCATCCCTTCTGCTCTTGAAATTTTTTAACCTAAAATGGCCAAAGTTTTTGCAGATGAAGAAATAAGAAATATTTATAATCTGAACTGAATGAGAAGAGGGATGCTGTCATTCTTGCACATCATTTAGGTTTCAGAGGAAAGTCACATTCCTCACACAAGAGAGTGTTTTCTTTTCTTTGTGAAGAAGAGATGGTAATTCCTCATGGCAGTTATGTGCTTGCAGTGCACCACATAAACCAAAGATCTGCTGGAGATCATGTTTTCCAGGGAAGCACAGATCTCAGATACCCAAAGAGAAATTTCCATTAATGTTGGTGGTATCGTTACAACCAAAATATTTATGCTTCTGTCAAATGCTTTAGCCTTTGGACAGATGAATAAATAAACAGCACTTCTGAATGTGAGATGAACATTCACTCTTTTCTAAAGGAAAAAAAATCCACACAAATAATATATTTTTACAAAGTAAGCAAGGCCTTAAACTAGCAACCTCGAAAATATATTTATCAAAGAAGAGTGTGTGTGAAAATACACTTTCTAGAAAAACACATCTCTGAACAGCAGACAAGTTCCTTCTAAAATGTAACCCAGACTACAGGAATCTGTGCTTGGAAGGGCTGCTCTGATTTAGGACTTCACAAAACAAAGGGGCTTCCACTGCAGGGAAGAGAAGTTCCTCAGAGGGAGCTTCGGCAAACTGAGGCGAGATTTCTGCCATCCTCTGTGTCCCCAGATTGCTGGGAGGTGCAGACAGCAGCCTGTGCTTATTCTGATAAACACCTCAGAGACTCACTTCCCAGTATTGAACTTCTGGGGATTGCTATTTAATTAAATCCCATTCATGTGGATACGAAAAGCCACTGCAGCTGCTCTTCAACTTCACAGGGGTATCTAAAATTTCCATGTAAAACGTTTTGTCTCCAAAGCCATGGAATTCCCATCATGAGTTATCCAATGCCAGAGTCAGTCTGAACGGAAACTGTAACTATCAAATGCAGTTGAAAAAAAAAAGATAAAAGGAAAATGTTTTCTGCTGATGCTCTTTCCAGGATCCTCAAAAAGAATGAATGAAATTCATAGGCTTCTGGCACTAGCAGCAGGTCTAACCTGAAACCATCATGCTTATTAAAGCCTTGCCAGGAATATTTTCAGGTTTTGACTATTTCATCTGAAAAAAGTGCTAAATTCTACTGGACATTGACTCCAATGCCTTACCATTTCTATGTGCTGTGAATGCATACATTATATTCTGACCCAGGGCTGCATCTTGACATATGGAAACTCTTAACTTCCCAAGCTCTAAAGTAGATGAACATAGTTTATGCTTCTGCAAAATTCCTTTCAATGACACATTTTAACATTTTTGTGTTTCTGAACAAAAACCAAAACACACTGAAGAAAAATTGGGTTATTAACTGGAGTCATTAAAATGCCAGGCATAATACACCTCAAAGGGGAAAAAGAAACAATCTGGAGTTGCAACACTGACATTAATTTGTTTTGAACCTTTGTAATGTTCAGCGTTGTACAAGAATAAATCTGAAAAGAAATTATAAGTTTCCCTTTTAGATAAAATGTAACAGATAATTCCTTCAGGAAGAACAAAATCTGCACTGAAAAGTTGAGGTCAGTACAGATAAAGTCAAATGACTGCATTCGGTCAGGGGGTTGGTGCTGCCTTAGGTGGGCAGGAAGGTGCCTGGCAAGCATCCTGTGCCCTGGGGAAGGGGAGGGCAGGGAAGAGTGACCAGGCTCCCGGCTGCTCCCCTGTCCCCCTAAGATGGACACCAGCGTTGACACTCAGCCCCCGACTTTGCAGATTTGTCACAGAATTTATACCCAGGAGCTATTTCCCTCCTCCCCAAAGAGAAAGTTTTACTCAGCATTTAACCTGGATTTTATTGGCTGAAATGAAAGTCATTAATTTATATCCTTTCTACAGATGCCAAGGAGAGCAGAGTAGCCCCGGTAACATTTAGGCATTCTTTAAAACTGCAGCCTGGTCCTGTACCACTGCCCTTTTAAGTACGACAGTAGGTTTAATTCTTCCATCCTCCCTCCCTCCCTTCAATGATCACAGGCCACAGAAACACAATCTCTCCCACTACTGCCCTCTGGTCTAGCTCCACTTTGTCCATTTTCTCTGGAAATGGGTCATCTGCCATACTCCAGCTGAGGCATGATCCATGTGGAGCTGGACAGAACTCTGCTGACTCACAGGCAGCTTGTGGCCCCTCCAGAGCCCACTCTCTGGGTGCACCACCTCTCACACAGCCACCCCACACCTGAGTGTGCCTCTACTGACTGCTGCCATGGGCAATTCTGTCCTCATCATGATCACACTAAATGAGAGTATCAAGGTACTCCCGAAAATCTATTCAACAGCACTTCATAAATTTATTTTTCTTCAAAGACATAATTGTCAGCATATGGCAGCCCAGCAGATGGCATGAGCATGGTTCAGAGCCCATGCCACCAAGGTGTCCATCTTCTCTGTCTGCTTTTTAGGGAGGGAGGAATGCTGATCCAGAGATGGTTTTCTGGGTGAGCTGCTGCAGAGCAGAGGACAACTCTGGGACAGAGCTTTACAGAGCAGCTCCCCAGCTGACACATCTTCTGCCCTGATTCCAGGGGGAAACTGGGCTCAGCATGCCTGCAGCAAGGCTACCCAAGCAGAAAGTCCATTCCTAGCACCACCCCCTTTGCAAACAGTCCTTCCTCTGTGGCTGTCTCTGCTCATCTGGAATCAATCTGAGGCCGTGATGAAATACATGCCCTCCACACAGGGAGGTGGGAATTTTGCTTGGGGGTCTCTGCACACACACAGACACACAGACAGACACACACCCACCCCCTCAGCCCTGGGAGCCACTGGCTGGGGTCAGGCTCCCAGCTGACCCCACGACCATGGTGCAGAGAGGGCAGCAGCACAACCACCCCCACAGGCTTGCCATCCTTTCCAGCCTTATGGGGATGATGGGATCTGGGGAGAAATAAACCTCCTTTCTCCAAGTGGTGTTGCTCAAACAAACACCACACAAGATGGGACTTTCTGTTCTTATTTGCTAAGTCCTTTCACAGTACATGGAAGATGCTTGAGCAGTGAATCTAATTCAATCACGTATTTGTTTATCATACACTCCAGAAGGAGCCTAGGCTCCTGAATAAACATGCATTGGTCTAAGTGGGGTTGTTTTTTCCAAATGCCTCTATATCTTTTCTTTCCCTGTGATCTGTGCAAAAAGGCATGTTTCTAAACAAATTGCTAGATCTATTTATACTATAGCTCAAGACATTTAGACAGTAGCATCTCAGAGACTTTTGATGGAGGCAGTAAATGGGGCTGGAAGTTGATCTGACAGGAAATAAAAGCTAAAATTGTTTCTCTAAAAACCAGCAGATAACATTAACAAGCTGGAATGAATAAGAGCATGGAATCCAGACCAAGCCATTGGATGCAGCAATCTATGTGCTGAAAAATCCTCTGTCAACTGAAAGAGATTCACATTTATAGAAGAAAAACAACAGCATATTTCAATCATACAAGAACAGAAGTGGAGCAGAGCTACCAAAAGCCCCAGCAGGATCTCATGTTTAGCAAGAGAAAATTTCATGGTGAGCAATATACAAAATAATAAAATAAAAGCCAAGACTAATAAATTACTTGAATCCATAGACATATTTTCTGGATGACTGGTTGGGAAGGTCAGCATGATCTCCATAGTTTGTTCTAGAAGAAATCTTGATTAGATCCGTTCATACAGATCTTTATCACACTTGTGAACTTCAAGTTTTACCATGACTCTAAAAGTAAATAGCAGATGCAGGATGGAAATCACCCAAATTAAAGATGGAAACAAATACTCTTGCAGCAGTACAGTTGTTAATGCCTCTGGAGGGGTACAGCTACATTGAAATACAAAAAAAAAAAAAAAGCAAATGTGCAACTTTTTATCCTGGTAATGTAACTGTCAGATAAAGAGCTCCTAACAAGCTCATGCAACCAGGACAACTGGGGGAGGGAAAGCCCGCAGCACCTGGATGAGCAGTATTAGACATAATGAGAAGGAAAAAACAGCCATAAAATGTGAGCATGCTGCAGCTCCTGCGCTGCCTGAGTACACAGTGCTGAGCTTACAGCCCAAGCAGCTCCGGCAGGGCCTCTGGAGGAAGCAGTGCTCAGCAGACGGCTTTGCAGCGCCAGCTCCAGGAAGTCATCAATCAGCCTGGGGAGGGTTATGCTGAGATTCTGCCCAGATGAGAGGTTATCAGCAGAAATAATGCTCCTGCCGACAAAAACGGAACCAAAAATAGAAGTTTGAGTACCTAATCAAACCACAACCTTGTTGTGCTCAGCAGGCAATCTCAACACCCTGTGCAAGCTGGATGTCCCTGACCTCCTTCCAAAGGTCCTGTGGAGACAGAGCAGTGCTGGTGGCAGCATTTCAGCATGTCAGGATGACACACCAGAAAGAAATAAGTGAGCTCTTACATGAGCAGGGCAGTTTTGACTGGAAATGAAGTGGCTCACACCCAAGTAATAAGCAAAGACAGCCCCATGGAGTCAGAGTGAGGATCCTGCTCTGGCCCCACAGGAGGTGTCTGGGAAAGAGCAAGAGAGCAAAACACCTGCAGACAGATGCTTTCCTGCTTCCTTCTCCACATCACCTGTGAATGAAGAACCTTGACCAAAGATTCCCATCCCCCTCAATAAAGAATCTGTGCAACTGAGCTGTCAATTCAAAGAAACGAAGGCACTGTGAGTAATACTATCTCAGTGAGGGAGAACACAGCTGGATACAGGGGAGCAAATAAAATAATAGACAGCTGAGGTGTGAAGTAAAAACGTGTGAACCCCTCCAGTCCGCCTCAAGCCACAGGGGAGTTATAAAGCACATGGAAAATGGGGCTCCAGGCTCCTGCTGCCTACAGTATCTGACAGCCAGGAATGTTGGCAAGAAAATGGAAGATTTTATTTTCTGGCATAATCACAGCATCTGAATCAGGGTTTCAAAGTTAAATACAGTTTCATATGACAAGGTCAATATTTTCTCCAGCCATGAGCGTCACACTCATTGTTTTCATGCATGTCAAGTGCAGAGATGAACTGTGGGGATCACACCTAGCTGGCAGCAGCTGCTAAGATGTTGTGGGGTTCCCAGCTAGAAAGAGTCCTCAGAATGGGTAGCTGCCACCTAACAAATCTATGGTTAGAAAAACAGCCCCCTGTGGGGCTGAGGTAAGGGGAATATTTTTCCTTTTGATACCATCAACTGTTACATGCACAAACTGACAACCTTTGGAGCCATAAAACTATACATGGAAATCTGTACTTCAGCAAATAAGCCAGTAAAAGATGTGCATTTACAACAACAAAAAAGAAGTCTATATCAAATTTCTATTAATTTAGAACAATTAAAAACATAAAAATCCATTAGCATTTACTATTGCCCAAATCTTTATAAAAGAGATATTTCTCATTCTCATGTATGTAATAATCTTCAGGAATGTTGCCATATAGTGAAATTTTATTTTTCATATATTCTTAATATAGGTTTCGTTAGTAAACAAGAAGACATCTATTAAGTTTCCATGTGGAAAAAATATGCAGATCCGCTGATGACAAAGACTGCTTTCTACTTCCATAGTCTGAAAGGTGAACGATAAAACGCTTTTTTTTTTCAAAATAACAATACCAGCTTAAGGTAGCCCTTTTGCTGGTCTTAGCAAATCATAAAAACACCCTATAGTGCCTTTTGTACCTCTACCATCCCTTAAGAGCTGAGTATATTCTAGCTGTGATGGATAAGAACACAAAATGAGCAGTTCTGCTGGAAATCTATCTTCAAGATGAGCACAGGTGCTGCACATCTGGTTGTGCACCTAGTGGTAAATATTTGAAAGTGCTCAGGAAAATAAAGGAAGCTAAGATCTTAAACAGGAAGGGAAAATATAAAAGGGGTCAACAAGGGGTTAGCAAGGAATCCTGCTTGCAATGTGAATATGAAAACCCCACAAAAAAAAAATCCACACTGAGAAATGGAAATTCATCAAACTGATTCCACTGAAAGGAAGTCAGAAGTCTATGCCATCCCAGGAAGCATGAAGTTCTGTGGCTTCAAGTCACAGTGTCTCATTAGACAAGTTTTTCTAATTCTTACCTCTGTTTCAGTGTTCTCACCACTTCTCCTACTTTTACTGTGATGTATGATACCAGCTGCAAGGTCATTGACCAGACATTATGGACCAATTTCCTTACAAGCTGACTTCAGATCAGTTGCAGATGACTAGTTTGTTTGTGCCAATGATGCTGAGCATTTGAAATTGTTTTATCATGCAGACAATATCTTCATTTCTAGGGAAGGAAAAACTTAATCTTCTCCTTTTCATCAGAAATCAGGAATGCATTAGAATATTTTGGTCAATATAAACGTTGTAAATTTATATATCTATGGAAATTTCAATACACTATTCATTTCTAGGCCAATTATGGAGCTTGACAACTTTGAAAAAATATTAATGTTAACTGTAATATATAATCCCAGAGAGAGATCATAAAATCATCTCTCTGTTGTAATAATAGTTTGATAAAATATCAAATTTATTTTGCTGCTGATCAGCTGTTTTCAGTGCTAAGAGGTTACCCAGCTGATTCTTACACCACCACTACAGCAAGGCTGGAGGATGCTCTCTTTTCTCTTCTTAGACCTGAGCTGCAGGTTGTGTGTCTTCTGTAGGAAACCTGCTCCCAGAAAAATACTGTACAAGCATACATTTTCTTTTCAATATCCTTATAGTGCTTGGAATTGTTTTTTCCTTATCTCCTTATCTGTTGCCTATTTCCATTTTGTGGAGTTTCACTGAATGCCACAATCTTTAGGGACTTTTTAATAGGGACTGTTATACTCTTAACTTGATTGCTCAACATAAATCTTTTCAGATTTATTGTGTTTGAGACTAGATTTTAACAGCAATACTAGAACTGTTTTCACCTCAGGTAGACTAACTATTCAGCATAGAAAAATCTCACCTTCTTTCTTTTTTTTTTTTTTTTCTTTTATTTACTTTTTTTTTTTTTTGTGAAAAGACAGAAATATATTTCTACTCTAAGTACATAGCCAAGATTTGCCTTTATCCAGGACACTATTTCTTAAAACGAGTCATCCATGAAAACAGAGAGGTTTAAATTACAGAGAAAATGTTCTGCAAACTAATCAGTGTTGCACAAGCAGAAATAGCTCAGGAGACCTGGAAAGACTCCAGTTCCACAGCATTCATCCATTCCCCCAGTCCTCAGCCATTCAGTCTTCCTGTCATCCTCCCTCCTTTTGGGAAATTGTTACATTTTGGTTTAATGCAAGATTAAAAATCTGTCCAGAAATGGATGTGTTAATAGGGAGTAAGAAACAAGCCATTCTTTAATGATTTCCAGTAGGAGAATCACATTGTAGAGGCTGTACTGAATTTTTTATCATGAATTTTGTTACACACATGAATTTGGGACAGCATTTTTAAGTAACAGATAACCACAGAGCATATAATCCGATGCATTCCCTTGCCTGCTCATGAAGAGAGTTGATAATACAGCACAGTGTTTCTGTCTGTCATTTTCATGAGCTGAATCCAAACCCAACCATTCTCTGCTCCATCTGGGGCCATAAAACTCAGAGCCTGGCCTGGAAGTACAGGCATTTCAGATGCAAAAGGAAACTTCTTCAGCAATTGTGGAAGAGCCTGCAGCACATAAGATTTAGGCTGTTCGTTTTTCAAAACCTTTCCTGCCATGAAACATTGCAACACGGACTTGTTTCAAGCACAGATTTCTGTGTCCTGTTTGCAGAGGTCTGCTCAGGGACAGGAGATGAGGCAGAGCTAAATTCCTGCCCCTTCCCTCCTCACCAGCCAATGCAGCCAGCCAGGGCCACAGGGGACAGCTCATCTCAGCCACCACCCAGGCCCAATACTTCATTTCAGGCTGCATATAATTATTTGGGGAAGTGATTTTCACAAAATAGGTAGTCCTGTGACCTCAGAGATATTTGCAGGGAAAGCTCTGTGCTGTGTGTACTTCTTGTACAATGGTAAATCCTGAATCTCATTTGTCATGAGTCAATATCACTAACACTGCTGATGGCCTGAAGATTGTGCAGGAAGGAGTGCTACCTTGGGCATGTCCTGATCTACCTGCCCCTGAAAAGTTCCTTCTGGATACCATTTAATCATAGAATCATAGAATGGTTTGGGTTGGAAAGAACCTGAAAAATCATCTAGTTCCCAACCCTCTCCTGTGGGGAGGGACACCTTTCACTTGACCAAGTAACTCAGAAGTTCAACCTGGTCTTGAAGACCTCCATGGATAGGGAGTCCACAACCTCTCTGGGCAACCTGTTCCAGTGTCTTACCACCCTTTCAGTAAAGGATTTATTTCTAATATCTAATCTAAACCTACCCCCCTTCAGCTTAAGGCCATTCCTCTTTGTTATATCACTATATGCCTTTGTGAAAAGCTCCTCTACAGCCTTATTGCAATCCCTCTTAAGTACTAGAAGGTGTTATAAGGTCTTACTGGAGCCTGCTCATCTTGCTCATCTGAAAAGCCCTGATTCTCTTAGCCTGTCTTTATAGCACAGTGGCCCTCCTCTGGACTCATTCCAACAACAGGCCAGCGACTTCCTTGTGCTGGAGCCCCAGAGCTGCACGCACTGCCCCAGGTGGGGTCTCACAAGCACAGAGCAGAGGGGAGAATTGCCTCTCTCAACCTGTTGGTTTCTCTATCCCTCTCCTTACTCACAGGTCTCAGGCCAGGGGTACCTGAAGTGCACTGCTGGGAAGGGCAAGGCAGAAAACAAGGGGAAAGCCAGATTAAAAGCAGATCAGATGGTGACTTCCCTCCCAACCTCCTAGGTCAGAAGGAAGCTCTGTGTTGTGGCAGAGGCTGGCAGAACTGTACAGGACCTCATCTTCTGAGGCTTCTCTTGCCTTACTCTCCTACTAACATTAAAGCAGATCTAATTCAACAGCTCCTCCCCTCTCCCCTGCCCTCTGTGGCTCTGTTTGGCAGCAAGGCTCAGTACAGAGATGTTCAGTACAGTCCTGTGTTGCAATCTATTACGAAGGATTGCTCTGCTGCAGGTGGGCATCGAGAGCCACACAACACTTCCAAACTTCAGCTTTTACAGATGAATGTCTGTGTGTCTTTCAGGCACCTTCAAGAGTGTCTAGCATTTCAAAATGCTGAAAGCATCTGGTCTTGGCATTCATATTTTGTGGGGATTTTGCAGAAGGATGTAAATAGTAATAATATGAAGTATACAGGTAGGTTTGGGTGGAGATTTTTAACATCTTCAAGACAAACCTGGTAAATATTTTCAAGTATTTTAATGAATCAAGTACACATTTAAAAATATTTTGTACATCTTGCTTTCTTCAACTCATAAAACTCCCACAAAAACTGCAATGTTTTATTTCAACAGAATTAGAGGACACAGGGGAAGAAAATTTGTAAATATTTTTATGTCAAATTAAGCCAGACATTTGTATTTGCATTTCTGTTCTCCTAACACAGTTTCTTAACACCTACACAAATTCAAAATATTTCTCCATGCCATTGAATACTGATTCATTGTTTACATTTACCACCTCTTCTTCCTCTCTCCCGTTCTCCTTCCTTCTACCTGTCTCCAAAGAGGTTTGACCAAAAAACTGCAGCCAGCTCAACTACTGTCAACTTTTCAGGCATTTGGGTGCCTGTGTGCAAAGGCTGAGGACAGACCCCCAGCTCTGAAATCAGACTGTATACCAATACTTGCAGTTGCCAGTGCGAACATCTTACTTCTGTTCCTCTCTCCCATTATTATTTTTCCTTTCTTCTTTCCTTGCTCTCACGCTCATGGTTGAGGGAGGTTTAAACAGAGTCTCACCATAGCCCAAAATACATAGCAGCACTTTGGGAAGTTTGACAAACTGCAATACATGTTTAGATTTCCTGGCTCAGAGACAATGCAGAGAAGAGGGTTCTGGCAAGCTTCCTGGAGATGAGATGCAATTGCTCTGCTCTGCAATATACAGTATGGGTTACAGGCACTTTGAACATTCACAGAGCACCAGTTCAAGAGGAACAAATCATTTTTTAATCTTTGGGTTGTAATTAAATGCAACTTAGTAGATTTTCTGCATATGAGAAAGCAGACTGGAAAGAAATCAGATTGCTGCAAGCTAAAAAGAAATTACACATGACAGTGCACAGAATGTAAGTATGGTACAGTTCCTTTCAAAGTGCCTCTCAAATTTTGTCATCTCTTCCTCCTCTGACTTCTTTAGGAAATATGTACCCCTTGATCACTTTCTTATCTGTATGACTACTCATTTCCTGCACACATGGCATTTGGGACAATTCACAAAATCTCTCCAGATCCATGGAACCTGGGGAAAACAGATTGGAATTTGCAGGTGATCTTTGTGCACATTGCTATAAAAAAGATTTGCTCTAGCTTCACAGCCATACAAATAACCTGATTTGTATTTCCAATCTTGATAACAGATATCTAAATATATTTGAACCTTTCCTGTTTTGGTTGGTCCTTAGCTTCCTTTCTCTACAGTGTGCTCTCTTTAGAGCATCTTCCTTGCCCACAGCTTTTTCCAAACTCCTTCTCCTCCATTACTGAACTGCCTTCTCTTCCCCTTCAGTGCCCACAAATCCCCTGACAGGCAGAACCCATCATCCCCAGATCTCTGGGTCAGCTCCTTGCATTCCCCCATGTTGCTGTCCCCAAGGCAAGAAGCAGTTGAAAATTATGCAAAGAAATTCCAAATCCTTCCCATATTTTTAAATTGGATTTTTCATTTCGAAATTTGGATAATTTTTTTTTCCTGCAGTGAATTTATACTTGTCGAAAGCATCATTATTTATAGTGCACTTTAACTCCAGTGATCAGTTTTAGTTTTCATCAATTTGCATTTTTTTAGCATGATTCAACAGGCCCAGATTTTCAGAACCAGGAAGCTAATGTTTTCTGAAAAGCTGAACAAGTAGTACAAGAGGTCAAGCACACTGAAACTGATCTCTCAAATTCAAAGCAATGCTTTCTTGCTTTCTTTAAAAAGAAAAAAAAAGCAGATCACAGAAACTTTAAATGAAGCTGGGGAAACACTTCATAAAGATATTTTTATCTCACTGCAGTTATCAACAGTTTGTGTAGAAAACTCAATGCACACAACACAATCCTGCCACTAAGGCGCTCAGCTCCCCCTCTCCCTGTGGGGACATTGCTTGGAAGCACACATGATTCACTCTTGGAATATCAGTATAATGATCATAATCACATAAAAATATTCTGGTTGGTCTTTGCTTTTTTGGCTCACAGACAAAAGAAAACAACCATAAACTGCTTCAAGAATACTGAAGGGGTTTCTTTCCCTTCCATGAAAAATCACAGATATTTTTTCTAACAGAAATGACAAAAACTTTGGTAATAGAAAAAATCTTAAGAAAAGATATACCTCAAAAGATATACCTGTTTCAGATATACCTCAGCTAAAGAAAAGACAGCCTCAAAACCAAGGTCCACCATGCTGCAGTGGCACTGAGATTTTTATTATTTAAAGACAGTCTTTCTTAGTGTAAGAAACCTTCAAGGGAATAATGAGGCAATTCAAATGTATGTAAGACGAAAAGCAGGACATGCAGAACTTGAGACAGCTTACTGCATTGTTCTGAAATGATCTCTTCAAGCAGGTATGTTTTAACTCACATCACAGGCACTTTTAAGTGATCTTGCTGCAACCTGCCAGATTGCATTATCTGTACAAATATAGGTAGACAAATATTTTAATTCATAAAGTCACAGCATTGGTTAGGCTCATGGGGGATGTGCAAATAAAATTCACAGAAAAAAAAAATCAAGCTCTTCTTAAATGCAACAACAACCAGAAAAAAAAAAAAAAAAAGAGGACCTTTAAGGAATAGGTTTTAGGAAGCACTAATTACATCTGAGAGAGGCAAGGTTATCTGGGATTTATAAATTTTTCCAAATATTTATGCCAGGTGCTAAAAAGCAGCATTGCCCTTGCTTAAAACTATTTGGACAAGCAGACTTACAGCTTTCCTCTCTGTGTAAACAGTAAAGCAGCATTCTAAACAGATTAATAGCAGTATCAGTTCAAGTCAAATATTTGTGTAAGCTAGATGAGTGGAAAAGGTAGTCTGTGGGGAATATTTTAACCACAAATTCTAGAAGATACAGAAGTGTCCTGCCTGCATGCAAACAGCCCACCTTGGCCAAATAATTCTGTTTAAAATTAAAAGGTTTCATGACCTAATCCATTACTTCTGGTGACCTAAGAAAGATTTTTCTCTCCCTTCCAGCACTATCAGAGATATTTATGTTTGGGCTAACCATCACTGCAGAGAGGTACCAGTACAGGAGCCTTCAAAAACAAGATTCAATGTCCATGCTCTATACTGAGAAGGGATAACTGATTCTCTCTGGTCTTACTGTTGGTTTATGCTACAATTATGAATGAATAACTAATGCTCAAATTGTCACCTCTGCACCCAGACAGAAGGGAAAGCAGTGGAGGGGAGATGGGGACCCCACTGCTGTGCCATGTCACAGCACAGCAGAGCCATTGGGCCTCAGGGCAGGCTGCCTGGACACAAGCTGTTCCCATACAGAGTTATTGCTGCAGTTTTTTGAGCAGTAAGGGTCTCATCCTACTGTCAGACTGTAACAGAGGGAGTCTGGAATAACTCCTTATAGCTGCTATAATCCATAAAGCCTATTGGAGAAACACAGATTTTATGGTGGTGTTCTGAGTCAGCCAAAATTGACAGACACTAACCTAGGTCAAATTTATGAAGACTAAAAAGCTGAAGTGATGTTTGTCTCTCTCATACCCATCATCAATGGGTTTGAAGAAAAACTTAGACATCCCCTTGCATATGAATCAACATCACTTGTTCATTTCTGTCTTAATGTTTTTATTTTTTGAATTCAAGTCAGAATTCACTTCAAACAATGAACAGCTATGGAAGTAGAGCAGCACATCACAGAGGCTGAACTATTTTATAGCTTCAACCTGATGGGTCATATTTCACCATTGTTTTCAACATCTGCAGATTTCTCTTGTATCATGGAAGACAGAAGTCAGGGTCTTGGAGGAGATTTAAGTGGCACAGCTGTACTGCCTCAAGAGCTGGAGGGAAAGGGAGGAAGCCTGACACAGCTACAGGAATTCACTGCTGCTTTATTAAACTGGGCGCTGGTCTTCTGCTTGCATGTGAAGCCAAACAGCAATGGTAAATTGACCCACATCATAGACAGCCTGGTGGGAGCAGTCAATTAAAGGGGAAATCCCCTTCCCCCAAAGTCCAGTCTCTAAACAGCAGCACCTACTGGGCTCTGCTCTGGGGAGGCTACAAGGCCAGCAAAGCCACCACCTCCAGGACTTGTCCATTTCTGCACCACAGTGCATGGCAGTACAGCCCTAAATCTGCTCTTTTGGGAACCTCAAGCACAGTCTGAAAGAGCAGAAGGGGAAGAGGCACTGCTGGGTGCATCAGCAGCAAGAAAGGGGTACACTTCGAGGCAGACCGCTCCAGTGAAAGTAAGCAGGGATCCTGTTAAGCCAGTGGTCAGTGACTTTTTCTGCTTGGCACACTAAGGGGCATTTGTGTGGCCCAAGCACTACGTGGGAGGTAATGCACCTGGTCTGCAGCTCTACCGGGTCATCATCTCATCATCTCCTCTCCAGCCTCCATGTGTGGTCTGAATTTGTCTGTGTTAAGCTAGAGATGCAAACTATGACAGCAGAGACCTATTAATACAGGGGAGAAAAGGAAACTAAATCCTCTGTGTACAAGAGCTGCAAACAAACAAACAAACAAACAAACAAAGGTTTCTGCAGAGGAGCACAAGTGTCTGGGCACAGTAGTTTTTTCCCCCATCATTTTTCTAACTTCATGCAGAGGTGTACAAGCAGGTGAGAAAGGCTTTTGAGACACACACTGCCTTACCAAGGATGCAGGAGCACCTTGACTTGCTGCAGGTGACTGCCCTGGGAGGAGGGGGATGCTTCCACAGCCAGAGGGATGAGGAGGAAGGAGGAGATGAGTCCTCCTCATGAGGGTGCAGGAGCATCAGGTGCTCCCAGAGGAGAAGGCTGTGAGCTTCAATGCTGCCACACCCAGGAGTCCCAACTCTGACCGCAAGAGTTTCTGACCCAAGAGCAGCCAGCACAGCACTTCCCAAATCGTGGTACATCCTTACCAAGAGCCAGGGGCTTTTGCAGAGCCACCTCAGGCACATACTGGGGAGAAAGTTTTACTCCCTTGCTTCATTTGCAGGGACAAGGGAGTCAGCCCACATGTAAGTGTTGCATGAGGTCCCTGCCAAAGCCCCTTGTGCCCTCTCTGGTTTGGAAAAGCCTGCAGGATCAGCGGCTCACACTGCTGAGCTCCCTCTGAGTTCTCATTGCTGCACAGGCTCCAGGGAAGAAGGCTTGTGTAGGACCTGGTTTTCCAGCTGGTTTTCAGCATTCCCAGCTGAGCTTTCTTGCAGGAAATGTGCACCTTGGAGCACAGCCATCTGCATGGGCTGTAATCCCAGAGGCCTTCCTGTCTCACTGGGGCTGAGGCTAGGAGCTGTGGAGCCTGGCACAGGAATTGTTCTGTCCTGTCCCAGCCTCAGAAAGGCAAAAAGTTAAAAAGAAAACACGAAACAGCCCAAAATACATGACCACAATCCGCTGTTGCTCAGCAGTTGCACTGGTCTGATTGCTGCTATTCACATGAAGTTTAGAAAGGTTTTGTGCAGCCTCAAAACTGTCCTCCCATCTGAGCCTCAGCTTGCAAGAAATGCTCACAGTAAGAAAACTCACAATGTCAAATATTAACTTTTGTGTGATTACAGACAGGGGCTATAAATCCTGGGCTCAAATCTGAGAGATAAATGGGTTTGGATTAAGTACTTCATCTTCAGAGGCTTCAGTGCTGAATTTCAGCTATTTTGTTCAAGTACAGAGGTGGTGCTCTAAGCTGCTATACATATTTCCTGGAGATGTCACTGCCAAAGAAAAATTGCTGAGGACAAGTGGGACTAGATTAGAGTTTATTCTAGAAGATCAGGAAATGGAAATTATGTTTTAGCTTAGATTTAGATGTCTGGTTTTCAGAGGATTCTCCTCAAAAGCAATGCTTCCACTGAGTTAGATTTGTAAATGAGTGAATCCCTCTTTCAGAGGATGATGACTGCTGGTAGTCACGGCCTTGTCTCTCATGCCACAAATATTTTCTTTCAAAGGTTTCTAGTCATAATTAGTCTTCCAGGCACATTTCTCCAGAATGTTGGATTGTTTCCAGAGCACAGGCCAGGATCTTTGTTTTGGATGATGATGCCTCTTCTCCTTTCAGGAGTTACTGGACTGGCAATTCAGCTGGAGTCATCTAATTCGTCAGACAAACTGAATCATGAAAAATCTGGTCTCACTCATCAGAGGAAATTTCACATTCTTGTACACACAGCAACACAGGAAAAACTCCCACATTTTCTAATGACTAATCAAAGATATAGCTATTTATGAAAGAGATTCAAAATATGGCTGTGTCCTTACACTGGTGTCAGAAGTGCTATAGACACAGCCCACACTTCTGCTTTGTACCAATGGATTAGTACAAATCCACCAAACATGTTATCACCTATTCTAACTTACTGACAAAGACATTTTACTTGCAGCGTTGAGAGAAAACATTTTTCCATCTCAACTAAAAATAAGAATAATAGCTCAATTGCATGCAGGAAGTATGAAATGCTCTTCAAAACAGGAAGGAGAGGATGCTTTCTGGATGAACAACACATCTAGATGCACATTATTTTCTAGTCCAAGTGGATTTTGTTCCAGATGAGCATCTTTTTTGTATTGCTGCTTGTGTAGGTGGGATACATTACATGTTTGTCTTTCATTAGTCGACTTTAGTTTACTCAGTTGATAAATATTTAAAATAAAAAAGCTCACAGAAGTCTGGTCTTTTAGATATAACTCTTGAATATAAAGCACTGCATAGAAAAACAAAGTCACTTGAAACGTAGTTTGTATTCCAGTAACTTTTTTTTTAAACATCTTGATGCTGTACAGTAATATTATACCATAAGAGGGGGGAAAGTACATCTTTGGGGGGTGCGGGGGAGTCTAAAACAAGGATTTTGAGACTGAAACAATTTTTAGAAAAGTTACAGGAAACCCAGTTAAATGGATGCCAAAAATTTTCCAACAAGACAAGCCAAATTCAATGTAATCTAAGGAACATCAGAGGAACACTCAGAGCCTTGCTATTATCTGTGTCTGCGCCTCAACGCAGTCTAATTTTCAGTGCAGTGTGACTTAGCAGGGTGTTCATGGACCTAACCTTCCACTTAAGACACATTAAAACTTAATTAAGCATCCCACTGAAGTGCCATACCATATGCACAAGTACCAATTAAGGCATTGATTAAAGGGGAAGTGCAATTATTCCAAACTCAGAAATACCTAAAGCATTCTTGCCTTCCAGCAAATCACGTGCTACACTTGAGCTGGCAATGGCTTTCATCCAGCTAACAATACAATAATTTCTTGTACTCTGTGGAGATGGGATTATCTCATTTCCTCCCTCTCTTCCATCCTTCTCAAAATTTAATGGCAATTAATATGCAAACATACTAAAGAGGTTTATTCTTAAAAGCACTGACTTGTAATTTAATCCACGGAAGATCCAGAGCCAGTCCATTGCCACATCAGCAGAGATTCACCGCTCTGGATGGGTGCAATCTCTCCCACAGCACCCTCTGCATTCAGAGACTGGCAGAAACCAGACCTTGCTGAGCTCTCACGATGAATCAGTTACACTTGGGAGTCTCACACACCTCCACTGGGACAGAAAAAAACTGCACTTAAAATAGGGTTTTTCTTTTCTCTATCCTCCCCCTGCTTTCTCATCTTTTACATAGATGTATTCTTTGGCTTATCCCTACTCACAGGAGGAAAACAGAGGACGCATTGGGCTGGTAGTTCAATGTACAAAGATGAAAGACTAAAAATCAAGCCAAAGAATCATAAAACTTTCAAGGCTAACTGATGAAACCTTCTGGATGCTGTCTGAGCATATATATTTGTGTGCCTTTACAGATTATTCTGCCGATAAGAAAGGTCCCTTCATATTTTTTTTCTACCACCAGCCAGTCTAAGCAAAAGAGCAAGCCTTGGTGGCACATGCTTGCACCTCCAGCCCTGCAGTGCAGGATGCCAAAGGACCCCTCTTGCTGAGGATGGACATGGAAAACATCGACTTTCAGTCTAGGCTGCCCTACTACAAGATATCAAAGTAAAAACCAAGTAGACCTGTGGCTGTGCAGAGCTCAATGCAATGAGCAGAGAGCTGTGGTGATCCTCCCTCAGTAATCCAAATTGCTGGAGGCCAAATGAGAGTCTGGGACAGTCACAGCCAAATTTAGGTCTGGAAGAAAAATTCTTGATTGGACACAACATCTGTTGTCCAGCCCAGAAATTGCAGATGTGGATCTCAGTGGCTTTTCCAACAACTGACAGTGGGAAATACAAACTGCAGCTTGCTGCAAGTCAAGGAGCTTGAGGAGCTGCTTGACTCTCCAGAAGCAGCAAGGCGCCTGGAGGGGCCCTGTGCACCTCGTGGGGTGCCTTGCCAGCACCAGCACTACAGAATCTGAAAAACTCATTAAAACATCTCCGGGTAGATATAAGGCCTTATATTCAAGAGCTATATCTAAAACACAAGACTAACAGGCAACCCCCACTCAGGCCAAGGGGACAGTCATTCACTACGCAGAAAGAGCAATACAAAGTGCTTTATGTCCATTGTGCACATCATGAACATCAATCCTTCCATGGCACCAAGCAAAGCTGCCACAGTGTTGTTCGTTCTATCTCTACCTTTTCACTCATAAGACAGTGATGAGCTGTGATCACCTGCCACCCTAACCAAGGACAAGCCTCACACACTCAATCACAAGCAGTTTGGGCCTTTGAAACAGATGGTGAAAGAAATACCATGTATAAATCAGAAAATTCAGCTAACAACTTACAGGCAAAAAAAAAAGTTCCCTTTCTCTCAACAAAATACTTTTCTGAACAACTCAGT
Organism: Ammospiza caudacuta; assembly: GCF_027887145.1. Lineage (NCBI taxonomy): Eukaryota > Metazoa > Chordata > Aves > Passeriformes > Passerellidae > Ammospiza > Ammospiza caudacuta. The sequence continues at coordinate 50,996,631 of NC_080596.1, read as the reverse complement.
ACTCAGAAAAGCTGTACTTTTCACAAGCAGAGACTTCTATGATGCTGGCTATTTTCCAGTTTATTCCCTGGTATTACAGGAGTGCTCTGGCTGGAGGATTTCCTTGGCCAGAACAACAGCTGAATTTGAATTTCAAATCTCACAGTCTACACAGTGCAGACTTCCCTTTCAGGAAGCACTTTAGTCTTCTAAATTTCAAATTCCAGATTTTAGCAGACTTGGCAAAAGACTAGGATCTGTAATTGTGAGTGCAAAATATTGAAAGTATGAGTGGATGCCAGCAATTCCATCCTGCGCAGGCAGGGCAGCTATGTTTGCAAAAAATCCTCTCCTGAGAAGGACTTCTGTCCCAGAAATGTATTATTACTGTTGCAGCTTTTGCTTCTATAGTACAGTCAATGCAATTAAGGTCTGAAATAAGACTGACTGCTGGTCTGGTACAGGAAAATAGTGGCAGGGAAGAGACCATAATATCTACGTATTTCTCCTGTTTTCTTTGCTTAGGTATCCACAACTGGGCAGCAGGCAGTGTCAAAGCAGTAGGAGGGTGACTAAAGGAGCCTGGCTTGCCCAGGCCCTCCTCACTGCAGAAGGCACCAACCATTGCCCTGCCATGACAGCAGCTGAGCAGCAGGTTCTCCCAGAGCCCTTGATGTGGGCCAACACACAGCCTGTTCCCTTCTCTGCAGGACCATTGCCTCCTACAGAGAAGGACATAGTCTCTTGAACTCATTGTGGCTCAGTATGACACCCAAACCACCCCAGATTTTGGTGTCCTAGATGTATAGCTTAGTCTAAAATACCTCAAGAGATGCAGCTGAATGATTTCAGGAAAATGGATTTTAGCTGCTGCTTTTTTCTCATGTACTGAGTGCTTATCTTGATGCTCTGTTACAGTTCCCTCACCACACAGTGAATCAGAAAGAGTAAATACACATGGGCCTGTGGCAGTAGGCTGCTGATAAGTCTGTTCTACCACTCATTGGCACAATCTAATGCTGTGTGTGACAAAATCAAACCAACCACCTTCCACAACACACAGTCTGCTGTAGTTGTTGGTTTTTATTTTATACAGTGACAACAAAGCAAGTTTGTAAAAAAATATGTGCACCTCATTTACATACATATATAAACATATACATACCTTTAAATTCCAGTACTGTGAGTAGCCACGAATGCAAACAAGTCAACTTGACAATTAGCCAATATAAAGAGAGCTAAAAGAAATTTTAGCTCATACACCTATCCCTACTTTCCCTGCCAAAACGTGGTTTAGCCATCACTTTTTCCTATTAACAAAAAAAAAGTAAATGTTTCCTCTACTCCTGTGTTAAAACATGTAGAAATAGGAAAAGTTACTAACATAGCGACTGTATGGACAAAACTTCCTAACTTCTATACTCAAAGGGTAACATTGTGGTATTTATTGCAATTGACAATACTCAGAAATCACCAGAGCCAAGATTCCTCCCCCAAGCAATCCAAATGCACAAATTAAATAAAACATAGAAAAAGAGAAAGACCGTAATGTGTTTGAACTCATGCAGCCATTAACCTCAAGTATGGCTGCCTTTAGCACAATGCCTCTAGAATCCTGTAGGTCCTCTTTCTTAGAAATTTCAGTCTTAGGAGAGAATACTCTTAATCTGAAAAAAGTTTGAAGTCATGCAGCAGTGAAGCTGCAGAAGGGTTTAAGTGACTTGGTGAAACTTAAGAGAGAAGATAGAGTCAGCACCAGAGCTGAGAGCAGCACAGCCTGATCCTGTTGTAAACCCTTTCAGACATTCTGCAGCCTTGATCCTTCAAAAACTCAAAACACTGCTCAGGTTAGGACCATCTTTTTCAGGAACCTACTGTTTGCAGTATAAATTCCTTGCAAAAAAAAAAAAAAATAGGTAGACCAAAAAGTAACAAATAAAAAAGGAGCCTAGCTCAGAAAGCAGTTCCATACCTTTAAGTGCTTTGACAGTTCTAAGTGTTTTCTTCCTTCTCAGGAGGTTTGTTGGCAGCCCTGGCCGACCTGCAGCCTGCTATGTCTTTAATCATGGGCTTCTGGCCATGCTTCATCTGGGAGCTGCTTCCACGTTCCTGGTTAATTTTAGCCTTGCCCATTAGCATTAGGGGAGATGTGATGTCTGGCATGGAGGTAGAGGGAGCCCTGGCTTTCAGGCTTGGGGTAGCACAGAAATCCTACTGTGGCTGGGACAGGCCTCAGCTTATGCAGAGAGAGGGGCAGTTCTTTCACCAGCACACAGGAGCCAGGTGACACAGGCCAAGGACCCACTGCCAGGGGGCAAGGGCTGCCTTGCTGCTCACTCCCCCCTCCTCAATAGCACATAGAGGTGAGAGCAAAGGAAAGAGCTTTGCTGCACCTTTTGGGGCTGCCTGCTTCCTGGGGCCTGAGGAGACAGGTGAACATGGGCATGTGTTCCTCACAAATGTCCCCAAACAAGTCACACAGCCCAAAGAGCTGCCAGCAACTCTCTTCTTGCCCCAGGCAGAAAGCTGGGCAGCCTCTGGGAATCATGGGAAGAAAAATCATAAGGACTTTAACTTTTGAAACCTTAGATAAATGGAAAAGGCAAGAGACACCATAAAGGAAAAAGTTCTGTATGTCTCTGTGGTTACTTTAAGATGACACTTATATCTTCAGAGGTTTTTTTTCCCTCTGGACATCATACTTCAAGAGACATGGCCCATATTTATGGGCAGCAAAAGTATGAACTGTTTCCCAGGACCATCACAGTAGGAGCAGGATCTTTATGGTGCACTAATTACAATGGTGAGGATGAACAAAGTGCACTCCAAAACTCCTTGTAGATGCATTAAAGATGACATCTCTGCTCAGAGGCTCTCCCAGAGCATCCTGTCAGACTGTACTAGTCATGTCACTTCATATTATTTGATGTGGTGCCACACAGGGCTGATAAAACCAGACAGACATACACAACAATAATGTAATCGTGCCTCCAGAAAATGGCAAAATTAGTCCCCTGTGACATTGTGACCAAGTAAATTACAGCCAGAGTGGAAAAAATATGTTTCACATGTATTTTTTGTGAATTAGTATGAAATTATTCATTTAGTTTTACTCTCCAAAACTTCTTGCAAGCAGCTGGCCCTGTAAAATAGGGACGGTACTACAGAGGAAATATAAACTGCCCTTTTGTATGTGTAAACGAAGAGCAGCCACAAAATACATCCTGTTGACAAAAAGATACAAAAACCACTGGAGGGAAGGAGAAAGTCAGGTATGCTGCAACAAAGCATTTGTTACTTCATCACATCTTTCTGGAAAAATGATGATGCTTGCCATCATGTCAAACTAGAAGGCACCTTCCTTTCAATTTAACACTGTGCTCCTAAGTCCAGGCCTCTGGCCTCCAGGATTTTAGGTCCTGAGCTGTGAGTCAGCAGAGCTACTGCATTGCTGAACTGATTCAAGCCTCGCTCATCGAGCCTTTGTCAAAAGGACTGTAGTGCCATTACCTCCCTCCTTGGCTATTACACCACCTTCAAGGAGCTGAAGGTTTCTGTCTATCCTTGTTTGCTTCATCAAAATCTCTCTTTTGTTCAGGCTGCCATACTGGATCAGACAAAAAGTCCATTTCTTCAGAAATTCTGGGGTCTAACAGCACTCCATGGCCCCCAGTATGCTTGCGAGGGAAACACCATCCTGACTTCTCTCACCCCCCTGTACTTTCTCTGCTATCCTTGATTAATACATAGGTTGTAGCAATCACAGAGTATAAATATTTTTGGCATGAAATGGAACTATTATTGATGTTAAATCATCCTATAAAAGCACTTATGGTAGATTTCACAGATACTGGATAGCATATAAATGCTTTCTGCTGTCAAGCACTGTTTGGGGAAATATAAACACCTTAAGTTCTTTACGTTTATAGAACACACACTGCATGGTTAGTCTGACCTGTCTGTAGTGCTTCTCAATCCTTTCCCAATTCTACTACAGTTGCCCATTTTCCCCTCTAAGACAGTAACAACAAACACCAGAAGCAGGACTGAAGGAAACCAAGCCTGAATTCTTCTTCAAACATTTTTTTTACAGTTTGGGCCCAAATATTTGTCATTTCTGAGAACAAAGCCTGAGGAAAATAACATTTTTTTAGCTCACATTAAAACAACCACTGTACACTTACAAGAAAAACACTCAAGCCTTCTTGCTCTGAGGGTGGGACTTGGAATTTTCTGCAGGAGCACGGACTGTGACAGCCAAGTCATGACTGCAAGAGAGGGAAGCCTCAGAGGGGAGAGAGCAGAGGGACAGCAAAGAATGCAGCAAATGGGCAGAAGTGGCAGGAATCAGTGGGCAGAGGTGAGAAACAGCCACACACAAAGGCATTGCTTACCAGAGCATCTCCCCATCCCGAGGCCAAGACTGAGCCCAGCTCGCCTGATGTTCACCATCCCTCTGTGCAAGGAGATGGTGACCAGTGGCCTCTCTCTCTGCCCTTGCCTAGGTCCCTATGGATAAGCAGCAATTATGGATGGCCAGTAACTACATTATTTAAAGTACCAGAGGTCTGTGTAATAGTTTTTAAGGCCTCAGGTGCAGCTCAGGTGACAAATACATGCCTTAACAATGTTGTGTTGCAAAGTATTTGGGGGCAGAAATAGTCTTTTGAAAGCAAACTGGGAAGTTATACACAGAGAAAGAGCAAAGGCTGGTACTTATAAAACTAAGTTTGGTAATATCAGCTAAAGCCTGAAGCAACGCTGTCTCTACAAGCTTAAAGCAGTTCCTTTTATGCTTGTTTGTTGAGATACTGTCTTGCAATTCCACAAGTACTTGGAATTTATTCCATACAATCCCTCACCAGAGTTAACGGAAAGGGAAGAGAAGCTTCAGAAACACAATAGACTTAGATACAATATAAAACTGTTGATATAATCCAGATTCTGTGGAAAACAACTAATTTTAGGAGATGAGGCTGGAGACCACAGATGAAAAAAGTTAGTTTCACACATAATGCAGGAGAATATGGACCAGCAAATAAGATTTACTATTCACTTCTTCCTAGATAATACAGGAGTAGATGAACTAAACTCTTCACTGGCTTTCTGCATATTCCTCTTTTTTTAGGAAGCTGAGCTTATCTGCCTTGAGTTCTTTGCTGAATTCCATGAGCATTCACAGAGTGGACCCCTCTACCAGAAGATTCCCAAATCCCAGACTTTTCTCTTTTACCTTTCATTGACTAACTTCCCATGCACAAAGTCATCATAATGTGCACTTATTTCAATGAAGCACCAGAAAAATAACTGTGGTAATGTTTGTGAAACACCAAGTTACTATAATGATAAGCATCAGACTAAGCCAGGAACAAACAGTTCTATCTTAAATATCACACGTAAATAAGACAGAATGCTAAGCTGAATAAGAAAAAGCTGTAATATGGCTTGAGAAACAATCATCCACTCTGAACAAGCAGGAGGAGAGACTGCATTCATGTGTTTAAACACTACCATTAAGGCAATGGAGACGAGTCAACAGTGCACTGCAGTTTGACTCTGGTATTTCTTGAGTGTCTAATTTTATAAGCTTTATGACATTCTTCTAATGTTTCTCCTGGGTAAGCATTTGATACAAATATCATGGCTTTTAAAACAAAACCAAAACAAAGCAAAACTTCAACAGGCAAATTCTTTGGTGTTAGGAATAATCACTTGATAAACTTCTGTCTTGGAAAAAAATGCCTGGTAGAGTTTTTAAGTAGTTCAGTGAACAAGCCCAAATACCTTCCTGTAAGTAAGCACTGCTTAACATTGAACTAGCACATTGCTCTTGCAGTGCTTTCTCAAACTGCTGGGCTGCAATGCCTGCTTGGACCTCATCAGACACAACCATGCAGCAAGTCTGGGGAAATGCACCCACTTGGGCAGGAAGAACAGACTGCTCCTTTTTACTTTTAGAGGATGCAGCACAGCCCCGAGACATGTTGATAGGAAAGTGTCTGGCTCAGAGCACAGCTGTGTAACATATGCATTTTACTAGGGGTGATGATTCATGATTTCTATCTAGCAGTTTCATCTGGTTATTGTATCAGGCAGAGTAAGGAGATTCCAGAATGTGTGCTCTGGCCAAGGCAACAACCACTCATTTCTTCCCAGCACCCTCAAGTGGGAATGCACCAACACCTGAGCTCACCTACCAGCACAACTCACTGCAGAGTTGGCATTTTTCTCTCCTCTTTTCTGGAAGCAGCCTCTATAAACATGGATGTGTGTGTGGGATTTACTCTACGGGACTCCCACTTTAGATGAGCCAGACTATGCCCACACTTAATTTCCTTTGAATGCTGCTTTGCTCAGAGTTGGCAGATTGCCATTCACTCCCAACCCCTGTGGGAGCCCACCTTGCCCCTGCATGTCCTGTCCTGAGCCAGGAGCCCAGCCCCAGAGCCAGAGCCACCTCCTTCCTCCCAGCTGCCATGGGGCAGGCAGGATGGTGGGCAATGCTGCCTGCCCAAGCAGCTGGCTGAATCTCTTCTCCTTCCTCTTTGGGAGCTGGTTCCTCTGTACTGGTTGACTTAGAGAATAGGGCAGCTTCTTGTCTGTATGTATAACCAGTTTGTACCAGGGCAAATAAGTCCCCTCTGGCAAGCATTTGCTCCCCCGCCTTTGGAAAACCTAGCAGAAAAAGCAGGAACAGTAAGATTTTTCCAAAAAAGCTGCCTAAATCTCTTCCACCTACTGAGAGGGTCCCTATCTGGGCTCTGAGAGCAGTTCACAGTCTCTCTGGTTCCTCAGTGGCACTGGAATGTCAAATACCTGAACTGCAGAAATGCCTTCTTCCTTTTGTGTGTGGCCATGAAAAGAGCCCTACTCTGACAGGGGCTGGGATCCCATCAGATACAGGTTTGGCAATGGTCATCCAAGCGATGGAAGCACCCTGCCCTTCCCTTCCTGCATGGAGGCAGCCACAACACCAACACATGAGGATTTATTAACTGTGCCTGCTCAGCAGCACTGGTCTAGTACAAAACTACAGCAGGGTAAACACAACACTTGAGAATCAGACTAGCAGTGCAAAGATTCTTTCTTGTCTTTGACCACCCAATTTCCAAACACTGGTCAAGGAAGACTCAGCCATTTAGGAGCTTCTAGATTTGAGAGAGCTGCTTACACTACGCTGTATGCATTTTGTCTCCGTAAAAAGAAAATTTGACTTGGCAATAGTTTACTAAAGGCTGTTACTTGAAAATACAAATGGAAATAATATTTCTATTCTTTGTTTGTTTGAATGATCTTCCATTTCATAGCTTAAGGGAAACCATAATTTAGAAGACATACTCATCAGTTGTGAAGAATTCACAACCTCCTTTGTGGTAACAAAGCTAAGCATGAACCATGACTGCACATGTATCAGTCTTGCATGGACTTTTTACTTTTGGATGCTAGTACTCTTTAAAGTACTGTGTCAATTAAATGTTTTGAGAAAAGTCACAGATGATAAGCCTAACATACTTTGTGATGCAGGCTACAAGCCAGCAGACATGTAACCCTGGAATGGGCCTCAAGTTTAGTCCATCCTACTAAACTGCATGCAGAGAAAGGATGATCCAACCATTCTCAACAGACTTAGGCTAACCTGTTTTTAAAAAAATACTCCAGAGAAGGTGATTCTTCTTAGCAGGTAATTATGCTGAGAACACACTAATCTTTGCAAAACTATAATCAGGAGAAATTGAATATTTTTCTGAAGGTCATTAAAGACCTCAGTAGGCAGCAGTGTACTTAACACTGGTTCCTGTGACACCACAGAACCATCCCTGGTCTATTTAGTTACATCTCTCTTTTGATGACCTCATTTGGAGATGCCAGCTGTTTTCATCTTATTACAAACTTCCCATACCTTTTTGGTGATTTCTCACAGGCATCTCCCTGCAGCACTGACTCCTTCTTTACAATACAACCAACAAACCTGATCCCTCATCTCACCCAGCTAACCCACTCTTTTGTAGCACTCTTCTTCTTATTGGACACAGCTGTGGCCTATTAAGGCCAGGCCTGTTCCTAATCTTTGGTGATTGATACAGCTGCAACTCCTCAGGTATGAGGCTACCTTCTGCACTATCTTTCTTTTCTTACATTCTATCCCTCCACAGTCAGCTGGCCATACCTTAAGTCACTTGTTAAGTGTCTTGCTAGATACATAAAGGCACTGCTTTATAATCAGGATGCTACATGTTGTTAGTGCACCACAGAAGTCACCACTTGTGCCAGCTACCTGCCCCCTTCACCCTTGCCTCTAGAGCTCTGACATCAGGAGCATTTAACAAGTCGCATTTATTTTCTGAAACCACATTGACTTAGTTGCAAGTATGGTCCTTTTGTTGCCTTCTTCTCTTACTTAAGGTCATAAATGGGCAGCTGACACAAGTGATATCTAAATAACCAATCTATGATTAGTTAGCAAGCATGCCAGAGCTCCACTTCTGTGATGGGATTTCCAAAACACAGTAGAAATTGCAGTCAGTGGGATTTAAATCCCTGCAGACGTTTGTTTATGCAAGTGAAACAAGACAATAGCAGCGGAAGGGATGAAACCAAATTTGTGTCCTGCTTCACCCTTCCACCCCAGGCTCCTTTTTCTGGAGCACAAGTGTGTGAATCTGGCTGGCCATGTGAAAACCTGAGGTCATGGGCGTCTGGCCAAGATATACCTGGCAGGCTTGGCAACAGCTGTGTGCAGTCAAACAGCATGGAGAGCAGTTTTCCTTCATGGACTGAAGTGTTAATGGGGCCTTTCTCCTCTGCCCAGATGTTGATTTTCACAAAGTTTGCGGGGGCTGATATCTATGAAATATCTCCTCTGCTGAATTGGTAAGAATTAGTCTGTGGGCTTGGAATTATTTGGACAGGATCTTGCAGACTGAGGTCTTTTTTGCCTCATTTCTGTAGGAAACCAAACTGAAAACTCTTCTTCTGCCTAAATGGTCTTTTTTTTTGTATCCACTCAGGCACTGAGAAAATGGAAAGCACTTCATTCTCATGGGTCCAGACAGAGCCTGTCACTACTTTTAAAATAAGGCAAATACTTATTGAATCCCTTTTTGTATCACTAGCACTTAACCATCATGAGTGATTCTGGACAAAAATAATGTCTTGGTACTTCTTCAATTCAAAATCACTTTATGCCCAGGCTCTCATTAAGTGATTGTCCTCTGTGGCTTATCTCTTGAGGAGAGCTTGGGATTGATAAATTTGAAGACAAGTGAAGCACTCAGATCACTCAGAGGTAAGAGCTTAAGCCCTGCTCCTCTCCTCAGCTCTGCCAGGTGCTCAGCCCCCAACTCCATGTACTTGCTTCTGTCTCTCCACATCAGTATCAGCTTTCCCATTCCCTTTGTGAGCAGCCCAGCCAGCCCACTTGGAGATCCAGGGAGATGCCTTAAAGAGGGGCACAACAGAGCCCCTGCCCTTTGTAGATTTATTGTGATACATCTTAGAAAAATTGGCCCTAAATACAAACAATGGCAAGCAGTTTATTGCAAAAAAAATGCTTTTTAATGAGTCATGATGGAGCTTTGGGAGAGTGAGGAATACAAAAGACATTTGCTGACGGCATAAATATGTGAAATCCTGGCGATAAATGAAGATTTCCTTTCTTGTGCAATAGAATTAGTCTTTTAAATTTTAACAAGACCTTTCAAAATATTGTGAACTCTCCTCCCAACCTGCAGTGCTGCCACAATTACAGCAGAATATAACTGGGGAGAAAATTACTGGGACATTGCTGATACTGCTAATTTCTTAGCATGCTTTTCTGCCTTAGTTTCCCTATTAGCAGCACCAGCTAAAATTGTTAGCTACATGACCTTGAAGGCTCTTTTCCTTTTAAATTAAAGACATTAGTAAATTAAGGACATTCTCACCTTAAATGTGTGTAGACATGTAACTGTCAGACCTTTGTGTGGCAGCACCTAAAGATTTTTTCTGAAAAAGTTGTGGTTTCCACAAAGAAACCCCTTAAGGAAAATAGGTGGTTTAATGTATTTTTGGTAGGGAGAAAAGGCATTGCATTCTTGACTTTGCAGATAGGCAAACATGCATAGATCCATATTGTCCCTTCATGGTGAACTGCCCTGCCTGAAAGAGCTCTGAACCAAAGCACACCTCAGCTCTGAAAACCATCTTTTTAACCTTTTTGTTTAGAAAGGTGTTTTAGACCCCAAAGTCTTAAAGCCTAGGATTGAGGGAATGAGGAACATGCTACATGAAGGTTTAAGACAATGGCAGAAACCTGCACTTTGCCAAGTGTGTGTTGTGTGTTACCTGTGAATTTCCAGCCCTTTTGAATAGTGAGATGGAGGGAGGACTTGTACTACATTTAAACATTAAAATCTCTTTAAAAGTCACATGATGCAGAGACATAATGGCCTATTTTCTAAGCAACTGTGAAAATCCCTCTTACATATCTTCTGATTGTACCAAAAGTGCACATTGACATTTTAGTGATGTAAAACATGTGCTCTTGAAGTGTTCCAGATAGCACCACACATGAAATTACAGGAGCATTATATTTAAACACTGGTCATGAATGTTAAGCTTCTAAATTAATGTTTATGTTCCTAGATATGAATTACAGAAAGATCAATTTATAATCCTAATTTCAAGTACCTACTCTGCACTCCACAAAATTATTTGTACTCATTATTAAATCCTAAAACCAATTATTTTTTAGATAACAAAATGGAAAGTTCTTTACTAATATTAACAACCATAGCACCCTTCACAGTGAGAAGGGCCAGCCAAATACCAAAGAAGTTCTTTCTGCATTTGCAGAGAAAGAAATTAATGTACTATCCAACTCAGCTGATAGAATTCATTACACCCATTGCCCAGCCCCTAGGAGCTCTGTGACATGGAGATCAGAGCTGTGCTGGGAAGGATGTGGATAACTGACCATTAAAATATGCATCCTGAGCCCATTCTTGAAGCCCACTTCAGGAAGCACTGCTGCTCCTTCCCCTGGGAACCTGCTGGCCTGTTCTCAGGTCATCAAAAAGGGTCCTTCTCTCTCCCTGCTTGCTTAGGCTTTGATCCAGTAAACTATAGTCCCCAATCCCTCTTTCAAAGCACCACTGATTCAATTTCATATTTTTCAAAAATAAAAAATATTAAATTGAGGAATTACGAAGCAAAAAGAGTAATCTGAAGGAACATGCAATCTTAGTGATGGTCTCAGCACTGAATTAAAGGGCAGAGACTCTCCTGTCACAATGTCCTAGCAAGCACAGTTAAAATAAATGTTGCTGCTTGATGTAAAAATGAGAAAAATTTTACAAACATTTGGATTATTAGAAATCTGCTTTAGTGGAGTCCAAATCAGAGCTTGGAGGCTGTTTCTTTTACAGAGAGAGATATCAGAGAATTCAAAACATTTTAAAAGAGGAGGCAATGTCTGTTCTTTCCATCTCCAAATATGAGCACCATGTCAGAGGTGATGGTTGTCTACCACCCCAGGGGCACAGCTTAAGGAGAAGGAGCAGGGGCCACAGCAGCTGCCCCTCTGACACACTTGACCACTGGGCTGAGGGAGAAAAAGTCTGTGGGAGGTTTGGGATATGACTAGAGGAAGCAGTTTAGCATGTTCAGAAAAATAAGATAAGAGCTTTATTAAAGATAAGTGGCACTTTGAAACCTTCAATCAAAATATATATTAAACTAACTAATTGATCAGTGTTGGAGCTGGTAAGGATTTTTTTTACTAAAAAGATTGTAACATATGATCAAAGTGGAGTGTGAGGAAAAGGCAATGACTGGTTTCTCCTCCCTTCACTGGTCTGATGCACAGCAACTTCTCTTCTAATCCAGACTCAGGAGAGAAAGAGAAAGGAGAAAGAACCCCCTGATTTGAGATACCAAACCCCATCCCATTGACCTGGGACCTCCATCCCATGCCAGCAAGTTGGAGGGCATAAATTTTTTGTCAGGATGAATCACGGCAGGCCATCATGTGAGTGTTTTATGCTGTGATACAACCACTTACAGATACATACAGGCCTTTCTCGTTCCCCTGGAGTATTTTCTGCACACGCATAATGGTAGTAATAATAGTAAAAATCTCCAGGATCTTTTGGGTCCAAAAGAAATCACTTCTAACCCTCCCAGTCTTCAATTATCCTCTTATTCCTAGGCATAAACCACTCTGTGCTGGTGAGAAAGGACATTTCAATAACAGTGTGCCCTGCCAAGGCTGATATAAATTCTCACTCACAGATCAGCTTGTTTCTGTGTAAACCCATGGGCTTTTTTCCATGATGGGCTGCCTTCCAACATCAGGCTGTTGCACTAGCTAGCAAGGAGCTGAATTCCTAAAAATACTGACAAGGAACATGTCAATGCCCATGTGTACTGATACCAAGCAGATCTCATTCCAGAGGCATAACCCTTTTGAGCAGAACACACTTGCTGGAAAGCCTGTTGGAACAGATGGGGCTATTTGCTATCTGATGCTGGGCACGGTGGCCAAGGACCTGAGCCCCTTCATCCCCAAGCTAATCATCCAACAGTCTAATGGCTTCAGCAGATACAAAATGGTTCCAGAGGCCATATATCTACTCTTGGACACACATAAGCAATCCCTGATGATTTCCATGGCATATTGCTATTTTATACATCCTCTTCATTTTTCAAGTGTGAAGAGAAGTTATCTAAGAGGCCAACAAACTGTGACTAAAGGATCAATTTCACACAGATTTTTGCAGCATGAGATGTATTTGTATGAAGACCTGGCACTATATCCTGACATCTCTCTGGAGACTCATCTACAAATGCTCCTGAGCAAGACCTTTTCCTAAAACATTTTGTACAGCTTTCTTGTACAGCTAGAAACTGCCTGGAACAAATCCCATTCTGTCCCTTCCCTATAGCTGTGACTGGACTCAGCGGCCTATAGAACCCCCAAGAATTTCTGTCTCACTTTTGGACCTTTTGAATCTATACCAACCCACCCCTCTTTTGCTGGCCCTGACAGCTTAAATATCCCTGGATTCTTTTCTGTCCCCTTTCTCACTTTCTTGTCTGCTCTTCGTGCATGAGTGCTCCTCTCACACACCCTGTGGCTGCAGCTGAATTTTCCTGTGTCGCCCCTCACCAAGTACCCTCAGGATACAGCTATTATTAATTGTTTGCCATGCCTTGGACAAGAAACCTTTCTTTGAGGACAAATCCCATACTGAACCTGGACAAGACAAAGGAGGACACCAACTCCTCCCTGAGTTAGTGTCTTAAAGATAGAGAGTGGGCTTCTGCGAAGAGGTTCCCCAGTACACCGCTCAAAGAGAGAAAATGTCTGGGAGGGTTTTGCAAGATGTGAAGGAATTTGGAATGCCTCAAACAATGAAATGGAAATGCAGTTAGTATTTTGGATTCAGTCCTTGTGTTTGAATTACTTCATGTTTTCATCTATCATATAATGACTTTGTTAAAACATGAAAAAATATATAAGTGTAACATCCATGGTAGAAAAACAGAATATATTTTAATGTGGTCTAATGCCAAGGGGGGAATTTACCAACAAGCAAAAAGTTATGCTATTGCCAAATGGCTGGTCCAATTAGGTTGACCCAATTAAACTAACATGAAAGGCTCTTTTTACACTCTTTTCTCCAATGTAAAAATAACTTCTTATAGTTTGAAATACATTTGTTCCAAATGTTTCTAGAAGGTTGGATGTATGGCAGGATCCACAGCATTTACTGGCAGCAAGAGTGATAACTGCAAAAATCTGTGTAACCACCTTTTACTTCCTGAGCTTTGAGGCCAAACTCTACCACAAAATGAAGTGCAATGGCATGCCAGACACAAGAGAATCAAACAGTATTTGGACTGACATAGGCATCATACTCTGCAGGAAAACCTCAAAACAACTCCCCTAGCTCAGCGTCCTGCATTGTTCCTAAGCTGTAATTCATACAATTAACAATTCTGTTGTTGCTGCTTCAGAAAAACCCCAAACTGCACTTCTGAGAGGATATATTTATCATACCTGGGGTTTGGCAAAATAAAGTATTATTCACTCTTAGGTTTATAAATTTTCTGAGATAATTTCAATGTGCAAAAGCGAAACCCTTTTCCAATATAGACATTTATTCTATTTGCATTTCTGTCAGCCATAGAATTCTGCACAGCAGAATACAGTTCTCCCTGGAGTACAGCCCAGTGAAGAATTGGTGAATAGTTTATATTTTATAACAGAGCCTTAAGTCTCTGTTATTAGCTATGCATTTGGAATAGGACATTTCCTGAGTCCTCATTTACTGCCATGGTATTACAACATTAAACCAAGATTTAGGTTTTTGTTTGCTTGTTGCTTTGGGAATTTTACTCATTTAAAGGTATATTGTTTTGCTACATGTAGAGAAGGAAAGAACAAAAGACTCTTGTTTTGAAGAAGGAATTATGGTATTAGATGTTGCATTACATCTACACGTGTAATAGAAAAATGGATATAATATGTACCACCTAGCGTGTGTGTAATTTAATTTGCATGAGGATTTTCTATTCTCAAAAATTAATATTATTCTCTTTAGTGTTCTATTAAATAATCAACAGTCATTTAAAATCATTAAAATCACTATTACTGTAGATATGCATGCAGAAATAGTGTTGTACAGGACCTTTTTAGCGGAAATAAATACTGTGTCAATAAAAGTAAATTTCTCCCTTGATATTTTAATTTAAACACAACATTTGTGAGGGTCTGGATTTAAGCATGTTGGATTTATTTTATTTTGGATGCATTAATTTTTTTTCTTCCTTTTTCTGTAGCCTGCATTCTTTTGGAGTGTCAGGAGCTGCAATTTGTTTCACTAATGCCAAAAATGTGGCTTTGCTTTGTATACTTAGCACTAGTTTCTATGTAAGATACACACTGGACAAATCTCAAGTAAAGGTCTCTTCCAGCAGAGGGTCAGACGCTTGGTGCCTTTTCCATATGTTCTGAGCTGTGTTGCTGGCTGGCTGTGTGCTGAAAAGGAGCTTTGAGAAAGAAATCAGTCCTCCTTGCACATCTGGAAATGTTGATGGTCAGTGAGATTTTAAAGCATTATGGTCATTCTCCACAGCAAAGATTCAACATACCTTCAAGGCAAAAGCAGCGATTTCCAAATGCTCATGACATTCCGGTGGTCATTTGAAAGGAAGAGAGAATGGATTTTAGAAACCTAACAAGTGACCTTACACCCTTCAGGGTGCTCCTGCCAGCATCTAAATTTTTACACTGCTATTGCAGTAAGACAAAACACTTCTGTTGTTGTTTTTTAGGGTGAATTCAAATTGTCAGTATTATTTACATCACAAGGCTCATCCTGAAAAAGATTAAGGAAAAAACAAGGCAGGAAAACACTTCTCAGGCAAGAAGTGAGCTCTGTTTTCCTTAAGAAAAGGAACAAAAAAATTGTGCTCTGTGTTTCTAGCTAAATAAAAAGATACCATGTTTTTAAAAATAAGACTATCTATAGAGACAAAATGATTCTTATTCATGAGTTTTATGTATATGGCTCTTACAAAATCTTTCTTCTCAGAAAACATTGTATGTCTCCTGGAATACAGAGAAAAGACATATGGTGAGCATTTTTGGACCATCAATCAGATTGTAGTTCATCAGTCAGATTTGTGCAATAGAAACACCTAAAACACAAGGTTGTTTTGTTATGTTTTATAAGTGTAATTTGTAATATTATTTATAATATTATTTACTTACTAATATTTACTTTTTACTACTACACTGGAAGAATTTTAAATTTCCCAGTGTGAGAGTTTTACCATCTGACATCCCTGCAAGAATCATTTTCCTGAAAAGAATGGATAAACACCTCTAAAAATCAAGCTTCCCTACATCTGAATGCATAATTGCAGAGAGAGTCAAAATAAGTTATCACTTTAGTTAACTGTTGGTTGACTAAAGACCTTCTGTACTTTCCCAAAGACTTTGTATTTCACACTAGGATTGAGGATTGGTGATTCTCACTTCCTTTTGCTTGGCCTGCTTGTTGGGTTCTTCTGTGTTTGACATCCTGAAAAGATTTTGTCTTAGTCTGAATCTATTTGCAGCAAATTTGTTCATCTGATTTTTCCGTATCAAGAGACCTACAAACGAGTATAGAGCTGTCATGTTACAGGAGATCAATGGCTATAATTTGCATTTAAATGAAGTGAGATAACTGCAACACAACCAGGTGGTTTGGGGGTGGGCTGAACCCCACACCCTGAGAGGTGTGAGGTGTTTGCTCACTCCGCCTCTACTTGGTACCAGTATTATATTCCCTGTATCTAAGATAAACTCTCTTAAACCCTTACAATTCAGATATGGGCAGGTCTTGCTGGCTTGGGGTCAAATTCAGAATTTGACTTGTGAAAATCTTAATGTATTGGATTAAGTGCTGCTGACTTGCCACGCTGTGTGGAGAATTTATAATTCTCCCTCTTTATAAGGTTTATCCTCAACTGTGAGTTTACCAGGTAGCATGAAACTGGAGACATGGAGGCTCTGCTACCTGCCCATAGCTGCAAACAGTGGAGCTGTGTAGGCAATCTCTTTGGCTTCAGCATTAACATATGAAAAGTTGGCTTGAAAAGCTTCAGAACTCTATGGTCTTCCATTTGTGCCACTTGCAGTGGGTATAAATTCCAGGTGCAGGTTTCCTAAGGCACAGTGTTTGCTTTGGATCTTGGAGCAGAATGGTAATGCCAGCTCCAGACTTGAAAGAGTAACTCCCTCCTCTTTTTTAAACACCCTGGTATAAGGGTCAGGCTTTCTTGCTCCTCTCTCCATTTCCATTTGTATATATGAAATAATTACCTGTTAAAAAAAAGTTTACAGAATGTTTAAAAATCTCTAAAGGTAACCCTCAAATTATGAAATAAACTGTTCAAACACTGTGTAAACTATATTTTGAAGCTACCAGTTGTGGTAAATAATTTGGAAAATAGATAAACAAGATGGGTATTTTTTCAGCATGCTAGGCCAGTTGTTTGTGAAACATTCTTCAAAACCTCTTGAGAAAATGCTGAGAGGCATCATGGAGCAGCAAGGAAGCATGAGGCTCCACAGGGCAGGCAGAGTGGAAGATGACACCACCAAGATTCTCTGGAGCAGTGGCTTTGGGGTCTGAGCCCAGACCACAAATTGCAAAAGAAACCTCTGGGAAGTTAAGGGAAAAAAGCCTAGTAAGTTCATCTGAGAGCAGATCTTTCCCAATGCTAAAACTAGCTGTGTAGGGGATGGCTTGGGTGGTGGTGGGGTAGCAAGAAGCTCACTCTGAGCCCAGTGACCAGCTTTGGCCTGTGTGACACTCAGAGCTGGTGTGTCCAATCTAGATGTGCCTACCACAGAAACCATGGTAGGGATGGTCATGGCACCCTGTAGATATTCCCAGAGGCTTGCACTTCAGGTGATCTCTTCCTTTGCAAGCTGTGGATTGATTTTAAGGGGCTTTAGTGTAATAGGCTTAGCTCTGGCCATGTTTAATCCATTAATCTTTTCAACATGCATTAGTTTGCTAAGAGGCAAGGCAAATTCAGGACGACAGTGAAAAGGAGACCACATTCAAGTAATAATTGTTTCCATGTCAAAGACCGAGCATGAACCTAATCTGCATAAAGCTAAGGGATTCCTTTCCTTTTAATTCCTTTTAAGTTTAGCATAACCAGGAACACTGTTAATATCTCAGGCACTACTTTATTTCAGATATGGCACATAGATCTGAGCTAATTAAAAGCAATTAATTTTGAGCTCTGATTCACCTCTAGGATTTACTGAGCATCCAGCATCTCCAGCCAGACTATCCCTGTCACTGGCCACCCTGGTGCCAAAGCCATTGCTACTGCCACACAAGGTGAAGGGCCAGCAGGCAAATTCTTGAGAGAGGGATGGGATTTCCAAATATAACTCTGGGAAATTTCCTATTATCAAGGATCTAGCCATTAACAAAGAGCAGCTGACTGATATTAATCACACCGAAGTAAACAGGCGATGTTCTTGGTTGCAGTGCAGTGCCTGTGCTGACTCAGGGCTTGTAAATGTGTTTTGCTCAGACCTTGTTCCTTCAGCTGTGCTTTACACTTCTCCTGCTGCCAGTAAAGCCCAGTTCCCTTGAATCACATCAGCATTTATGCTAGTAAAATTGATTTTAAATTAAATTTTGTGACACAGACAAAAGCAAAAGCATGAGAAGACAGAGGGCAAGACTGTGAATTCTTTATCCTGGAGGTGACTGTTGGGCACTTGTAACTTCTAGTCCCATGCCTCCAGAGCAGGGATTGTGTGTAGGACAGGTTGGCTTCTTCATCAGGCAGTGCTCCGTGCTGCCCAGGACATGCCTGCTACACCACCATGGATTCCATCCCATGCACAAGCTGTCATCAGAGCCTTGGTCACTTTGGTGCTTGGGCATCAGTGTGACAAGGTGGGTATGAGCTGAAGAGTGAGACAGGAGTCAGGTTTCTCAGTACAGCAGATTGAGGGTAGGACTCTGTTCAGCTGACAAGACCAGAGGATTTGAGTTCCTTCAAACTGAGGAGAGAGCCATCTCTCGAGGGAAAGGGGGAACAGAAACTGGCAGGGCTTTTGCTTCTTTGTCTCTTGCCATCCTTGAGAAGAGGGAAGCAGCTTTGCAAAGGGTTGTCATGCCCATGGCTGTCAGGTGCACAATGTGAGCCTCAGCACACTTGGTATATCCCAGGGGACTTCAGCAGAGGAATTCTAGTTTTGGGTCTAAGTTCGGTGAAAGCCCTGGGCACTACTGGGAAGCACAGTAGCCCTAAGTACAGGGAGAACCTAAAGAAAAGACCTGTGTCATTTGGGTGCTTCTAGGTTGGGAGACTAGCTGAGCAGGATCTTTGTCATGTTGGACTTGGGCTTCCCATAAATGTCCACATCCTACTCAAGTTGTAAGAGCTCCTCCACTGATCTGATCATAAGAGACTTGTCTAAGACAGAACAAGCAACTCTTGCCCTATCTGTTCCTGTGATGCCCAGCACAGCTGATGGTCCTTTCTCTCTGGGCTGAGTGGGACAAGTTGCTGTGGCTGGGTACTGTAAAGGCACACAACTCACTCGTGGAGGCATTGCGCAACAATCCCCAGCACCACACTGAGGGGCAGAAAAAGCTAACTTACACATCTCAGTCCAGCTCAAGTACTGGCAACAATGTCCCAGCAAGCCAATGGAGAGGAGCATTATCACCTCATACCTGAGGCCTGTTCCTGTATCCTGACTATAGTACAGCCCATCCTTGCAGAAAACCACCTCTGCATTCCAGTGTGTAAGAAAAAGGCACTACTTGGCTAACATTGTTGTGTTTCTGCTTTGCCAGGAGACCAAGCACCTCTAAATTATGGTAAAAACTCCAGGATCAGCACTGCTTCTTTCTGTGGGCTGCAAAGAAGACTGCATGCCTCACGCTCAATCCTTGTCAAACAAATCTTGATGAACAGCAATGCAATGTCATTTCTTGTTTCTCCCAGTGCAAGAAGGGTCCTATTTGCTTTATTATCAGACATTATTTCTTGGCTTTGATACTGTTCTTCCCAGTTAAGTCAAAAGGATTTTTGTCTTCAACTCTGATGTAGCAGCACTATACCCATTTCACACTTGCACTCCTCAAGAGAGATTTCTTATAACTCTTAGGGCATAATGTACCTGGAGAATTGTGGCTGCTGTGATTTTTGGTTTGTCAGTGCTGTATATCCATTTAGTTTAGCTATGTTTCAGACACCTCATACAAAACCCACAGGCCTCTGATTATTGAAACACCTACAGAATTCAAAAGTTGTAAGATCTTCTTGAAAAAATGCACCACTGAATTTTGTCAGAGCTTGACTATTTGCCATGACTTTCCAGCTGGACGCCAAAAATTTTAAAGACCATATCATATCAACAAATTAATCTGGCAGTTATTTTTAATAGTCATTAATTCAATGTTTCATAGACAAAGCACTGAAAAAATGATGAGACACTCCATCAGTAGTTAAAAAACATTCATCCTTTAACAAGGACACATTAGTTAGCCAGCCAGCTTTGAAAATAGATTGACTGTAGCTAGTTTTTAAAACAGTTCTGAAAAGACTGTGAGCACATCTGCTGCATGTTAAACTGGAAAAATCTGGCACCTGAAGAACTGTTACACACAACGTAAGGACTGTCAGACCTGCAATATATCCCACACCAAGAACTCTGCGAGATGTAAAGCAGGTTATGTCAGACCCAAGAAGCAATGCTGGGCTCTGGGTACAGCACACAGTAGAGATTTGACATGCTGTTTAGGGGCAGCACAGGCAAAGCAGCTTTCTCAAGCTGTGACTTCTGATGCAGGAATTAAGATTTAGAAACAATCTGTGACCCATTAACTTATGCCAGTGGGGAAAAGGGCCGACTGTCCCCTGTTCCTGCTTTGCACTGGCTGCTGTCTAAGCCTCTGCAGGCAGTGTGGGTGGGGAGCTGGCTCCTGGGTTGGGAGCAGGACCAGCAAGGCGGCAGGTCCTCCTGCAAATCGTGCAGTGAGCTGGCAGGGCTGCCTTCCCCCAGAGGAGGGGTCCGGGAAGCAGATATGATTCAGCTGCTAATGATTGAGCTGTACCTAAAACAGAGCTGGTAATAGAGCTGAACTTTAACCCTTGGGTTGCTGGTCTCCTAAAACGTTCATGTACATCACCTGCTTCTCCCTGTAAGGGGAAAACAAAAACAGCCTCTGCTGTCCCCTGGGACACTGGAAGCAGGAAGAAGGAGTCTGACAAAAGCAGGGAGCATTTTAGCCTGATCTGAGCAGCAGCAGCCCAGAGCAGCTCCAGATGCCTGCCTCTGCACCCCAGGGACAGAGCTTCCCCTCGAATATCTGGGCAGCTGGTGTCCAGCAAACCCTAACTCTTGCTGGCTTCTCACCCAGTGCACACACTTTGGGACGCTGTAGATGACAGCCCTGAGCATCTCAGGCTGTGCCTGTCCCCTCCAGCAGGCAGGCAGGCAGCAGAGGAGCAGAGTGCTCTCTCTGGATGGCACAGAAGGAACAAAGAGATGTGCATGGCCAGGGGTGAGCCTCAGGTTGCAATAGCGGGACAGGAGCAGGGGGAGAGAAACAGGATGGAGGTCTGGGTGTTTCCCAGAATGGGTGCCAGAAAATCCAGGTTTCCCTTGCTGATTTCCTTGCTGCAGCTGCTCATCACCAACAAATCCTGCAGCATTCAATAAAACAGGCTTTTGAGTTCCCATAATAAATTTAGGAGAGAGAGAAGAAAGGGAATAGAGTCTTCTGAGGGTAGCCCAGCTTTGTTCTGAGTTTACTGAAGTGCATTTTGGGACAAGCAGGCAAGAACAGGGGACACAGCCTTGACCACAAAATAGCTAAAAGCCCTTTCACAGATTTTACAGAGGGAGTGGTCTGGGAAAGTTTTAGAAAATGAGAAAATTATGCAACTTTTCTTAGAACTGGAAAATACTAAAATATATGTATAATGTGTATTGACTATAATGATTGTTGGTTGTGACTCATCAGCCACATAAACTTCTGTTACCTCGAATCTTCCATGAAATGGGGGGAAAGAGAAACAGGGAAAGTCATCAACAAAGACTTGTTTTCTGTGTATTTTGTTTCTTCTGCCTTTTCCAGCCTTTCTGCTCTAGGTTCTGTACACAGAATGGTATAATTAAATGGAAATACTTATCGTGGAAATACTACAGGGGCTAGAAGCCATCTACTGCAATGTCTAAAGACATCTTAGATCTAGGATTAAAGGTAGGGCAGGGAAACACAGCTTTGTTTAGCTCTGTTTTCATTGTGTGCAAATTATAATTTGTGTTTGTATTTTTTTTCTTGACTGCTTTATTTAGGTGGTTTGTTCCTACTGCATCCTGGGGCTTTTTGCTCCCCTAAGTAACACCTGCTGTTGAGAAATCTCTGTAACATCCATGCCACACTCCTGTGTTTAAGTACTCATTAAGTCTAAGGGAAATCATTTGCTCTGGGTGGTCCTCACTGCATACACTCATTTCCATACAGTACTCTACAAGAAGCCAAGACTAGAGCAGGCCCCACAAAATGTGCTCTGCCAAGCCAGCCTGTTAACAGGGTTTTGAACAAGCCAATGCTCTGTTAAGATCAATGATTTTGTTCACAGGGATATCCTATGCATGTTCCTGCCAGTCACAGACTGCAATGTGTAGATCTTAACCCAGTAAGAAGGAGTGCAGCCTGCCAGGATATTGGATGCAAAAAGCCATGGTGGGGCTGTGCTGCTCTGGCACCAGGACGAAGTGAGGAGCCACAGTGAGCCAAGTGGGTTGGAACATGCCGATAGCACAAGTGCCAAATCTTGTAACAGGGAGAAACTCTGGGGAAGCTGAGCCTCTCCAGCATAGCTTTCTTCCCTCCCCAGTGCTACTCTCAGTCTTATCTGGCTCAGATTCAGGGACTGGTTTTCATTCAGTCATTATTTCAAGTAGGCCTGAGAGAGCTCCTCAGGCATCTGAGCCATGTGTGAGCGCCCTGGGAAGGCTGTGCAGCACCAAGGCACCACGGGCACAGCTCTGTGCAGCACCCCCAGCTCAGGAGCCATCCTGGAACACTCCTGCACCACAGGAGCTGGGTCAGGCAGGGGAGGAGCTGGCTGCCCCTGCAAACGTGCTGAGTGTCAGCAAAGCCCTTCCCATCAGGGGGCTGAGGGAAAGGGCTGACACTGCCTCAACATTATCTCACTGATCAGCCGGCCCACGAGCTGCGTGGGATTCACCAGCACACAGAGCTGAGCAAAATCAGACCGTGCTTAGCCAACTCAGCAGGAACACAGGAAGTTTTCAAAAGCAGAAGCCTTTTCTAAAATAGTATTGAAGTATGAAATAATAAAAATTGGAAATTACTATACATGATAGTGATGGGGACTACACTGTTACCCCTAAACTTTCCTGTCTAATTCAGCTTCACCAAGGACATGAAATACCTGTCCTGTTTGGTGATTTGTGCTGAACTGAAGCACTCCCCCTTCACAATGCCCTGTGGATTTGATGTAGGTATTTGCATTTTCTCAACAGGCTGCCTGTCACTAGTGCTATCCTGCTGTCATCCCCCAGCCAAAACAGGGAAGCCATGGTCTCTTTGTGGTCACACTGTCTCACCAGTAAGGCCAGTGAAGTAGATGTGACCTTGTAATTTCCTTCTGCTCTTGTCATTGTGGAAATAATTGTACCAAAATTGTGGTACATTTCTGAATTTTGGCCACACTGAACCACTCCTCATTTCTGATTTCTCTTCTCTGAGCAGATAAGAATGACCTAGGGCCTCTTAGTGTGTTTTACATCAAAGACTGATGAAGAGTCCTGACAGCCTTGATGTCACTGCTGTAAATAAACCATTAATCACACTGCCATTCCAGGGAACAGCCTTCTCCCAGAGGGCATGAACCTCCTTCAGGTCACTAATATAAACCACATCTCCACTAATCCTGTGGGGTGGAGGGAATGTCAGGGCTTTCAAGGTGGGCTGGCTCTGTGTCAGGGGGACACTGCATTACTCTCATTGCAGTGCACAGGTCATTGTTATGGTTCCAGTGAATTGTAAATGGTCAATTAATGGACAAAAAGCTGTAATGAATTGAATCATGTGCATTGCAGAAGGAGTTACACTAAGAAGTGGGAAGAATAGAAGGCTCAGTGTACTGTT